>NW_022631014.1:8470969-8846461 GCF_010015895.1 Lontra canadensis
TTTCTTTTATTAATGTATTTTATCACACTGATTGATTTGCAGATGTTGAACCAACCTTGCAGCCCTGAAATAAATCCCACTTGGTCATGGTGAATAATCATTTTTATGTGCTGTTGGATCCTATTGGCTAGTATTTTGGTGAGAATTTTTGCATCTGTGTTCATCAAGGATATTGGTCTGTAATAAAGGAACAACTTCTTAACTCTACCAACAGAAAAAGTTATAAATTTATATTTGTGATTAACTTGCCTTCTTTTAAAATATTGACCTGTAAAATAAATAGAAATCCCAGGGGAGATAGGAGAGGGAAATGGAGTAGTGACGAATGTGTAGGGAGAGAGTGACTGTATGTTGAAAGGAGTCAGGCCAACCCGGGTGTCCCATAAGCTTCATCAATTTGCAAACCATCTAGTCAAACCTCCTCAAGCTAGGGAATCTTGTGCATTTGGACAAATTTGTTTTTAGCTTCCCTTCAAAATTTCCTTTGGTTTTCTTAGGAGCTTCAAGCTCCTGATATTTTCATAGGCTCTGACATCCCTTCTTTTAATAAAACACATGCATCCCTAGTTTTATTCTATTATTCTGCAAGATGGCAATGATGCAAAGAGATTTTGTATAACCTCCTACAAACTTGATGTGTGGTATAATGCCTCAAACTGGTGAAGATATTCTAGGCCCTACAAAGGCCTCAACAAATCTGATTCACTGACACTCAATTTTATAAGACCATAGAGATGAAAATCTAGGACTAGATCTGGCACATTCGGGGATATTCAGTATGTTAATTAAAATATATACATAGAAGTAAATACATCTGGGAAGATGGATCCTTCTATTTCTGTTTATATAGTATACAAGTGGCTACCTGGACATAGAAAAAAAGTCATTTTATTTCCATTTCTATAGATTACATACTTTTAAGTATATAGTCATTAGGACCTCAGAAGAATATTGGAAAACATATTGTTTACCAAAGGAGGTTGTTAAGAATGCAGATTCTGGGGCTCTAGTTCAAACTTATTGGATTAGGCTCTCAGGCTGGCATGGCCTAAGAATTTGCATTCTACCATGATTCGCATGGATTTTAAGGGTTAAGACCCTCTATTGCTCAGTGACATGGGATGTTTGCACAGTGGTTAAAGTTGGTTTGGTCAACTAAGTTACCTTTAGCAGCGGATATGATTATATGAAAAAATGTGGAGAGTCTGAAATTTTTCAGAGATTATAGAATGCTTTTACTGGTCTCCCTCTCTCTTGCTTTTTTTGTACATCATTCTGAGATTAATATTTATTTGGCACTATAACCCAGAGGAGGAGTGCAGGGGCAGAGTTACATTCTGCATTTTCCACATGGGGAAACAGAGGTCAAATAAGCAATAACTAGTGAAGATGGTTATAGAACCCACGCCTGCTGACTTTAAATTAGTGCTCTTTTCTGCCATACCCTTAATTTAAAAGTGTTTTCTTTCTTTTTAAAAATTTTGTTTTGTTTTTATTTTAGTCTCTTTTTAATTACTCCTTTTTTTTTCAGAATCAAACTCTGATAATTACAATTTAAGTTACTTTTAAAGTACCGTCTGTTTTTCAGAGATTTCTGAAAGAAGGAAAATAACCAATATAAAGTACAGGCCAAGGACAGTGAGGATTTGCGCCTTTCAGTCTTACTTCCATTTCCTTGCCTCTTGAACACATCATTAAATATGGAATTAAATAAACAAATGAGTATTTGTCATAAAAATACATATATATAAAATTTACATATATATAATATATATACATAAATATGTCCAGAACAGTTGCCAAACATGTGATAGGGTTCAAGAAATGCTACCCCAAAATATGGCACCTTGGCATATTGAATATTATGGGGGGAGGAATTTAGGAAAATGGCAGGAATAGGACACTCTGACCTTCTGTTGTCACCCCCCCAACTCTGCCTTGCAACAGGTCCTAGAACCTTGATTTGAGAGGTGCCTTCACCATATTCAGTGGGAAGGAACTCTGTTATCTTTGAAAACAAAGGGATGCCTAGAAGAATCCTAAGTAACAGGCTGTGCTAAGTTTCTCCAGTGGACTACACTTACCTCATATGCCTTTATCTATCATATTCCTCCATGGCTGTCCACTCTTCATCAAACCTAACTAAATATATGGTGGTTTAATGGTTTCTTCAGGTCTTTATTTCCTTATGGAGGTGCCCATGTCAAATAAAACTCATATTTTTTTTAACTTTTAACTTTTTATTATAGACAATTTCAAACATACACAAAAATAAGGAAAAGAGATTAATGCACTCATGCAAATTCCACAACCAGTTTCAACTAATATCAACTGATAGCCATAAAACTCATATTTTTAAAAAAATGTATGCTCTTCTCCTGTTGATCTTTGTCAGTTTAACTTTCAGACCTAGCCAGGGACCCTGAGAGAGTGTACGAAAACTCCCCTCTCCTGCCCCTAATGTGGATAAGTAGAAAACCCAAGTATTCAAGACCTCAGGCTCCCACTCCTCCCTTAACCAATCCAAAAGCTCACTTTTATGTTTGGTACACTGGGAGTCCATAAAAAGTATATTTGGACCACAACAATAAAATCCCAGATTCCAGTCTGATCTCAGGGTTGAAGTACATCTAGGTTTTGTTACGTGCTTAAAAGGATGAAAGAGTCTGCCCCCAAGATAACAGCAGGGAGTCTCCATTTCATTTCTTTTGTTTCAGGATTGTATAATTCCCATTGGAGTGGAGGGTGGAATTTCACTTGGTGTCACAAAGTTTATAGGGAAAGAAGGTTTCTGTTTTATAAGTTATTCTGATGGAGGCAGTTAGTCCCTGAGAAAACCAGACTTCTCCACTCAGAAAGCCATTGAAATAACCTACTCTATGCATGTGTGTTCTTGGCCAAGTTATTCATTCTATGCCTCAGGTTGCTAATTTAAAAAATAAACTATTAATATTTATCCTTACCCTTTCACAATGGACTCTGTAATAGGAATCAATTCTAATTACCTGACCATCAGTCCATATTCAAAAGCTAGGCACCATGAGCATAAATGTGATGATTATGATTAGATTGTGATAGTAATGTAGTACCAAATCAACTGTTTTTCAGAAATAAATTTAGGAAACTTAGCAACCCTTTCATGTGACTGAGTTAGATGTCCATTTTTAAAGGCAACCTGGTCTGGACCCAGGTCCAATGCATGAGATTCAACATGACTATGATCTCTTCAGCTACTCTGGTCTTGTCCTGCACTCCATCTCACCTACCCAATTTTATGGGCATAACTTAAATGTTAATATCAACTATAACCGCAAATCTTTATTATCTCTGTTTCAAACATCTCATACTCTTATCAATTCTTCAACCCTATCAGGATCTTGAAACCAAGAATGGTAACATATTTTCACTGTCCCTCAGCTCTACCATGGCTTTGCTTTCTTTGTTTCTTCATTTAGATCCCACTCTGTGCATGTGCTCTCGACACTTTTGTCTCTCTTTCCAGTTGTACGTTTGGCAAAACTCCAACTCTGATAAATCTCCTTTTTCTGCACTCAAGCAACTGAGAAAAATATAACTGTGATGACTAAGATCCCTCTAAATATATAACCACATAGCTCTAATTGGCTTGGCACATCCATGGCATTGCCCCTTTCAGCATTCTCATATTCCCATATGACTATTTCACACCATTTATTGTTGGAATTGGATTCAAGCTGTATGTAACAGAAACCCACTGATGGATCTTCTCACATGAAACACAAAAAGGTAGTTCTTGACTGCTTTGGCAGTCACACAAGGTCATGAGAGACCCAAGAAACTTCCTTCTTTTTTTTTTTATATATATTTTTAAAATAAACATATATATATATATATATTTTCCCCCAGGGGTACAGGTCTGTGAATCTCCACGTTTACAAACTTCACAGCACTCACCATAGCACATACCCTACCCAATGTCCATAACCACCCCCCCAACCTCCCTCTGCCCAGCAACCCTCAGTTTGTTTTGTGAGATTAAGAGTCACTTATGGTTTGTCTCCCTCCCAATCCCAACTTCCTTCTTTTTGCTTCCTTTTCCTTCCTTTCTTTTTGCTCTCCCATGCTTTGTAGTCAACTTCCATCCTCAAGGTGAGTAATACAGATGGCTTCTGGAATGTCAGTCATCACATCTGAGTTACAGGAAGTAGAAAGGAGGAAGACGAGAAACAAATGAGACACCTTAATAGAGGCACTTTCCTTTAAGGAGCCTTCCTGGCTACCTCATATAGCATATCTGCGTACTTCTCTCTTGAAGAATTTAGTCAGTTGGTCACGCTTAACTGCAGGGGAGTTGGGAAAATATCGTCTTTCTTCCCTTTGAAGGAAGAGGGAGAAAATGGATATTAGGCAAATCATGATTGCTACATATGTTTTCTTCTCTCAGATTTCAACCTCTCCTCTCCCCACTGCCCTGCTTCCCAGTAAGACCTTGCTTTTTTCGCTGAGAAACTAGAAGCAACTGGAAGAGAACATTAACATACTGCTACCAGCAAATTAACCAACTCATCTGTGTTCAACTCCACTTTCTCCTTTAGGTATCGTTCCATTTCCCTGCTCTCCTTGAGAGTAAAATTGTCTGTTGCCTTCTCTACTCCACTGCTTGCCATTCTCACTAGAATCTAGGGCAATAAATCTTTTGTCTTCTGAAACTGTGTGGTCAAGGTTACCAATGACCTCCATGTTGTCAAATCGAAATCCTCATCTTACTGGTCATAGTCCTCATCTTATTGACATAGTTCCTCATTCTCTCCTCCTTGAAGCTCTTTCACCTCTTGGCATTCAGTAGCACACCATAATCTTTTGATTCTCTACCCACTTCTCTGGCTACCTCGTCCCCATTCTTTTTCCTGGATTCTTTTCATCTTTATGAACTCAACATTTCCATTTGGATGTCCAAGAGCAACCTCAAATTTAACATGTCCCAAACTAAAACTCTTAATCTAACAGTCACCTTCCAGTCTTCCCTATCTCCATTGGTAGCAACTCTATCGTTACTGTTGCCCAGGCCAAAAAATCTTGAAGTCATTGTTGCCTTTTCCCTTTTTTTTATGTTCCACATCCCATCAGAAAATCCTCTTGGTTCCACTTTCAAAACATATCCATAGCCTGACCACTTCTCACCATGTGCTTCTACAGTAAGGGCCTAGGGCAAGCCCCATAATTTCTCAGTGGACCAAAGTAATTAGACACCATGCTTTTGCCCTCTTCCTAGAATTTTCATCTCCACATTACTGCCAGAGTACTGCTTTAAAAATGTTATATCCTACCACTTTTCTGCTGAAAATGTTTAAATAAATTCCCAATTTAGAAGGAAACCCAAACTTCTTAGCCTCTTAACACCTCCTACAAGGTCCCACATGATCTGGCCCCTTGCTACTCATCTAACCTCATCTCCTACCATTTCCCTATACTTCCTTACACTCCAGTCATACAAACCTACTTTCTATTTGTTAAACATGCCAAGAACAATTTCAACTCTGGGCCTGTGCACTTGGCATATCTGCTGTCTGGAATATTCTTCTTCCAGTTCTAGCTCCCTTGATGTTACTCATTTTATTCAGTTGTTTACTCAGATGTCACCAGTTTGGAGAGCTCATCCCTACCCATCCTATTTAAATAGCACTTTCTACCCATGGTCTGGTTTCTCTTCAGATCGTATAAATCTCTTGCCTTTTAAATAGCACCTTCTTCCACTTTCTGTCACCTTCTTCTGCTTTGCTTTTTGCGCGACCCTTAGCATCAGCTGACACAGTTGCTTGCTTGTTTGTTTCTTGTCTGACTTTCTCTATTATAATGTAAGTTTCAGTAGAGTGGAGAGATCTTATCTCTTTTTTTTTTTTTCCGTTTTCACCTGTATCTTTCCAGCATCTAGAATAGTGCCTACAGTAGTTATTTAATAAATATATATTAAATAATAATGTCTTGGAGACCAACTTGTGTACCTAGAGCTATGTTGGATACCTCCTGAATTCCTTGCTAGATCAGCTGCAGACCAGTTATGTTTGACAATAAATTAATACCTTTAGTTCTGCTGTCCAAATCGTGCTTTAGCCTGGGTGAATTTGCTAGCTTTATCACTGTCAAGATTCAGAATAGGGATAAAGTAACAGATGTGAGAGTAGGACAATACAGCTCATAGCCATCCAATTGGAATCCTTTTGGAATTTCCATGCTCCTGTTGGAATTTTTGGAGAATAGAAAAAGAGGATGCATTACAAATTGAGAATAGGGTAAGTAAAGTTCATGCCTCTGTCTTCATATTTATTCATTACTCTTTGGTTACAACTATGTGAACATTGTTTTCATCTTGTGGGAATCCATCATGCTGTCCATCTTGTTGAATGTAGAGTGCTATCTTACAATATGGAAGCCCTAAATTTCCAATATTTTCTGTACCTGGAGCAGAGACTGAAGGGTGGGCATGTGGCTCAGGCTTGGATAATCTAGTGTCTTCTTGACCTTAAATCTCTGCTGAACAGCACAAAATAATGACACTAGTTTTAATAAAGGCAGCATGAATATTGACATGGCCCAGGGGGTGGAGGCAACGACATGTAGGGCTGAGTAGTTGGGCTACTTATGGTGGTGTAGTCTCCTGGTTGTCCAACATCTGCAGTTACCTTGGTTCCATTCCACTTTATAGGCTTGGTCATCCAAGATTTTGTTGATCCTGTTGTCTCTTCATGTCCTTCCAAGAAAGTATTTTTGGTCAAGACATCCAGAATCAGTTTCTGTTGTTAGAATTTAAGAACGCTTAACTGATACGGCAGGCTAAAACAAAAGCCTAACAAAAAGAAAACTTTGTATGAAAGCAAGATAAATTTTACATTAACTGTCTATTATGTGAAAATTAATGTGCAAAGTATTAATGGGTCTATGTTAGTGTAGTATCTTTGATGTCTTTTTTTTTTTTTTTAAGAATTATTAATTTGACAGGGAGAGAGACAGTGAGAGAGGGAACACAAGCCAGGGGAGAGGGAGAAGGAGAAGCAGGCTTCCTTCTGAGCAGGGAGACCAATGAGGAGCTCAATCCCAGAACTCTGGGATCTTGACCCAAGCTGAAGGCAGATGCTTAACAACTAAGCCACCCAGGAACGTCAGTATCTTTAATACATTAATAGTAGTGATGGTTAATTTTCTGTGTCAATTTGGCAAGGCCACAGTACCCAAATATTTGCTCAAACATTATTCTAGATGATTTTGTGATGTGTTTTTCAAGATAAGATTAATATTTAAGTCTGTAAACCTCAGAGTAAGGCAGATTACCTTCCATAGTGTGGGCGGGCACCATCCAAACAATTGAAGGCCTTAAGAAAAAGACTGACTGGCTCTGATAAAGATGATAATTGATTAACAGACTACCTTTGAACTTCAAGTGTCATTTTTTCCTGGGTCTCCAGCCTGCCGCCTACCCCTGCAGATTTTGAAATTGCCAGCCTCCACAATTGCATGAGCCAATTTCTTAAAATAAATCTCTCATATTCTTCCTGTGTGTGCAGCCTGTTGGTTCTGTGTCTCTGAGGAACCCCGGCTAACACAATAGTCAGACATCTAACACTGTGATAGGCACAAGATCTCTGTTCTGTGTGCTAAATAGCTCCCAGAGTACTTACTCTGTGGTGTAATTTTGCATCCCCTCCCCCTTGTTGGATTTAGGGGAAGATTCTCTGTGGAAGCACTGGATGGCTCTCTGGGGTCCTGTATCATGCAGCTGGGAGCAACAAGCCAGTGTGGTCTGCCTTATTTCTGTTACCTACTTGTGTAGATTTACTGTGAGTATCAAACAAATGAGATGATTCATATGATGGTGCCAGATGAACCCCAGAAAATGGCATAAGTGTGATTTAATAAGTGGTGTGTGTGTGTTCAGGAGAAAAACTTTGAAAATGAAGTTGGCACTTTATGTTTCATTTCACAAGCATACCCCTTTGCCCAGCTTCCCCTGATTTCAAGTACCAAAAAGTAAAACCAAGGAGAAGGAAAGAAGGGATAGCAAATCTCATCAGCTCTCAGCTATACTATTGCAAGATCCTGTATCACTCCCTCTTCCCTTCCTACTCCCCACCCCCACCCCTGCCCCGGTAGATATGGAGACATGTCACCTAGAGCCTCCATGATTCTCTGCAGCAGAGTGTGGTCAGTGGGCAGTGCTGGCTTTCAGCTCCTTTGGTTTCGGCCTCAGTTGTAGGTTCTTCTCACCATCTCTACTCACCCGGAGGCCTACACCCAGCCAGAGTGATGGAGAGATAAAGGCCTGATTATTTCTGTTGGAAGCTGGCCAACTCTGAGGAGCCATGCTTGTTCTAGAACTTCCTACTGGGTTGGCCAAGGCATGGTTGGGCCTGCAGTTTAGCTTAACTTTACTCTTTACCCAATCGTGCTTCATCTTTCTTCCTCCCTTTAACGTATATTGATCCTTCCTAAATATCTTATAGCCCTTACAGTCTGTTTCAGTACCTGCTTCAGAGAACCCAAACTGTAACACCATCTCTAGTCCTTTACATGGTTGCCCATTTGCCCCCACCTCCCCAAGCTTCTCAGCAAGAGTTCATGGCACTGTGCCAGTCCAAAGAGTGCCTGGCACATAGTAGGGCTCAATAATGACCTATTGGCTATTGGTATACAAAGCCCCAGGATGCATGGGAGAAACCCAGGCACCCTCCTTTGCCACTTCCTGGAGCACTAATTTCTCAATGGAAATTAAAACATTAAAAAAATGTTAAAATAAACATGGATATCTTCTAGACTAGGATATAAATTAGCGTGAATTTTAAAGTTGAAATATGTGAATTTCAAATAATTTTGGCCCAAGCTGGAAGTTGTTTTAATCTTCAGCTTTAATTCCTGGGGGAAACATTTCAATTCTGTGTTGTTAGGACATTTATTAATAATCTGAGAGGTTCTTGTCTTCTATATCCTGACCTACATAGTGTAACGTAAAACTTTCTCCATCATCTGCTACTACCATCTTTGCAGCCAGATCTCCTATCCTCCTGGACTCCATGGTTCACTCTAGCTTCGTACATATGCCTTAAGTCATACCTTGCCCCACCCCATCATCCTTCCCCTGGTGGATACCTTCACTTAAGAATAAGCACAAAAATCACCTCCCATGTGAACATGAATCTCTTAGGCAGAGACTGAATTGTTGCTTCCTTTGGTCTCTTATAGCATCTAGTCTATACAGATTCAATAGAACATATTTTACTTGCCATGTAGTTTTCATCTGTTTACATTTTATGCTGCTGGAAGGTGATCCCACCTCCTCTTCACCCCCAGAACAGAGACTGTATGTTTTTCATTTTCTTATCCCCAGTGTATCATAGAGTACCTGGCACAGAGTATGTGCTCGTTATATTTGCATACATGACTGCAAATAGAGACAAAGGGTGATCTATTATTGAAGTGTAGTAGCTAAAAAAAAAATACTGGGTAGGGATAATTTTGACTCTATTAGTAGATCTCTGTGTGTTTTCCCTTTGCAAGAAATTTTATATCTTGGAAACTGTTAGAAATATGATTGTACAAAATATAATTTCCAACTGGAATAGATGGTTTCAAGGAGAACATCTTATAATGTCATAAAGAGTATATCATGATGCCCCCATCACTGTACTTTCTGGAGGTCCACTTCAGATCCCTGTTTTGTAACGATTAGGAAATAATTTTTGTTTCACATTTTTTCTGTGAAAAATAATTAATGTTAGGAACAATACTAGAAGCTTCTTTATCCCAAAGGATTGGAGGTAGACCAGAGGATTCAAATCTGCCTTCTTCAAATGATGCTTGATGTTTTCATACATATTGTGGGAAAACAACTGTTTCTTATTAGCTTAGCCTAAAATAAAAACCAGTTAGTCTTTTGAACATTTTATGAGTTATTTTCTTGGTTGCTTGGGTGGAACATTTCTCTGCAGTTGAGCAAATATATTAGAGGCATGTACAAATCTGTCAAACTTGGTGTGTTGACTTTACTCAGAATTTTGCTATTAATAATTTCTTGATAAGCGGTCCTTTAATCCTTTTGGTTTTGTAGACTGAAGCTTTCTGGTATCAAAGGATGAAGAGAGAGACGCAGTAAACCCTTCTATAAACACTGAAGGGAAGTTGGTAGGAGGCGCTTTGGCCCTGATGTGGTTTGTAAAATACATCAAAAGGGAACAATAGGAAATAATAATTATAAGCAAGAAATGGAAAACTGTAGCATGGATATAGTTTTCTTTTGGTAGGAACCACAGGAATAGTTGGGAATGGCAATAAGTAGATTTTATTATTAAGAAGCACCAGGAATAATTTTATCTTCTAATTTTATGACAAATAGGCAGACCCACAAACTATGTCTGTTTCCTCCTTTTTTTCCAGCAATTTTTATTGTAATTTTGCTGTTCTTGGCAATGAACTCACATTCTATAGGTTAATTCGTCTCCTCTATTTGCAATGACTAAATGTGTCACCGTGTCCGATAATGACGAGATGATATGATACTGTAAGTGTCTATCTGCGAGTAGGCAAAGCAAATGAAATTATGGTTGCTTTTGTTAGCAAATACAAAATTTGTTGAGTAAGACTGGGATACCGACAGGATAAAGGATGAAAATAAATACAATTTGAAGTCTTTTTAAATGTACAGTGACATTTCATAAAAAGTACACTTAGCTGCCTACTTTTTGATAAAGCAAAGATCAGAGGAATGAAATGTGGGTGTGATTCTATTAACATTTCTGGTAGAGCTTCCTCTGTTCTTAAGACCTCAAGATTCTTTCAGATACATACACTAATAATTGTATAAAGAGGGCAGAGAAAACAGCAATTTATTATGATGACTGGATTAAGTACTCTGGCACGGAACAGAGAAAAACAAGCATCTCTGCAAATTGGGAACACGGCCACAGAATGTTTTCAGCAACAGATTTCTATGGAGGATTTTTTGGCATGAGAGATGAGCATTCATATTGCTGGAATTGCCATATGAGCTCTATTGGTGGCTATTTTCAGATCAACTGGAACCTGTTAATTATTTCTTGGCCTCTACAGTTCCGATTTACGTACTGGCGGAAAAGAAAAATACAAGTTGTTGACGGCTGTCCTTTGTGGTTATTATTAGGCCAGGTGTTCATGGTTGTGAAATAGTTTGAAAATGAAAAATTTTGGGGTGCCTGGTGGCTCAGTTGGTGAAGTGTCTGATTCTCAATTTTGGCTCCGGTTGTGATCTCAGGTTCATGAGATGGAGCTGTGTCAGGCTCTGTACTCAGTAGGGAGTCTATTTCTCTCCCTCTGCTTCTCCCCCTGCTTGCGTGCTCTCTCTTTCCTTCTCTCTCTCTCTCTCTCAAATAAATAAATCTTAAAGAAAAAAACTTGTTTAGGACTTCCAAGTCAGGGGTTTAGAGTGTATTGATTATTCACATGAAGATGTTCTGATTAAATCAATTCTAACTGGAAGAGGCGGACCTAAATGCCCAGTAAGTGAGGTATTATTGTTACCGTTGTCAACTTTTCTGATCTTCAGAACTTCATGAGGAAAATGTGGCAATAATAAGGTCAGTCTCGTAGTATGTCTATTATGAGAACTCAATGCAACTATGTATGTGAAGGGCTCTTTGTAAATTACAAGGGTCCAAACAGTGTGCGGCATTACTTCTATTTCAAAACCAATCATGTTACTTCTGGTAGATGCTTAGGATGCAAGGGGCTGCCTCGTCTTTGGCCTGATTTTAGTGCCACTGAGGTGGACGGATCCAGGCAAGTTACCAGCACCCCTCATCCAGTGTAAGAAGTGGCATCCTTTTACTTTGCTGTCTTAGCGGGCCTTTCTGAAGCCACAGAAGGATGATCAGGCACTTAAAGATGTGACTTGCAAGCGAAGGGAAGTTCATGCCCTGTGGAGCAGTACTGCCTCGGCGGCTGATGGTAGGCCGGGCCTGAACTTCTTCAGCTTGTCTGCTGGTGAGACAAGTCTCAAGAATGGTCCACATAGTTCCTAGGGGATCCTCAGCAGGAGCGAGCTGTAGTTGTCCTCAGTCCTCACCAGCACGCTAGTGCATAATTTTCCTTTCTTTTCTCTCTCTCTCCTGGATTGCTTTTCCCACCCCTTCACTTCTGCGTTTAGGCACTGACTCCTGCAAAACCATCCTGCACCTCAGCGCTTGTAGCGAGTTGCACTTTCTAGAGCTATTACCCTCTGCTAACTTCCTCCAGACATTTTGGCACAGTGCTAATGAAAAAAATAGACATCAAAACGACTGCAAATGGAGATATTTCAGTAAGCACCCTATAGAGAAAATTCCTGGCAGTGGGTTTCACTCCCCCCACTGGAGGGATTAAGGGACCGCTGTGAAGATAGTCGAGGTATTTAGGATTTCTAAAGTTTCAGAGCTGTTGCTTGCGGTGTTTTTCAATCCTTTATAGAAAAAAAGTTGTGAATGTGGGGAGCAGGAACTCAGTCATTTCTTTTTTGAGTCATTGGCTAATACTGGATAAAGTAGTGCTATGATAAGGCGCTGTGAAATGGGGTGAGTAAGGGAAGGATGAGCAAATATCAAAGGAACAAGAGAGGAGGAGAATGTAGGAACAATGGGGGATTGAACCCCCACACTTTCCTTTGCCCTGTGTTTCAGGCTTCTTCCTAATCCAGTGTTCATCTTTCAAGAGCTGGGAACTCTGTGTATCATTCCGGCTATGCTTCTCGGCACCTGGAACACAGCAGCTGCTCAGTGAGCAGTCTTCAAATGAATGAATACAGTAACTGAATTGTTTGCCCTTAGGTGTGTGATAGGAGAGCCCTGGCCTGGAATGTAGCAGGACTGTTTCAAGCCTGGGATTTGTCATATTAATGGACACATATTAATGGATGCAGATTAATGTTAACAGTGCAACCAATCACACTGAGCTGGGTGCCCAGCACTCAAATAGAGGCTTTTTTTTTTTTTTTTTAAAGATTGTATTTATGAGAGAGAGCAGCCACATGGGGGAGGGGTAGAGAGACAAGTAGACTCCCTGCTGAGTAGGGCTTGATCCCAGGACACTAAGATCATGTCCTGAGCCAAAGTCAGACACTTAACCAACAAAGCCACCCAGGCACTCCTCAAATGAGGGACTTTCACTGGTCTCAAGAGTTCTAAGGGACCATGGGTATCGACTGGGCTTTGAAGTTAAGCAGAAGTGGGTTTGAATCTGGCACATGTAAAAGAGTAAGACCTTGTGAGTTAGTTTACTGTTCTAATCCCTAAAGTTTTGACTCTCTTCAAGGGATATAATGTTCCCTTCCTCTCTGGGTGGTTAGGATGCTAACATTGAACATTTATAAACCTCCTGTTATATAGTAGCCAATAATTTTTATTATCCCCTGCTATCTTCTTCCATTAGCATGTTTTGTGAATCTCTATTTACCTGTCCAACGATCTAGGCTGAAGGAAATAGGAAGAGGGAAAACAGTGGGCCAGATAATCCATAGCTTGGAAATAAACTCTTTAAATATCAGGGAGCTATTTATATTGTTGCTATATATACACGTTATAGATACGCCATCAGGAAATTGGCGTGCATGTTAGTGATTCATTTTCCAGAAAGACTAGTATTTTTGAACTTTGTTAAAACTCAAGTAATTTTATTTTTGGTCTTCCAGATTTCTGTTGCCTCTTTGTTGTTTCTCATTTTCTGTTTTTGGTGTTTATGTGGTTTCTGCTTCCTTCTGTCAGGAGGCCTCCCTCTCCTTCTCTTTTGCCCCCAGGGGTTTGAGCCACCCTGGGAGTTCGTGGTAGTTTGGTAAGCCCTGTGTGGTATGTTTGTTCCTGCACTGAACTTTTCTGCCAGTTCCTCTGTTCTTCAGCCCCCTCCTTGAGAAGGAGTCAAGCATTTATTTGTCCATCAAGTGTTTTATTTTTGTAGCTTCTGAATCTTCCAGTTCAGTGGATGCATTCCAGGCCAGAGGCTGCCTAAATTACTTTTCAACAAACACTGTCCTCCGAACTCCTCCCTGGGTGTGAACTGAAAGACGGGGTGTTGGGAGTGGCGGTGTGCGGCTGCAGAGGTGAGGGGCAAACTGGGGATTTGGATGACCTGGAAGCCTGGCTCCACCTGGTTAATGTGCTTAGATTTGTGAAGACCCTTTGGTATCACAAAAAGTTCTCCTACATCCAAATTAAACTCCTAGTAAAGAAACACTTTTTCCGCGTAGAAGGAATCTGGTTTCTGTTGCAAAAAATAGCCATCATTCTTCACCTGTTCCTAATCCCTTCCTTTTGTCACGGGAAATTTTGTATCTTTTCCCATAAAGAGGCAAAGTCCCTTTCCTCAAAAGGAATGTGGGCCAGGCTTATGACTTACTTTGGAAAGTAGAATGTGTTGGGTGACTGTGTGTGAATTAAGAGGCTGGACTCAAGAAACCTCAGGGGCTTCCACTTTTTCTTTGGAAACTGCCAGTCATTGTAGGAATAGGACTGGACAGCCAGATGGAGGATGAGGTCCTATGTGGACTACAATGGAATCATCTCATTTTCCTAGGCAAAACTTCAGACGTAAAAGAGCTTAGCCAAGACCAGTCAAATCTGGCCCAGATCAGCAGAATCCTCTAGATGACTATAGACTAAATTTCGGGATGGTTTGTTATACACCGAATCTAACTGATCTGGGGTTTTATAAACCCCCCAACACAATTATGTTAAATTGATTATTTCAGTTCTAGAGGAATAATGACAAGCAAGCATAGTAATGATTAACAGAGCAGAGATGAGAATAGAGGGCAAACATCCAATATGTAACGACGTTTTTTTCCCATGTTGTCTTTACCTGAGGCCATTGATTGGTAAATCTTTGAGGATTCATATTCTTTAGTGGCTTTCATAGTAAAAAAAATCAGAATGTCTTCAAATACTGTTTCAGCTGAGGAGGTCTTAAACTCGAAACTTCTACTCTCCTTTTTTAGGGATTCTGTGTATCCTGGGATGCTGTGAAAGATGGGCATGTGGGACACATCAGATGAGCACTGAACTAGTCATAAGGCACTGCTGTGGATGGCCAAGTTCAAAGTCAAGTTTATTGGAGACATTCTGTGTTATATCTTATACATCACATTCAATTGTGTGGCTTTCATGAATTGTTTTTCAAAAAGTCATCTTTTGCTTCCAAACAACCGAAAGGCATGAGTAAAAGATGAAAATGCATAGTTTAGTTCTTGTTCACTCAGCATTTAATCGTGTGCTCATTGGCCACACATGACCAAAAGGTCTTTAACACTAAAGTCTAAAAACAATTTAAACAAACTTGATGTCATAATTTCTTTCCTGAAATTTCTTTTTTCACTTAGCAAGTTATTTTCTCTCCACAGAAAATGAGTGCCATAATCGAGGCTCCTTATTCTTCATTAGGTAACAACATCCAGATTTTATTAGATTTATCTAAAAGAGGCAATTTCTCATTGTTAGCCAAACTCAAAACACTCAGAGTAAAATTTGGTAAACTCAAGCAGAAGTAGTCTCCAGATATTAGAAAGCATTTCTGCATTTATATGTTTTTCCTTCTGGAAATTTTAGTACTGATGTAAATTAATCTTTTAAAATTTAAGATGACCAGCTTTCTCACTTTTTAGTAGGACTGCAAAATATTCCTCACTTACAAAAGATATTTGAGATTCAAGAGCAGTAAAAGCTAAAGAAAAACACTGTTGTGAATTATGTACTTTCAAAAGGAAAATGTTCAAATTTTCACAGAGTTGCATACTGTTTGGCTGGTCAGCTGTGCCAAGATGAGTTTGGAACTTAGCCCATCAGATTCCTTGGCTTCACTGAGCAGTACCAGTGCTGCAGTAAAATTTTTGCTATTTATTTAAGACACAAATCAACACAGAAGTGTACATTTTAGGCCTGGAGAATCCAAAAGAAAACTAGTTCTGACAAATTGGCAACACTAGAACACTACTTAGAAGTCGATGTTAAAGACTCCTACTGGATAGAGGCATAGAATCACACTGCCCAGGGGCACCTGGGTGGCTTAGTGGGTTAAAGCTTCTGCCTTCGGCTCAGGTCATGATCCCAGGGTCCTGGGATTGAGCCCCGCGTCGGGCTCTCTGCTCAGCAGGGAGCCTGCTTCTCCCTCTCTCTCTGCCTGCCTCTCTGCCTACTTGTGATCTCTGTCAAATAAATAAATAAAATCTTAAAAAAAAAAAAAGAATCACACTGCCCAGTATTACTATAAGTCAAGGGTCTGTGCCCACACTGGGTAAAAGCATCAGCAATCCTTGCTGAATGCCATCTTATGGTGTCTTATTTTTGCCCAGTTGTGCTATGTATTCTAATCTAGATGGAGAAGGTGAAATAATGTAAGGTTTGCTTTTTGGAGGCTGTGTTTGTGTCCAGAGACACATAATAGCTGCTGATGGAGCAGCTTTTGCTCCCAGATTCTGAGCGAGTAGCACCTGGCATGGAGTTCATCTCAAATGGCCACGGGGTTATCTGGTTACAGAGGATAGTTATCTTCCATTCCCAGACTAGTCATTTCTGATTCTGTTGTCAGTTCCCAATCACTCTTTTCCAGTTCTGACTTTAATATGCCTTCTAAATCAGTCTCAAAGTCACTGTTTTTTTGTTTTTGTTTTTTTTTTTTTAAAGTCATTGGTTTTTAATTTGGACATCCAAGGAATGATTCAGGGGACCCGTGAAACTCATGGAAGTATACTCAGACATCAATGTAAAGTCTATAAGTGTATTTTTCTCAGGAGAAACTCATATTCTCTCATTAGATTCTCCCAGGGATGCACTTCTCTCCCTCAGAGTTATACCATCATCACTTAAACTAGATGTTGGGATTAAAGATTCTCCACTCACTACTACTCATGGTCCTTCCCAGAGAAATTGACATGAAGGAACTCACTGTTTAACAGCTTATAATTGCCACCCATAACACAATCACCGAGAGAGTTCTAAGTAGAACTGTTCTAACGGTATTGATCCTAAGTAGTAGGACTTTGTGGAGGATATCAGACTTTGAGTCTTTAACAATTCCAGTTAATTCTGAGTTGTTAGGAAAATACATTATATACAAATTCTATACAGCATTTAACTAAAAAAAAAAAAGATCAGTTAGGAATATTTCTTGACTGTGTGCATCAACTGCCTGCTTAATAGTGGCTTAAATAATCAATCTATTTTATTCTCTCATATAACATAAAGGGTGGAGGTAGATGTTCCCAGAATTCTATCAGTGGGTTATCAATGTCAGAACTTGTTATGAATTCAATGTTTGTGTTTTCTCAAAATTCATAGGATGAAGCCCTAACCTCCAATATGATGGTGTTTGGTGATGGGACCTTTGGGAGGTAATTGGGATTAGATGAGGTCATGAGGGTGGGACCCTCATGATGGAATTCGGGCTCTTATAAGAAATGATACCAAAGAGTTTGCTTTCTCTGCTGGCATGTACACAAAGAAGAGGTCATGTGAGCACACAGCAAGAAGATGGCTGTCTTCAAGCCAAGAGAAGAGGCTTCAGGATGAAATCTACCGATGAGCATCTTGCCTTGGGTTCCCCAGGCTCTAGCAGAGAGATACATTTCTGTTAAGTCCCCCAGTCTGGTATTTGTTATGGTAGCCTGAGCAGACGGATACAGAACTCTGTGGTTCTTTTGTCCTCATCCTGGTTGCCATACTTGTAGGCATCCCAAGCCATAAGTGATTTTAACTAAGGGCACAAAGCTGGGGAATAGCCAGAACAGTGAATATGATATCTCCTCATCCTGTTTTCTTCTTTTAGCAGAGAAGGAAAAAACTCTTTCCAGAAAACATTTCTTTCCATCTCCAAGGCCAGAACTGGGTTACATGGCCATTCCTAAAAGTAAGGAGTATGTGGAAGTGAGTACCTTGTTTTTCGGCTTTTGAGAAGGGAAGTGAGAGATGGTTATGTGGGTCAGAAATGGCTATTGGGCAGCAACAGTTGGGTCTCTGATGTGGTTGCAGAATTTTAAAAAGATCAAGAGATTTCACGTAAAAATCTGAATTACATCATTTGAAAAGTGAAAAAATCTGAAAATGTTGGAGATGCTTGCATGGAAACAATAAGCCAGCTCTCTGTGGCAGTCGCTCCCTCAGGTTGGAGCATGAGAACTGATTTTGCCAAGGCCTCATTGTTCCCCTTTTCCTTCCCACCACTGAGACTCCATTATTTGCCATTCCTCATTGTGTTTGCCTTGTTGTTTTTACTATATGTGGAATCTTTCATTTGTTCATGTTATCTGGCTTACTCCTGTAGTCATTTCAGTTGAATTGTTTTTAACAGTCGGACTAAGGGGAAGGAAGAATCCCAGAGGGATTTGATTTGGGGTCCTGGATCTATATGTAAAGTTTTGCTTGTAAAGAAGAAAAATCTAGTTTTTAAACAGATCTTATAATGGCGTGTAAATCATGTGAAAGTAATGTATTTAACTCAAAATGTCAGCTTGTCATGTCCAGTAGGAGAAGGTAAAGAGGAGAGAGAAATCAATTTGCATCTACCTAGACTAGAAGATAAGATTTGGAGTAAAAATAACACAGCTTTTGGAACAAAATAAAGCCCAATCAAATTTCCTTTAAAAAAGAGTTAGCAAGCTTGTTCACATGAGAACAGTAAGGGGAAAACATGACATATGGTGATTTCAGGCGGACTGCAATGGATTCCCTCATGAAAACCTCCTTAAATAATTCAGAAAGCAGCACCATGAAGTTGGGGAGATTTTACTTGCACTATTCTTAGGATGTATCCAACTGATTTTCATCTACTTTGTTTCATTTTGACTTCATGAACCCAGACGATCAAAATTGTTCCATTCAATACAGAATGACATGGCAGCACCCTTACTTCCTAGCTTTTGATATGTGAAAAATGGGCATAGGTTAAGAATTCCCAGGTATTTATGGATGAAACCACTGTAGGCATGTGGGTCTCTGCTTCTATCAAATAATTACTCTCCTCATAAGGTTCCAATAGCCTTCTAATTTATAGGCAATAAATCTTTTTAAATTTTTTACTATCACATCACATTTTACTTAATACATTTGATTTTACCATGCTTCTTGGGGCCCCTGGGTGGCTCAGTTAGTGAAGTGTCTGACTTGGTTTCAGCTCAGGTCATAATCTCAGGGTTGTGAGATTGAGCCCTGCATGGGGCTCCAGACTCAATGTGGAGTCCGCTTAAGGCTCTCTCTTTCCCTCTTCCTTTCCATCTGCTCTCTCTCTAAAATAAATAAATAAATATTAGTAAAATTAAAAAAAAAGCTTCTTTAAACCTAATTACTCAGGGAATATCTGAACAATGTATTTCAAAAATTACAATATAAACAAACCAGCATCCAGTGCAATATAAAATCACAAACCTTGGGGTGCCAACTAGCAGAAAGAAGGCCATTTGAAGATTTCAGGCTTTGGGCTGGTCATTTTAAGTGTATAAGAGAATAATAAATTTCATCCCCAACTTACCTTTTTGGATTCCAGGATTCTGATTTTCTTTAATGTTTCTGGAGGAAAGGTAAAAATATTTCCCAAAGTTGTTTAAAATGTCTGCCAACATATGCAAATAATCTGCCTTTATGGGGGGAAGAGAAAGAGTGTTGAACTGTTTGTATCTTCCATGAATAGGAATTTCTGATACTCTGCCATCGGAGGAAGTGCTGCATATTCACTCAGTGTCGATGTTTTACATCTAAGTTTATCCCAACTTGGAATTACAGAAGTTTCCCTTTGAGCAATGTTGTTGCATGGCATATTTCATTTAAAAATTTATATGCATTAAATCTTTTTTTCTTTAAAAATGTTTAATCATATTTAATTTTAACTACACGAGTAGTAAACCAAATGTATTAAATCTTATCTGCCCAACTCATAAGGTGTGACTCCAGCAAGCCCGCTCACCCTCTTGTTGATTGTCTGCTGATTGCTTTCCCTCCAGGAAGGTCAATTTCCTTACTGTTTCAGCCCAGTTGGGGGCTATACTTTCCCCTGTTCTTTCTCACTCTGTTTCTTTCCTTTGCCCAGAAAGCCAGTTGTTGTACATGCAACTCCTATCCAAATCAAACCAAAATTTCAAGGTCCAATGGGAGGCTTGACCTTCCCCAGGAAGCTTACCTCATCTTCGACATCATTAATATCCCTTTGCACTGAGTTGCAATACTTTATACAGCCTTGCCGAGAACATTATTGCTCTGTGGATGGAGATGATATGCTCACCAAGGACAAGGACAGAACATTTTATTTCTTTTGTAGCCTTCACACTGCCCGTCATAGCACTGAGCACAGACTGGGGACTCAGTAAGGGTTGGTAGATAATATTAACCTGACGTCTTCAAGCAGAGTTGAGTGGTTCCTTTTTTCTTATCCTTTGAAGATGTGTTCAGAGCTCTATTATAGTGGCCTATAAATACTTGTTTATAACCTGTCTTCCATACTCAACTAAATCCTTGGGGACTTGTGAGTATATTCTCTTCATCCTCAAATCTCCTTGTGCCTCTCACATGGCTAAGCTCATAGTAGGCACTTAATAAGTACTATGTATTTTCAGGTTAGAATAAAGAGGTTCATGAAAGACAATTCAGTTAATAAAGTGGCATCTTCAGTGCTAGACGCTGGTGATATAGATTGTGTATATGAGACTGACTTTAAAAAATATTTTATTTATTTTTTGACAAAGAGAGAACAAGCAGGGAGAGCATCAGAGGGAGAGGGAGAAGCAGTCTCTCTGCTGAGCAGGGAGCCTGATGTGGGGCTGGATCCCAGGACCTTAGGATCATGACCTGAGCAAAGGCAGACACTTAACTGACTGACTGAGCCACCCAAGTGCCCTGAGACTGACAGTTCTAATCAGGAAGGGAGTTTGCTGTATTCAGAAAAAGGGAGAACTTTTGGGATAAAGAATATATTTGGAAAAGTTGCCTTGTAAGAGTTTCTAGGCATGGTTTTTCAAGGTTGGGATTATTTTGCATGTTATGTTTCATTAGAGATAATGAATAAATTTGACATTCAAAACTTGGCCTGTACACCACTTAGAAATAAAGCCATGATCACGACGGAGGTATTACTGAATACTTATCTATCTGTAGTTAGAAGAGATGAGATGAAATTAGGGGCAGTTTGGGAGGAGAGTATATAGAAGGAAAAAACCCGAGACTGTAAGAGAAAGAGCTGAGTAATAGAGAAAAGAGGATAAAAGGGAATGCATACCATCCCCCTCCCTGCCCTGTTACTTTATTTGCTGGGGTGATCTTAACCAAAATAAACCAAGAATGGTAGAGTCCACTGGCTGACTACCTTTATCTATGGTCTCCCTACATAGCAACTGGAATTTGTGAGGGTGCAGTGAATGGGTTACACTTCCCAGCCTTGGTAGTACATGTGTCCATGGGACAAAATGCCTTTAATGCCTGCTAACTTGGGGCCAGGGCCTCCTCTACACTGTCTTTTTCTTTATGACAGCAGATATTGATGGTGATGAGGCCTCAGGTATTCCAGAACCACAAGATAGAAGGAGCCTGGGTCCCTAAATCATTACATGGTGTCATACCCATTGAGGAACACCTACCTTGGACTGTTTTGTGACCATAAGACAGACTTCATTTTGTTTGTACAAGTTAACATTTTTGGATCTCTTTTTTAAAAAAGATTTTATTTATTTATTTGAGAGAGAAATGCAGAGATAGAGCACAAGCAAGAAGGAAAGGGAGAAGCAGGCTCCCCCTGAGCAGGGAGCCTGATGCGGGGCTCAATCCCAGGACCCTGGGATCATGACCTGAGAGGAAGGCAGACGCTTAACTGACTAAGCCACCCAGGCGCCCCTCTTTGGATCTATTTGTGACAGCAGTTCAGTGCACCCTGACTAATGTGTTCTGAATTGACACAGCCTTGCCTGTCTCTTCCATTGGCATGTCACCAGAGAAAATCCTATGGCTGCTTTCTTGGGTTGCCTTGGGCAACTAGTGATTGGGATGGCTACTGCCCTATTACTCACACAAGCAGAGTAGAGTGAGGCTTCTGAAGGGTGGTATAGATAGAGGGAGTGGAGTAAAGTTGAATCAACAAAGACACTGAGCCCCTAACCTATAGCCTGAGGTATAATGATATAATCTCTGTTTACAATAACAGTCATAGGGTAGTTGAGGAGCTATGATATTCGCAAATGCAAAGTGAATTAATAGGCCACAAACGCAAGCCAAATGAGTGGGTGATATATATACTTGCAGTTCGTAAACGTATTTCTAATCTAGGCTGCTTTCGGTGGAAACAAATTATGTGGAAGTGGGAACCTGGAGACAGTGTCGATGCCACAGAAACTTTCAGGAAGGCTTTGGACTTTCATGGGTCATAGCATAGGGTCAGAATATCATACTATCTACATCTCAAGGGACCAGGAATCCCCAGCTGAGAAGAGCATTGAATTTGTATCTCCTTATCAGTCCTCTACATCATTCTCATTCATCTTTATATCTCTAACACCTGGCCTGGAATGAACCATGTGGTAGGAACACAGTACATTTGTTGAGTAGTTATTTTTACTTCTTGTTTTCTAGCTGTGTTCTTAGTACTCTTAAAGCTATGTTTCAGAGAATTGAAGGATGCCAGAAGTTTCTTCAAGGTGTTTTTTTTTTTTTTTTTAAAGATTACTTATTTATTTATTTGAGAGAGAGAGAAGGAGAAGGGGGGAGTGGGAGGGGCAGAGGTAAAGGGAGAAGCAGGCTCCCCACTGTGCAGGAAGCCTCATGTGGTGCTTGATCCTAGGACCCTGGGATCGTACCCTGAGCCAAAGGCAGAGGCTTAACCGACTGAGCCACCCATGTGCCCCTCAAAGTGTTTTTTTGAAGCATAGTAATGAATCCCAAATCCATAGCTGCAATCCAGATCTAACTCCTACTGGATATCACCAAAGGGATATTCCAGGGTCCCTCAGATACCTCCCAATAGCAGAGTCATGGGGCCACTTTAGAAAAGCAAAGAAGGAGAGAGGATCTCTTCTTCCAAGAAAGTGTAACAGCTTTGAAGAAGGAAACAGTTCCAAACTGTCGTGGGATCCATACCATGCCTTGGGACTTGGAATAAAATAATTGGCTTACTTGGGTCATGTGAATTTCTCTGGGCAATAGCGAGGTAAGCCTCCTGGTTGGACAGCTCCATTAGAAGCTGCAATGAATTATGGGAGATGCAGTTCCCCAGGGGAAGTAAAGCGGGGCAGATAAAGTAACAGATGCTACCCATGGTAGGAACTCAATAAATGCTTGTTAAAATGAATTGTGTGAGAATCTTCACAACCAAAACTTGTTCAGAACTTTAAAAAGATAATTTTTCTGGCCTAGCTTTCAGTATGAACTTACTTTTTGTTGAGCCAGCTTGCTCATCCTTGAGAAAATTCTTGGTCTAGAAGCCGTCATGCCAAGTTTTAGCTCAGGCTATCTTAGGCAGATTTATAACCTCCTGAGATGCTAGCATTATAATGAAAATGCTGACAGCCCCGGAGTTTTGCTGACAGGAATGGCACAGCTGTGATAAAGCTAGAAGATGAATAGAAATACGGTACCTCATCCTTGTGGAGTTGTAGTGAGTGTAGGTCACAGAGAAACAAATCCTTAATTAGTTCAAGGCTGGAAGGAAGGCTGTCCATCTGAGTCCCGAGTTGGTTTGAATTCAGTTGACCGGATATTTCTTCAGGCTGTTTTAAAACAAGCCTGAAAGAGTTGAGAGATTGATCATTATTTAAAAAAAAAAATCACTTTTGGTTTCACATTTAAATCAGGGGTCAGCAAGCTAGAACTTGTGGGCCCAGTGTAACCCACTATAGGTTTTTGTAAATAAAGGTTTATTACAACACAGCTATGTCCATTCATTTACATATTATCTATGGCTGCTTTTGCACTGTGGCAGAGCTGAGAAGTTACAGCAAAGATGATGTGGCAACAAAGCCTAAAAAGTTTGCTATCTGGTGCTTTAACAGAAAAATTTTGCCAACTTCTAATTTAAACGAATAGTTCTTAAGATCTTTCATTGTTTATTTGGTTTCATGATACCATATATTACCTCCTTACCTTATACGTGTGTCTAATTATTTTTAGGACATGCAGTTACATATTAAAGAATAAAGTGAAATAGACTTGTTTAGAAAATTCCGTTATAGCCTGTGAGATAGCTGGAGATACTCAGGGTTCTCAACATGGCAATGGCAACTTAAATTTTCTAGTAAGAGTGTTGGATGAATTTTAGCAAGGGTGGGAGAAACAAATAGTTCATTAGAACTGTCATCTCCTAGAGAATATGCGACCAAACATGAAGGTTGAAGATAGATTTGAATCATTTCACATTGCTGAGCTGCCTAAGAAAGTAGATTAAGGCTTTTTCTTACAGTTTTATTTTTCTTTGTTCATTTCACATGGGAATAATATGACACATAGAAATTCCACCAATGTTTATGGAACTCCTATTGTACATTGGACACCATGGTGGGCATTTTCACTTAATTTGTATGTCATTTAATTCTAGTTTCTGTAGCTGTTAGAATTAATGTATAGCTTGAAGGAGCAGAGGCTCAGAGACGTGAAATAATTTCCCCACAGCTACCTTGCTAGCAAGAATTCTTCTCTCTGCTCTCAGGATTGTAAATAAATTAGCTTCTTATAATTCACGGTTATGGAATGAGATTATCCTAAACTTCAGCTTACTTTTAAAAGAACTTTCTTTCTGTATGTGTAGAATAAAGTACATTAATCATTTGCTTACAGCTTATTTCTTACAAAATGAGTCCGTTAACACAACCACCACTATGTCAAGAAAGGGAACATCGCCGTATCTCAGAAATCCTCTTTCTTCTCTTGTGGTCGATGTTCCTGAACTATTACCCAAGGATAAGCACTATCCTGACTTGTAATATTATAGGCAAGTTTTTGCCTGTTTTTGAGCTTCATATAACTGAAGTCATACACATGTATGATTTTGTATCTGGCTTCTTTCACTCATTATTCTGTTTGTAAGACTTGCCTGTGTTGTTGTGAGTAAGTCGTAAGTAGTTCTTTATCACTGTTGACAGTTTTCCATTGTATGAATATACATAATACATTCATCTATCCTACTCTTGATGGATATTTGGGTTGTTTCCAGATTTTTGCTGTTATGAATAGTGCTGTTATGAACATTCTTGTTCATGCTTGAATAAAAATTTCTGTTGGAGGAATACTTAGGGGTGATATTGTTGGGTTATAGGGATCACAAATTGTTGTGACAAAGAGTGCCTGTTTCTAGGTCATAGAGGGTATATATGTTAATCTTTCTAGTCATTTTCCAAAGGGATTGTATCAATTTCTACCCCCACTGGCTGTGTATGAGTGTCCAGGTACCAACACTTGATATTCTCTCCATATTTAACTTTGGTCATTCTTGTTGATGTGTATAGGTATCTTACTGTGTTTTGAAATTTCATTTCTCTGCTGACTAGTGAAGTTGAGTATCTATTCACATGTTATGTGGGCATGTTCAAACCACTTGCACATTTTTTTCCTCTTTGGGTTCTCTTTTTGTCTTACTGACTTGAAGAATTTATTTATATATCCTACTTGTATGTCCCTTGATAGCTTTAGGATATTTTTAAAGGGTCCTTTAGGGATTCCTTCTAGCATCCTACAACCTCAATTATTTAAAATTTAAAATAACAAAATAGCTTTATTAGTATAGTATCTAGCTTCAAATCTATCATCACAAGCGTTGCTATTCTAGATCAGCAAGTTTAAGTGTTCAGAGGAGGAAAACAAAGGGAATTGTGCTGCTGTAAGTTAGCGTTTACATTTCAGAGACTCTGTTCACACACCATTAAATGTACACTCCAGCATGTGGTAGAACAAGAGACAATAATACTGTGCTCAGAACTCATCCACAAGCCATGCTCCAAGACACTTTATAAATGATCAGCAATCAGCTCTGAGCTGGTAGACTCAGAAAATAGTAGACACTACCCTGATTTATAGCTATAAACCTACCATTTGAAAGACTGAGGAATGGCTTACGGAGTAGTGTCTAAATTTACTTCCTCACTTAACACTACAGTCTTTATTATGTAATGCAGTGTCACAGTTCATTCCCAGATGAACTTCCCATTAACTGGTCAAGGACTTGAACATATAAGAAGAGTAATCAGTTCTTGACATTGGAGATGAGGGGTTTCCCCCAAACTTCTCATCATTGGCGGCTTCACATTAAAAATCATCTGAAGAATTTCTAAACAAGAGTAATGTCCCATTGTGGCCCCTGGAATGAGTTTTTTTTTTTCTTCCCAATTCTAATTGCAGCAAATGGTGAGAAGCGCTGTTCCACCCTATCCAGCATGGTAGTTTGTGTGTTTTGGGAAAGAATTCAGAAAGAGAACCTATAAGCTATTTGTTTTTTCCCTTGCATCTCCCTAAGGGTAGATTCTAAGTCTGAGCTTCCTGCTTTTAGGAAAAGTCAGCTAAGGATCTTGCAATTCCTGGTTCTCTCTAGGTTCTTCCCCTTTTCTCTCAGCTTTTGGTCTTTTAAAATCTCATTGCTTCCTTTCCCTCTTCCCTCCTTTATATCTCCTGTGCCAGGGACATACCTTTTCTTATGTCTAGCCTGTTTGAAAGTTTGGGTCATTATTTCCACATCCAGTTCTGCTCTGGAAGGGTCCTAGGGCTTTGGTTACTGGAGGCGGGTGGATTGGAGGTTGTGTAGGGAAGATTAGGACTCGGCATGACTCAGTCTTGGGACAGGGTCCTAAGGCCTAAAAAAAAGACCTTTCACATGCTGAAATGAGCTTACCACCAATGCATCTTTTGCATATTTTTATTATTTAAAATTTGTTAAGTTCAGTTTAGTTAACATATAGTATATTACTCATTCAGCAGTAAAATTAAGTGATTCATCAGTTGCATCAACACCCAGTGCTCATTATATCACATGTCCTCCTAATGCCCTTCATTCAATTGCCCCATTCCCCTACCCTTCTCCCTTTCAACAACCCTTGGTTTGTTCCGTAGAGTTAAGAGTCTCTTAATGGTTTGCTTTCCTCTCTGTGTTTATGTTATTTTATTTTTCCTTCCCTTCCTCTACGTTCATCTCTTTTGTTTCTTAAATTCCACATATGAAGGAAATCATGTGATATTTGTCTTTCTGCGATTGACTTATTTCACTCGGCATAATACCCTCTAGTTCCATCCACGTCATCTCAAATGGCAAGATTTCATTTCTTTTGATGGCTGCATAGTATTCCATTGTGTATATATACCACATCTTTATCCATTCATCTGTTGATGGACATCTGCGCTCTTTCCACAGTTTGGCTGTTGTGGACATTGCTGCTATAAACATTTGGTGCATACGCTCCATTGAATCACTGTTTGTATCCTTTGGAAAAGTCCCTGGTAGTGTAATTGCTTGGTGATAGGGTAGCTCTATTTTTAACTTTTTGAGGAACCTCCATACTGTTTTCCAGAGTGGCTGCACCAGTTTGCATTCCCACCAACAGTGTAGGAGTATTCCCCTTTCTCTGCATTCTCTCCAACATCTGTTTTTTCCAAGTTGTTAATTTTGGCCATTCTGACCAGTGTGAGGTGGTATCTCATTGTGGTTTTGATTTGTATTTCCCTGATGCTGTTTAGCATTTTTTCATGTGTCTGTTGGCCATTTGTATGTCTTCTTTGAAGGAATGTCTCTTCATGTCTTCTGCCCATTGCTTGAGAGAAAATTTTGTTTTTTGGATGTTGAGTTTGGTAAGTTCTTTACAGATTTTGGATACTAACTCTTTATCTGATAAATCAATTCCAAATATCTTCTCCCGTTGCATTTTAGTTTTGTTGATTTTTTCCTTTGCTGTGCAAAAGCTTTTTATCCTGATGAGGTCCCAATAGGTCATTTTTGCTTTTGTTTCCTTTGCCTCTGAAGACATGTCTTGCAAGAAAGTTGTTGCGGCCAAGGTCATAGAGGTTGCTGCCTGTGTTCTCCTCCAGGATTTTGATGGATTCCTGTCTTACATTTAGGTATTTCAGCTATTTTGAATTTATTTTTGTGTATGGTGTCAGGAAGTGGTTGAGTTTCATTCTTCTGCATATGGCTGTCCAATTTTCCCAAGACCATTTGTTGAAGAGACTGTCTTTTTTCTATTGGCTATTTTTTCCTGCTTTGTTGACCATAGAGTTGAGGGCCCATTTCTGGGCTCTCTATTCTGTTCCATTGATCTATATGTCTGTACTATGTTGTCTTGATGAATATAGCTTTGTAATAGATCTTTTGTATCTTTTTTTTTTTTAAAGAAATCATTTATAAATGTATAAAGATTCTTTTTTTTAAAGATTTTATTTATTTATTTGACAGACAGAGATCACAAGTAGGCAGAGCAGCAGGCAGAGAGAGAGAAAGAGGTGGAAGCAGGCTCCCCTCTGAGCAGAGAGCCCAACGTGGTGCTCGATCCCAGGACCCCGGGATCATGACCTGAGCTGAAGACAGAGGCTTTAACCCATTGAGCCACCCAGGCACCTCATTTTTTTTTTTTTTTTTTAAGAATAGGTAGTGATTTTTTTTTTAAGGTTTTATTTATTTATTTGACAGACAGAGATCACAAGTAGACAGAGAGGCAGGCAGAGAAAGAGGGAGGAAGCTGTTTCCCTGCTGAGCAGAGAGTCCAATGCAGGGCTCAATTCCAGTACCCTGAGATCACGCCCTGAGCTGAAGGCAGAGGCTTTAACCCACTGAGCCACCCAGGTGGCTCAGAAAGGGGTAAAAGATCTGTACTCTGAAAACTATAGAACACTTATCAAAGTGTTCTCAAAAAATTGAGAAAGGCACAAAAAAATGGAAAAACATTCCATGCTCATGGATTGGAAGAACAAATATTGTGAAAATGTCTATGCTACCCAAAGCATCCTACACATTCAATGTAATCCCTATCAAAATATCACCAGTATGTTTCATAGAGCTGGAACAAACAATTCTAAAATGTGTATGGAACCAGAAAAGACCCCAAATAGGCAAAGTAATTTTGAAAAAGAAAACCAAAGCTGGAGGTATCACAATTCTGGACTTCAAGTTCTATTACAAAGATATACAAAAGATCACAGATCTTCTTACCTCAATCAAAGTACTTTGTACTTTGGTTAGATTTATTCCTAGGTATCATGGTTTTGGTTACAATTGTAAACAGGATTGATTCTTTGATTTCTCTTTTTGCTGCTTCATTGTTAGTGTATAGAAATGCAACAGATTTCTGTGCATTGATTTTATCTCCTGCAACTTTGCTGAGTTCCTGTATCAGTTCTAGAAATTTTCTTTCTTTTTTTTTTTTTTTGGTGGAGTCTTTCAGGTTTTCTATATTCTTCTGTACACTAGGTTCTGGCCTTTTTTTCTACTGGAATTTTATTACCAAAGACGCCTTCTGTAATGCTAGTTTTGGTGTGTCCCTGGTTGACCCAGGAAAGGTTGGAGTGTGCAGGGTATGGAAAGAACTATTCCTTGACCAAAAACAAAACAAAACAAAAAAGCTAATCTATGAAAGGCAAACTAAAACAATAATGGAATACTACTCTTTTTCCTATGTTAAATTAGTATTGGGTAATTTCCTATATTAAATTAACAAAATTTCCCTCCTGTGAGAATACCCAATGTTGATTGATACAATATATTTTTTGAGAAAAGAATTTGGACATTTGTATCTGAAGGGGGCCATGTAATTATTTTTTTCATAATTTATCAGGGAAATAATATAAAAAATTCAGAAATGACTTCATTTATAAAGGTGTTCAATATGACTTTACCTACTAATACTAAAAAATTGATGATAGCCTAAGAGCACAACATTAGGAGAATGATGAAGCTATAATGGAACATCCGTTGGAAAGAATATTATGTTGTTTTAAAAAAATGATGTTTACAAACTTCTGGTTTAAAATGGTATCTGGTGAGAAGCCCTTAAAACAACTTTCTCAATAAAATATCTATAATAACCTCTCCTGAAAGCCAAAACCAACAGACGAGTTAACACTAGAAGTTTTTATTCTTTTCTAATGAGAGAAAACCTGTTCAAACTTGGCTTCATGATATGGAACCCACCTGGAAAAAAAAGACATCCTCTACTTCTGCTCTCTGCTTTGACTTGGGGTGGGGGGCAGGGTCTTACTAATCAAAGAAAAGGGCATACATCCCTCGCCTGCAGTGGATCTCAGTGCATGGTCCTCAGATCTGCAGCATCATTGTTACTTGGTAACTTGATAGAAATGCAAATTCACGAGCCTTGTTACAGATCCACTGGATCAGAAACTCAGGGTGGGGGATGCACCTAAAATTTCAGAGCCATTGGTCTACTGACTCAGGGCTGATTTTTGAGGCAGGCAGAGCATTTTTCCCCCTCCTCTTTCCCTCATCGACTTTATTTGAGAGCTCAGAAGCAGCCAGTCTAAGAGACTAGGGGCAAAGAAGTTCAGGATATCGAGTAGTAGCCAATGGCACCCTGGGAGATGGGGTCTCCAGGAAGAAAGTACGAAAGGTAGCAGAAAAGTAAAAGCACATGGCAATGCATTCTGTAAATGGTCACTTGTCTTCCTTGATTTGGAGAACCAAAGAACCAGCAAGATAGTGAGAAAAGGAACATTATCTCCATAGGACAGAGAGCACTGTTCCAGGTAAGAAGTAGCAAGAAACTAGCAACTGGACTGGCATTTGGTGGCTCTTCAGTGGTAAAAGAGCTGGGCCTACAATGAGCAGTATTTTCTCAGCAAGAATGATGAAGAAAGAGCATGAACTGAACTCACAACCAACATGGAGGTAATGGGAAAATTGCATAGATTAAGGAGAAAAAACAGACTCATGAAGTCTTTGAAGAAGATCACAGCTCTACAACCGACCTACTGTAGATTTAGAATAAGCTATGAAGAAACAAGCATTCTCAATAGGATGCAAGGAGGCATGGACTCTATGGAATTGTAGCCAAAAATTATAAAGAGATAAAAGGCTCTGATGAAAAGACAAGAGGGCAAAATGAAAAGGGAGAAGAGTAATATTAAAAATGATTGCAAGTACATTAAAAATGAAATAGTGAGACTAGAGTTATCTTGGAGGCAAAAAAGTGAAGATGATTTAACATTCTAGAAAAATCAGTAAAGACACATTCCCCTGGAATGTAGAAATGAAAGATAAATTTGATAAGAAAGAAGATTCAATAAGCAGAAAACAGAAGAAAGTTTCAACAAATGGATAATTTGTGTTCACAAGAGGAATATAAAAACAACAAAAACAATGTAATTATAATAAGTGAGCTAAGGAGGCTGGTTTAGGTGTATGAAGATTCCCTTATGATTCTGGACAAATAAGTGAAAAGAGATCCATATTCAAAGTTATCCAGATAATAAATTTTTGAATTGAAAGACAAGGGAAAATAGTCCTATGAGCATCCAGCCAAGAAGGAGAGAGATCTACAAGCGTCTACAAATCAGATGGCCCTAGAAGTGGAGTTGCCATGTGACTGCTTAAAGAATAAAGCTTGGAGCTCATGAATGAGGACGCTGTGTAAAAGGTGACTGTGGCACCACTGGAATTAGTTCAGCTAGACACATCTGAAAAATAATTACTGGACATCTTATATAACCATATAGTTGTGTTAAATTAGTTTTTCAAAAAGCTGGGTAATGCAAAAACTACAGTTTCGTTTAATGAACTTAATATTTTACCTATTTATTAATAAGTAATGCAGTTAATTGCAAATTAAGAAATAGTAATGTCATAATAATATTAATTAGAATGTATTACTAGACTAATAATAAAGATCGAGAAGTGGATGCAGAAGGAGCCCATGGCGGATGGGTGGGTAAGGGTACATCCACACCTTACAAAAGAAGAATTTAAAAAGAGACTCTTTTGGGGCACCTGGGTGGCTCAGTGGGTTAAGCCTCTGCCTTCAGCTTAGGTCATGATCTCAGGGTCCTGGAATCGAGCCCCGCATCAGGCTCTCTGCTCAGTGGGGAGCCTACTTCCTCCTCTCTCTCTGCCTGCCTCTCTGCCTACTTGTGATCTCTCTGTCATATAAATAAATAAAATCTTTAAGAAAAAAAAAAAAAGAAATCTTTTACTCTTGATTCTGAGAAGTTGGAGAATGTAGGTCCAGGGATGACTTTGGAAAAAAATGCAAGATAACCATTAATGAAATTAAAAGTAGGACATGAGCTTTTTCTGTACTATAGAAAGAAAAGCACATAAAACAAGAAAAACCAGGAAGGTTTAACAATTAAGCTAAAAACACATTAACTAAATAAACTAAAAGAATTAGTTAAACCAATAAATAAAGTATATTAAAATCTCTGTGAAATATTTAAAAAACCTTGGGTCAGGATGCTTGGGTGGCTCAGTCAGTTAAGCGTCTGCTTTTGGCTCAGGTCATGATCCTGGGGTCCTGGGATCAAATCCTGAGTGGGCTTCCTGCTCAGTGGAGAACCTGCTTCTCCCTCTTCTTCTGTCTCTCCCCCTGCTTGTGCTTTCTCGCACTCATGCTCTTGCTCTATCTTAAATAAATAAATAAAATCTTAAAAAAATAAAAAATGTTGGGTGACTAGTACCACATTCCTTCCTGTTTCTGTCACTTTCTGACTTTTGTTCTATACCTCCATTAAGCTTCTGTTATCCAATCTGCTAAGTGGGGATAATAAGACCTCCACTGTTGAGAAGACTGAGTCTTTATGCAAACAGATAAGTAATTATTATTCACAGTCTGGAATTCTGAGGAATTGGCATAGTCTCCAGGTTCACAGCCTGAATTCTGATGTCCGATAAGATTTAATCCCAGCTCTGTTACTTACTAATCTTACCAAACTGATGCAAGTTATTGGCCTCTCCAGGCTTTAGTTTACTCATCCTAAAATAGTGATAAAATAATACTTATCACATCGGACTGTCATGAGGATTAAATGGAATGCTTTGGACAATGCCAGGGACTGAGCCATCAGGTTTTTTTTTTTTTTAATATTTTATTTATTTGTCAGAGAGAGAGCACAAGCTGGGGAACAGCAGGCAGAGGGAGAAGCAGACTCCCCGCTGATCAAGGAGTCTGATCCGGAACTCAATCCCAGGTCCCTGACCATCATGACTTGAGCCGAAAGTCAGCTGCTTAACCGACTGAGCCAGCGAGGTGCCCTGAAAAATTCTTAATATAAAATCAAGAGAAAGCGATGAAAAATTTCATGTGCAATATGTTATAAGCCATGTAAAAATGTACTTGGAAAAATACTAACAATATTGTTAGTGTTGTTGTTTCTGGGCGGTAGGATTATTATTTAATTTTTCTTCATATTTTGTGTTTATTTTTTGAGTTTTTCTACAGTACTCAGAAATGCTAATATAATTGGAAAGAGAAAAATAAAAGTAGTAAGAATAAAGCAAGTTCTTGGTAAATAAGCCATTAGCTCAGATGTTGTCAGGTAGAGTTTAAAACTGAAAGGAAGTTTTATGGAGAGCAATGTTCTCAGACTTTCCTTCTGCTAGTGAGGAAGTGAGACCATGAAACATATAATGGTTTGCTAGAAGTCATAGAATAAGTGACTCAAGACAAGGTAGAGGGACGCCTGGATGGCTCAGTTGTTCAGTATCTGCCTTTGGCTCAGGTCATGATCCCAGGGCCCTGGGATCAAGCCCCATGTTAGGCTCCCTGCCCAGCAGGAAGCCTTCTCCCTCTCCTGCTCCCTTTGCTTGTGTTCCCTCTCTCTTCATCTCTCTCTCTAGCAAATAAATAAATAAAATCTTAAACGAGCAAACAAAACCAAGGCAAAGAACCCAGGCCAGGCATGTCTGTATGGCTTTTCTACTAAATTTCATGCCCCCTTCAGGTAGTGCAAATTTTGGGCAAAATTTACATAGTTTAATGTGAACAGCTAATTCCAAGCAAGGCACCTGAGCTTCCTCATTTGTCCCCAGCTTCAGGAAGTGTTTAAGTTCAGTAGAGAGATGTCTTTCATCAGAGTAACAGTTTATAGAGAACAGTGGAGAACATAGCAATATCTGTTCTTGAATGTGGCCGTAGATACCCTATGTGTATTGGTTTAAAGTTATCTATATGTTCTCCTCCTCTGTACAAATTCATATTTTCTTTAAAGATTATTTATTTGAGAGAGAGAGGGAGGGAGAGCATAAGCTGGGGGAAAGGGCAGAGGCAGAGGAAGAAGATGCCCCGCTGAGCAGGGAGCCCAAGGCCAGGCTTGATTCCACAACCCCTGAGATCATGACGTGAGAGGAAGGCAGATGCTTGACAAACTGAGCCATCCAGGTGCCCCCAAATTTACATTTCCCATGTTCTTCTGGACATCCCGATCCCTGTGGATGGCTGTAAGTCAGCAAAGTAGGCCCTGAGAGCTTTCAGGTTTTTAGCAGTGGATCCAACCCAATTCCGGTGGGGGGTGCTTTCTTGCCCTTGTACCATGAAGAGGCTCTCTGGAGACATACAGCAGTTCCCAAGGGCAAGTCTGCAGAAGTTCAGTGCTGAGCTGAGGTTTTCACCACCTGATTAGAATTTTCCCATTTGAGGCAGTGCAATAAAAATAAGGATATATAACAAGGAATTATAAAGCTAAGTTTATTCACTCTTTTGGTGTCACAATATTCATTGTTGATCCTGACAGGTGTGTGTGTGTGTTTGTGTGTGTGTTTAATGTTTTTACTTGGAAAAATAGAAGATTGCCAGTCTTATGTTGATCTTTGAAAGTTCTTGAAATTTTACTGGTCTATGAGATTTCAAAGTCTGGGATCTACTCTGATGTATTAGACATGAGAGTTTGAGCTTAGAGGAATCAGAGTTCGAATTCTGGGGCTGCCTCATACTTTGAGAAACTTTAAAATATCTGTGAGTCTTTCTTTCTTCAGCTGTGAACTAGTGAAGGTAATATTTCTCTCCGGGAGATTAAACATTCTCATAAATCATCCAGAGAAATGGCTGGCATGTAGTTTTCTCCAGACATACCTGCTAACATGTAAGGGCATGATAGAAGCTAGTCATGATTTGGACATTGATTGTATAAAATAACTTACAAATCAATATGTATTGTTTCCATTTCCCTTTGTTCTTTCTTGACAACATATAGTCATTTAAAAAATATCATTAGCTAGAGCTGAGCTGCCTTGAACAAAATGATGGTTTTTGTCATTTCTATAGTTTTTCCTCACTGTAATCATATATCTTTAAAAAATTAGGTCGTAAAGCTTTCACTGTGGGTTTCTAGTAGGAATTTTCTAATAACTTACATTCTGAGAACTTGAGGTTTACTTCAAAAGGATTGTTTAAGTTGTGATCATATTCTACTCTAATAGAGCTTGGCTTTCTGGCAGATGTTTCCGGAGCAAACAAAGGGGGTTATGTTGTCCTGACAGATGAGTATAGAGCAGAAGCTAGCAACCGTGTCCATGTGTTTGTGGAATGACAGATGATATTAGAGATCACTTGAACCCAAATTTTTTAATTTAATGCATTATTCATGATGCCTTAACTTCCTTGTCTCTGACATTGCTTTTGTTCTCTCCTTCTCTTCACTGCACTGTCCAGCCTATGCTAGTGTCTTCAGTGGTTCGGTTGCTGGGGTGCCTTGTTGTCTTGATTCCAGGCCATTCTCTCATCCTCTAGGTCTTTGAAATACCTAAGTCTTCACCAAACTTTGACTTCTAAAAAAGAAACTCTAAAACCTCATTTACTCAAGAAGTCATCCCTGATAGACTGCGTGTCAAATTAGGACTCCCCCCATTTTTTTGTCCTATTATAAGAAAATTACACCTAGGCCTTTCACCTGGGAACAGATTCTTCCTTATTTTACTATAGTTCAGAAATAGCCATGTTTTTGGAGTTTGTTGCTGATGGTGGCATTATGGTTTTTAGTTTGGTTTATCTCTTTTCCCTATTTATTTTTCTCACTGGGAAAAAATTGTATAGGAATCAGCGTATGCTTGTTTGATATGTAAGTATAACACAAAGATACACTTATTTAATAAGTCCCTCCTATGATGTTAGGAGAGGGTATCTCTTTAATGAAGTGAGTGTTTGTTCAGCAAGAGCTTGTCTCTACTCTCTGTAGGACACCATGGTTGAAAAAGTGGAATTCGGCCATGTCAACCAATAAGTAATACGGTATGGATGGATACTGTCCTCAAAAAGTCATAGTTAAAAGTAACAGAGGTATTTTTTTTTTAAATTACTCATTAGGGGATGCCTGGGTAGCTCATTTGGTTAAGCAACTGCTTTCAGCTCAGGTCATGATCCCAGGGTCCTGGGTTCAAGTCCCGCATCGGGCTCTCTGCTCAGTGGGAAGCCTGCTTCTCCCTCTTCCACTCTCTCTGCTTGTGCACTCTCTCTCTCTCTCTCTCTGACAAATAAATAAATAAAATCTTTAAAAAATTATTCATTAGGACACAATTTCCACATGATTTGTAACACCAGTCAACTGATTGTAAGTGTAGCCAGTTAATATAGAAGAAGCAGTTTCCAGATGGGAAAGAGCCCACTCTTAACATGCACTGGGTATAGGTACGGTAGCTAAGGTCATGGGGTCAAAGAGTGCTGACCCCTGGGAGACAGTTCTTGGAAAATATTTGAGGGTGGTCTTTGAAAAAAGGATGCAAGGAAAGGTTGAGAAATTCATCAATTTATTATGTACCTAGTATGAGTCAGGCATTCTGTTGCATGTTGAGTGTATAAGACAAAAATTAAGTTCCATCTCTTAGATGCACTGGTTATTTAGAGATAGAAAGAGATGTGTACAGAAACAGTTGAACTATGAGAACTTCTATAATCCATCTCTTTATTTATACCATATTCTCATCTAAAAGCTTGATGTGATGTTTTGGGAAGATTTGATTGAAAAGAATCCTTCCTGACATCCATGTGTTTGTTTTCCCTCCTTCCTTCTCTTCCTCTCTCTCCTTTCCTTTTCTTTCTTGCCTCCCTGCTTCACTCCCTTCCTTCCTTCCTTCCTTTCTTCCTGGCTTCATTCATTCCTTCAACCTGATACTTTGGGTTTATTTTTGGTTTTATTGTTTTTTTTTTTTAATAAGCCTGATAAATCATGTATTTTCCCCTGACATGAGCTTGAAACTATGTCCCTAGGTACAGCATGAAACTTAGCAGTTCCCAAAGTCCAATGGTATGCTCTGATGGAGCCAGTGGACGGAGCCCAGAATGCCAGCAGGCATCACATACTATTTCGTTCTCCGCCAGGTGGTCTAGTGCTTGCACACTGTAGGTGTTACTAATTCCAGATGCCCAAATTGAAGGAGAGGAATGTATTCTTTGATTCAAAATAGGTGGGCAATTTGTTCAATCCCAGGGGCCTTTGGACTTTGAGATGTAGCCTGAGAGAGCCAGTTATCTGAAATCAAGTGGTTGGCACAGGCAGGCTAAGGGCCCAGCAGGGAGGGCAGAGAAGGAGCAGAAAGCCTTCCAAGAAGAAGCTGAAAATTGACCTAGTTATTTTGATGGCATGCTCTGTTGCATTTTCCCTTCAGGCCAAGTCCAGACTCCCTGACATGAAATTGAAGCACTCAATGCCAGGGACTTAAAGTTTGGGGATTTTTCAAGTTCGTTTCTCTCTCTTTCTCTCTTTCTTTCTTTCTTTCTTTCTTTCTTTCTTTCTTCTTTCTTTCTTTTTCTATCCTGCTCATTTAAGAAATATGTCTTTGAGATGAAAATAGCAATGTTAATTAGGATTATTTGTGTCGAGTCAACAAGTCCAGAGAGGAGTGGACAAGCAGAGGGTGAGAGGCAAGGCCATCTGGTTTCTGCGCGCTGCTCCCTTCAGGATCCGGAGAGCCTATGGGGACATATGGGGAAGAGCGTGGGTAGAGTGTGGGGGCTGAAGAAATGGAGGCAGGTGTAGTTATTCTCTTGGGCTCTCTGCCAAAAGCACACCCCCCTTCCCCTTTAGTGATGAGGACTGTTTTTCCCTAACTTTCTATTTCCATTTCTCTTTGGGGCTCATTCTTGGGCTTATATGTCAAATTACGGTGCAAGATTTATCAGCAGCGGCATTGTGGACATTTTGGATCAGATAATTCTTTATCAAGGGGGTAGGGGATTGTTCTGTGCACTGTAGCATGTTTAGCAGGATCTCTGGCCTCTGTCCACTAGATGAGTAGCCCCTTTTCCTTCTCTCTCCCCTCCTCTGATTTGGGACAACAGAAAATGTCTCCAGACATGAATAAATTTCTCTGAGGGGGCAACATTACCCATTTTGAGAACCACTGCTAAAGAGCTATGAAACAGTTTATCCTTCTCAGAGACTCCAGACATGGAACATTACCTGGCAGAGTCTGAAGCACAAAACCCTCCATGGTTTTTCATCAGATTCTTAATGTCATCTATATGCAGAAATTCCCAGAGTGCAGAAATGTTCTAAGGACTTTTTATTATTTAATATTGTTACTGAGGTCTCAGGAAATAGGCATGCTTAATTTGGAGAGGACATTCTTAATAGCTTACTAATTCTGAATAATTTACCATGTTATTATTTTGATTCTGTAGCATCAAAAATAAATCAAGGAAAAGACTGGAAAACCACGTTGGTGCTGGTTTATGAAGGGTCTTAGCTATTAGGCTAAGAGTTAGGACTTCATTCTGTAGACACTGGGAGACAAATCAAAGGATTTCTTAAATCCTTTTGCATTACTCTGCACCAACTTTCCACTTCAGCTAAATGAATCTTCTTAAGGATATTTGACTAAGCTGTGTCTATGTCTATTTTGTAGAGATTGCCCAACCTATTTGGTTTACTGCTGAAATGCCTTGACTCTTTTGCCTCAGTTTTTTTTTTCAAGATTTTATTTATTAATTTGACAGAGAGAGATCACAAATAGGCAGAGCAGCAGGCAGAGAGAGAGAGAGAGAGAGAGAGAGAGAAGCAGGTTCCCTGCTCAGGTCATGATCCCTGAGCCGAAGGCAGAGGCTTAACCCACTGAGCCACCCAGGCACCCCACCTCTGTTGTTGTTTTGAAGCCTTCTTCAGATGGAACAAGTTTAGTTGAAAAGGATGATGCTTTTCGAGGCTAGAGGCAAGATCCTTGGAGAACAGTACACAGGTGAGCTCTTCAGAGGTTACAAAATCAGAGCCAGATGAAGGAATATTCCCCACTCCCGAGTCTTGGCCCCTCACAGCATCTTCCTGGCTGGATTTCAGGCTTACGATGGGCCAGGGACTACTGTGTGCTCCCATTCTTCCTCTTTGTAAATGAAAGGGTTTATTTCTGAATGAACTATTTATTGCAGTTTGGTCATTAATGTTTAATTTCTGTCTGTTAGATGTGTGGTAGTGTGGATAACTTGTCCTTTTACTACCTGGGGCTCTGGATCAAGAAGAGGTGCCACATCTGGAAATCATGCATCAACTAGAGACTCTGGACTTGGAGTTGATACCTTTCTTTCCTCTGTCCCTCCTTTTCTCCTCTTTCTTCTCTCCTCCCTTCCCTTCCTAATTCTCTCCTTCCTTCCATTTACTTCCTCTTGATCCCCTTCCCTTTTCCTTCCTCTCTCTTTCCAACTACTCATTCTCCCTATTTCTTTGTACTTTCTTTCCTCTGACTTTTATTTATCTCAAGTCTGTTCATATGCTTTTCATGATGATTCATCTATCTCCTATTTAGTGTGTGCAACCATAACCAGAATTACTCTTCATTTAGTTATGAATTCTTGTTGACTTTTGTTTTTTGGATCACACACACTTTTTTTTCCTGAACTAGATTTTTAGACTCTTATATCATGTCTCAACCACTTTTTTATGGCTTGAGATTTTGGGGGTTGGGAGATGGGAAGAACCATTTATTGGAAAACTAGGCTTTGTTCTCCTGGTAGTTCTATTAAATATACATACCACCCCTTGGGGATGCCTATACCAATCATTCTCCAAATTCAGCTTGCAGCTATTTCTACTTTTGAATTTTGTGCCATTCCATCATGGCGTTTTCTAATTGATTTCTGCTGATGAATTTTTTGAGGGAGGCTGGGTTCTATTGTTTGTTGTTCATCTTATTCATATTAGAGATGGAGCCCAAGTGATTTAGATCAGGTCATCATCTTTACTGAGAAGTTCAAAGCCAGCTTCTAAACTGGCTTCATTTGATATTTTAATGAAATTTTTAAACTGAAGTGTAACATACATTTGGAAGCTCATAATTGAATGGCTCAATGAATTTTGACAACAAGAACACATTTATCAGATCAAGAAGCAGGATGCTGGAGCACTCCCAAATTTCATGGCCTCTCTAGTCAGTACCCATTTTCAAGAGAACTGACTTATAACATCATTGATTTCTTTAGCTTATTTTGACCTTTATAGGAATAGAATCATACTTCATATTTTCTTTTGTTTCTGAAGTTTTCCCATTCAACATTGTTATGAAATTCATGCATGTTGTTGCATGTGTGTGTTTATGGTTGAGAGACAAGATGATTAAAACTCCATCCAGTTCCTTCAAAAAATATAACTGATAATAAACATTACCTGAAAAAAAATGTTGTTAGAGATTGGTGATAAAAAAAAAAAGGTATAAAATGATGGGTGTCAACCTTGACTTCATCTTCGAATGGTCCAGGAAGCTTATACAATTTGGAGGCCCATGCCCCTGTCCCAAGCCCCTGCAATCTGGTTTAGTTAGAATGTGTCCTGTGGGGGCACCTGGGTGGCTCAGTGGGTTAAAGCCTCTGCCTTCGGCTCAGGTTGTGATCCCAGGGTCCTGGGATTGAGCCCCACATCGGGATCTCTGCTCAGTGGGGAGCCTGCTTCCTCCTCTCTCTCTGCCTGCCTCTCTGCCTACCTGTGATCTTTGTCAAATAAATAAAATCTTAAAAAAAAAAAGAATGTGTCCTGTGCATTTTGATTTTAGAATCTTTGCAGGTGAGTCTAATTTGCAGCAAAGTTTGAAAAACACTAGTATGAAACACCATGACAGTCCTTGGAGGCTTATAGTCTGAGGAGACAGTGTTTCATAAAAAGATAAGTAAAGTTCCACAGAACAAACAGTGCAGAGGTGGACAGTATTAAATGTGAACAAGATACAGAAAGGCACATGACCTTTTCCCTCATTTTGATTTTTCTTTGTGCTAAAATCATAGCCTATATTACATGATGTATTTCTTAATTATAACATTTCTGTCATATTTCCATCATTATAAAACATACATGTTTTTCACAATTTAATGTTTTTGGAATTAAGATATAGCTCACAATTATTGTAGACATAAATATGTTTCTTTGTTTCTCTAAGAATCTGTTATCCAAGAAATGGATGTGAGCTATAATTAGCGATATCTTAGAATGGAAGAAACACAACACAATTTGTTTTCACTTGCTGCTGTTGGATGGGATGTATTACTCTCATCTTGTTTACTAGAATATAAGATCTTGAGGACAAGGGTCAAGTGTCTTGTTATTTTTATATTCCCCCAAACACCTAGTACAATGCTAAAATTTAGGCTCAATAAATACTTGCATATGATTGGAAACCCTTTTCTACTTTTTATTACTCAACATAAAGAGATTCATAAGGCTGGGAAATATCCACCATCTGCTTGCAAGATTCTAGAGAGACAATTGTAGGACTTCCCGTAATATACCTTTTTTGGTTGTTGTTGCCTAATTAACCCATTTACTATAGGTTAGCAATGTTTCAAATGGTGGAGCTTCTACTGGTCTTTCAACTCCTTCAGTCTTCTGATGACCAGCTTTACTGGGATGGCAGAAGTGGTCTTGTCTGTCCAACAGCTACAGTTTTTATGCAGGAACCACAATGCCTGATCCCCACCGTTCATCTTTTCCTTCTTGGTTTTGCCACAGGAGGAGCAAGTGTACTTGGTGTACAGGCTTATGTCAATCTTCCTCACCATTTTCCTGAGGGAGGCACCATAATGGGTTCCATATTTACCCACAATTCCGATCTTCTTGGTGTGGTTAGTCATGTTGCCGTGAGTTAGGTCTGAGCCCAGTGAGCACAATATACAGTTTCATCCATTTTGGTGTTTAATACCTTGGAACTTGTGTGCAACTAAACTAAAATCATTTTACACTTTCATTACAAGATGTTTCTTGTGTTCTGATGTTTTTTAGGCTGGAGCAGGAAGCATCTAGGTTATGCTTTCCCGTACAACTACTGTGTATATACCTGCAGCACATAAATATTGCCACTGCATAGCATGTCAGTCTGAAGGATTAGGATTTTTATAAATCCTCTTTATTTAGTATGCTTTATAGCTGGAACCCACTAAATCAAGTGCTGTTCTTTCCCTAAACATGTTTCTTATGAGTACTACTGGCACAGAATTATATTAATAAATTTAATCAAAAAGCTTTCAATATTCTACACTCAGTCAGTGGTTGGTGCATGAAACTGATAAATTCTCTTTCTCCTTCCTGCATGCCACAAAACTGTTGCTTTCTGATTATATTTGCTTTACTTAGGGTGGTTAAAGAAATGGGAAGTTTTTCCATTAAGTCTTCCTTAACTTTGACCTGCCTTTTTTTTAAACACCCTGAATGGATCCCACCTCCTTAGACTCTATGGGGCATTTCTCACCTGATTATTTAGGCTCATGGGAGCTAGACCTGATGTACAGAACTAGAAGGATGCATGCTAACTGCATCATACAAGTGGGGTCAGTGCCTTCTTTTCCTTTAGTATTGTCCTATTCTTTTCTTTTTCCTTCTATACCATTTTATTTACAGGCCAGAGGTAATTTCTCGTTGCTCTCCCAGTCTCCCCCATCCCCCCAAGCATCCCCCACAGTCCAATTTCATAAATACAGGACTCATAGTTCATTCTATTCTCCACCAGTGATTCATGGCCCGGGGTGCTTACTAAGCTTATCCATGGAACGTAAAAATGCAAGTAGTGGAGATTTGCCCCCAGGAGATTCTAAATCAAAATATTTGGGTATTTGGCTCAGGCATCTGTGGTTTTGAAGACATGTGGTTATGAAGACATGTTATATACAAGCCCCTTTGAAGGGCACTGTCTGAGACATTCTGAAAATGTAATCTTGGATTAAGCTTTATCTACTTTGTACAGATGGTCCCTGAGTTATGATTTTTCAACTTTACAATGGTGTGAAAGCAATAGGCTTTTAGTAGAAACCATACTTCGAATTTTGAATTTTGATCTTTTCCCGGGCTGACTTGATATAATTTGTCCTCTCTTGTGCTCCTGGGCAATGTCAGTCACAGTGGCCGGTCAGCCTACAGTCAGGAGGAGAAATAACCGAGACACCAACAAGCACTCTGTGCCCATGCGGCCATTTTGGTTTTCACTTTCAGTACAGTCTTCAACCAATTACATGAGCTATTTGACACATTATTGTCAAATAGACTTTGTGTTGGATGTTTTTGCCCAACTGTGGGCTTAGTTAAGTCTTCTGAGCATGTTTGAGCCAGGTTAGGCTAAACTCTGATGTTCTGGAGGTCAGGTGTGTTACCTGTATTTTCAACTTGCGGTATTTTCAACTTATGTGTTTATTGAGATGTAACCCCATTGTAAGCTGAGGAACATCTGTACTTCATAGGCCTTTGACTTCACTTAAAGGCTAATATTGTCCATTCCTTTGTTATGTAATAAAAATTTTAAGTATTGGGCTTTGCTCAAGTGTTTACTTCCTAATGCATGAATTTTATTTAGGATTTTTCTTTCCCAAGTTGCTTTCTTTTTGAACCAAGAACTGTTCATTTTCTGGTGTGAGTTTCATCTGATCTGTGTACTAGGAGATGACTAATTCTTTCAAATACAAAGATTCAAAGATAAAAGTGCTGTCCACCCCCCAACCCCCCTTTAAATAACAGACTATTTGTAAAAGGCAGTTGCCTGGGATTCTTGCTGTCACCCTCTCCCAGTTCCCTCTTCCCTCTTCTCACTCAGGCTATTTTTCTCCACCAGTTCACAGTGCATTGTTTAAGGAATCTGAAATGCCATCCCTCACAAAGTCTTTACCGACTGTAGCAGTGTTGGCTCTGCTTGTATCTCCCTGACATTCACCTTTCCAGTTCCTGCAGATGGCATCCTACCGCAATCACAGGCAGTCCTCGACCTGAGGGCTTCTTCCCACCCCTGTGCAAGGTAGGCTGAAAGTGCTGGGGAATTAACACCTCCCCCTTCCTCAGCCAAAGATGGGTGGGTCCTGAGTAAGACAGCTGGGTATTTTTGTGATGTCTTCCTGAGTTTTCAAGCAGGAGAAAGCATGTCAGTTGCCCTCAGTGGTCAGCTTTGATAGCACCTTTCCATTACTCATACTTCCTGATTTATGTCAGGTACTTCCTGGGATTGCTGTTCAGATAAACTCCCTGCACTCAAAACTTTGTCTCCAGTTCTGTTTTCCAAGAAACCATTTAAGACACTGATCATTTTCTGTTCTCTGGCAATTCAGTTGAGTAACTGGATTCTCTGTGGTTTCTTAGATGTACATCTTGTTTTCCCAGTGCGATCATGATGACATTCAGAGCTGGAGTTGAGCCAGATGACTCCTGAGTCAGTCTGCAGGGCTTCCCACTTTGCTGGCCCCACAGACTTACATCTGAGTGTGCAGTACATGTGACGTTAGGGTAAAAGTACAGAGTGGGCATACCTCATTATTAAACTCTTGAAAAATGGATCCTGAAAAGAAAACCAGAATAGAAAATGAAATTTTTTAAGGATTGTTTTTAAAAAGTGGTTGAAGACTTCGAGGAGAAAAAATAGTCCTAATAGGTCTTAAATCGTTCCATAGGAGCAGGGGGGAAGAAACAGGAAGGAGGAGGGTATAGGAAGAGGTGGGGAGGCATCCTTCACCATGCATTTCAAAATAATCTGTAGTATATTTCATGAAGAAAGAGCTCATCTGAGTACAACAAAAAGGAAATGTTCTAATAATTCTGGAGCAGGAATACGTGAGAAATTGCTCTGGGGTTTCAAGGGAAAGAACTTGTGCAGTTATCCTAGTCTTGAGTGCAAGTCCCAAAATTACTTAGAAAACTCGGTAATTTTCAGCAAGTTACTATATATATTACAGTGATATCACTGAATGTGACCTTTGTAAGAGGGTGACCTCAGGAAAGAATGCTAATTTGCCTTATTCTACTGATAAGAAGAAGAAAAATAGACATTGTTTGGAATAAGTGGACAAGTGCTATACCTGGTTTGTCCAAAGACATGGTAAAGGTGGGCAACCTAGCTTATGTGCCAATATCAGCGTAGTGAGCAGAGTTTCACCAGCATGCTGCTTTACTACAGTGGCTAATCACTTTTCCAGTATATTGAAGACATGCTCCTGATCATTTAAATTAATTTAGTCGGTGGATATGAACAAATTCCACATCCTTCACAGTCCATCTTTAAGAAAAAGACTGATCTGGAGTCACATGGTTTTCTCCCGATTTTTCACAAAACATATTTATATACAATAAAAACCAGCATTTATAAGTGTACAACTGAATTTTTTTTTAGTAAATTTATAGAATTACACAATCATCATTTTAGTACCAATTTGGAACATTTCCATCACTCCAGGAAATTCTGTTAAGCTCATTTGTAGTCAATCTTTGTGACCACTCCTAGCTCTAGGCAACTACCAATCTACTTCTTGTCTCTATAAATTTGTATTTTCTGAACATTTCTTAAAAATGGAATCATATATCTTTCTCTTACTTACTTCACTTAGCATAATACCCTTTAGAGTCATCCATGATTTTATAAATGGCAGGGTATCATTCTTTTTTATGGCTGTGTAATGATTTTCTATATATATATATATATATATATGCATATATATGGAATTTTATATCTACCTATCTAATCTATCTTTTTTAAAAAAAGATTTTATTTATTTGACAAAGATGACAAGTAGACAGAGAGGCAGGCAAAGAGAGAGGGAGAAGCAGGCTCCCCGCTGAGCAGAGAGCCCGATGTGGGGCTCAATCCCAGGACCCTGAGATCATGACCAGAGCCGAAGGCAGAGGCTTTAACCCACTGAGCCACCCAAGCGCCCCTAATCTATCTATCCATCTATCTGTCATCTGTCATCTTTATCCATTCAAGTATTGATAGACACTTAGGTTATTTTCATATCTTGGCTATTACAAATAATGATCCAATAAACATGGGTGTACATAACTTTTGGAATTAGTGTTTTTACTTTCTCTGGATAAATACCCAGTGGTGGAATTAATGAACCATATGACATTTCTATTTTTTAATTATTCAAGGAAACTCCATACTGTTTTCCACAATGGCTACACCAATTTACATTCCCACAGATGCATGGGGGTTTCTTATTCTCCATATCCTCACCAACACTTGTTATTTCTTGTATTTTTGATATTGGCTATTCTGGCTGGTATAAGGTGATATCTTATTGTGGTTTTGATTTGTATTTCTCTGATGACTAGTTATGCTGAGAATCTTTTCATGTGTGTTGGCAGTCTGTGTGTCTTCCTTGGCAAATTGTCTATTTGCTTCCTCTGACCATTTTTTAATTGGGTTATTTGCTTTTTTTGGTGTTGAGTTATATAAAGCTCTGTATATATTTTGGATACTAACTCCTTATTTGATATATCATTTGTAAGTAGCTTCTCTTATACAATAGGTTGCCTTTTACAAAATTGACTATTTCCTTTGGTATTCAGAAGTTTTCTATTTTGATGTAATCCTAATAATTTATTTTTGCTTTTGTTGCCCTTGCCTTAGAAGACCTATGGCTGATACCATATAATTTCATTTACATGTGATTCTAACAAACAAAACAAGTGAATAAACATGCAAACATAAAGCGGAATCAGACCTATAAAAGCACAGAACAAACTGATGGTTGCCAGGGGGAGAGGGATGAGCAGAATGGGTGACGGGGAATGAGAGATACAGGTTTCCAATTATGAAATGAATTAATCACAGGAATAATTAATAATTAAGCACAGGGAATATAGTCAATGGTTTTGTAATACTATTGTGTGGTGACAGATGGTAACTGCACTTGTGGTGAGTCCATGATGTTGAATCACTATGTTGTACATCTAAAACTAATGTAACATTGTGTGTCAACTATAGTCACATATAAAAAAGGAATCATATACAATATGTAGTTTTTTGCATTGGCTTCTTTCACTTAGCATATTGTTTCTGTTTTTTTTCTTTTATTTTCTAATGTATTAGAATTTGCTTTTGATCTTTTTCATTTTTTTAGTTTCAGTGAGGTATGATTGACAGAATTGTTTATATTTAAGGTATACAGTGTGATGTTTTGATATATGTATACATTGTGAAATGATTGCTGCAATTAAACTAATACATTGGGCACTTTGCATAGTTACTATTTGTGTGTGTGTGTGTGTGTGTGGTGAGAACACTTGAGATCTATTCTCTTAGCAAAGTTTAAGTATGTAATACATTATTAACTATATTCACTATATCTTTTTTATTGATTTATCTATGGATGGACACTTAGATTGTTTCCATATCTTGACTGCTGTGAATAATGCTGAAATAAACATGGGAGTACAGGGGCGCCTGGGTGGCTCAGTGGGTTAAAGCCTCTGCCTTTGGCTCAGGTCATGGTCTCAGGGTCCTGGGATCGAGCCCTACATCGGGCTCTCTGCTCAGCAGGGAGCCTGCTTCCTCTTCTCTCCGTCTGCCTGCCTCTCTGCCTACTTGTGATCTCTATCTGTCAAATAAATAAATAAAATCTTAAAAAAAAAAGGAAATATCTTTAAAAAAAAAAACCAACATGGGAGTACAGATATCTCTTTGAGATAATGATTTTATTTCCTTTGGATATATACACCAAAGTAGGATTTTTGGATCATGTGGTAGTTCTATTTTTACTTTTCAAAAGAACCTTCATATTGTTTTCCATAGTGACTGCAACAACTTACATTCCCTCAAACATTACACAAGAGTTCTCATTTTTCCATATCCTCACCAATACTTATCTCTTATCTTTATTTTTTATTTCTTAAATTAAATTAAATTTTATTTTATTTTTCCAGTGCTCTAAAATTCATTGTTTATGCACCACACCCAGTGCTCCATGCAATACATGCCCTCCTTAATACCCGCCACCAGGCTCACCCAACCCCCTACCCCCTCCCCTCCAAATCCTCAGTTTGTTTCTCAGAGTCCATAATCTCTCATGTTTTGTCTCCCCCTCTAATTTCCCCCAAATCACTTCTCCTTTCATCCCAATGTCCTTTATGTTATTCCTTATGTTCCACAAGTAAGTGAAACCATATAATAATTGACTCTCTCTGCTTGACTTATTTCACTCAGCATAATCTCTTCCAGTCCTGTCCATGTTGATACAGAAGTTGGGTATTCATCCTTTCTGATGGAGGCATAATTCTCCATCGTATATATGATCATATCGTCTTTATCCCTTCATCTGTTGAAGGGCATCTTGGTTCTTTCCACAGTTTGGCGACTGTGGTCATTGCTGCTATGAACATTGGGGTACAGATGGCCCTTCTTTCCATGACATCTGTATCTTTGGGGTAAATACCCAGTAGTGCAATTGCAGGGTCATATGGTAGCTCTATTTTTCATTTCTTAAAGAATCTCCACACTGTTTTCCAGTGTGGCTGCACCAACTTGCATTCCCACCAAGAGTGTAAGAGGGTTCCCCTTTCTCCACATCCTCTCCAACACTTGTTATTTCTTGTCTTGTTAATTTTAGCCATTCTAACTGGTGTGAGGTGGTATCTCAATGTGGTTTTGATTTGAATCTCCCTGATGGCTAATGATGATGAACATTTTTTCATGTGTCTATTAGTCATTTGTATATCTTCTTTGGAGAAGTATCTGTTCATGTCTTCTGCCCATTTTTGGATGTGATTATCTGTTTTATGGTGGTTGAGTTTGAGGAGTTCTTCATAGATCTTGGATATCAGCGCTTTGTCTGTAGTGTCATTTGCAAATATCTTCTCCCATTCCGTGGGTTACCTCTTTGTTTTGTTGACTGTTTCCTTTGCTGTACAGAAACTTTTGATCTTGATGAAGTCCCAGAAGGTCATTTTTGCTTTTGTTTCCTTTGCCTTTGGAGACATGACTTGAAAGAAGTTGCTGTGGCTGATGTCGAAGAGGTTACTGCCTATATTCTCCTCTAGGATTTTGATAGATTCCTGCCTCACATTAAGGTCTTTTATCCATTTCAAGTTTTATCTTTGTTTATGGTGTAAGAGAATGGCTGAATTTCATTTTTCTATGCATAGCTGTCTAATGTTCCCAGCACCATTTATTGAAGAAACTGTCTTTTTTCCACTGAATATTTTATCCTGCTTTATCAAAGATTATTTGACCATAGCGTTGAGGGTCCACATCTGGGCTCTCTACTCTGTAGAGAAGTCAGTTGCTTTCTTATACATTAACAATGAAAATATAAAAAGGGAAATTAGAGAATTGATTCCATTTACTATAGCACCAAGAACCATAAGATATCTGGGAATAAACCTAACCAAAGAGGTAAAGGATCTATACTCAAGGAACTACAGAACACTCATGAAAGAAACTGAAGAAGACAAAAAAAGATGAAAGAGCATTCCATGCTCATGGATTGGAAGAATAAACTTTGTTAAAATGTCTATACTGCTTAGAGCAATCTATACTTTCGGTGCCATCCCAATCAAAATTCCACCGGCATTTTTCAAGGAGCTGGAACAAACAATCCTAAAATTTGTATGGAACCAGAAGAGACCCCGAATTGCTAAGGAAATGTTGAAAAAGAAAAAGAAAACTGGGGGCATCATATTGCCTGATTTCAAGCTTTACTGCAAAGCTGTGATCACCAAAGCAGCATGGTACTGGCACAAAAACAGACACATAGACCAGTCTTTTTATTTATTTATTTTTTTTGAGGTTCTATTTATTTGAGAGAGAGTGAAAGCCAAAGCAGGGGGAGGGAGAGGCAGAGGGAGAAGCAGACTCCCCATTGATCAGGGAGCCAATGTGGGGCTCTATCCCTGGACCCTGAGATCATGACCTGAGCTGAAGGCAGACACTAAACTGACTGAGGCCCCCAGGTGCCCCTCTCATCTTTTTGATAAGCCATCCTAACAGGCGGGAAGTTCTATGTCATTGTGATTTTGATTGCATTTCCCTGATGATTCAGAAATGTTGAGCATCTTTTTCTGTATATGTTGGCTGTATGTCTCCTTGAAGCATATTGTTTTTAAGATATATCTATCTTGCAGCATGGATCAGTACATTTTTTTTGGATCAGTACATTTTTTGATGAATAATATTCCAATATATGAATATGTTACATTTTATTTACCCATTCATTAGTTAATGGACATTTGGGTGGTTTCCAATTTTAATATTGCTATCAATGTTCCCTTATAAATCTTCATGTGGCTACAGTTTTTCACTTAATTTGGGTGGGTTTTTAGAAGTGGGATTGCTGGATTATATGGTACATTTATGTTTAACTTCATAAGAAACTGCTAGACTGTATGCCACAGAGACTGCATCATTTTATCTTTTCATCAGTGATGAATGAGGGTTTCAGTTCCACTTTCTTGCCAATAATTCAGATTGTTTCTTTTTGATTATAGTCATCCTAGTAGGTGTGTGGTGGTATCACACTGTGATTTTAATTTGCATTTCTCTCATGATCAGTTTGCATGAATCATTAATACATTGCTCATTTGCATTCATATGTCTTTTGGTGAAATATCTATTTGAATCTTCTGTCCATTTTTTTAAATATATTTTGGGTACATATCATTTTTTCAGGTGTATTATTTGCAAATGTTTTCTCCTATTCTCTTGACTTTACACCTTTTAGTTGATGTCCTTTAAAGAAAAAAAAAAAAGGAATTACGAAATTCAGTTTATCTATCTTGACTTATAAAACCTGTATTTTCCTTGCCTTGTTCCCAGTCTTAGGGGGAAACTACTCAGTTTTTCACCATTAAATATGATGGTATTTCTAGGTTTTTCTTAAACGACCTTTATGAAGTTCAAGCAGTGTTCTCTTGGTCCCAGTGTGTTGAAATTTTTAAAAATCAGGAATGACATCGACTTCAGTTTTAAGATGATCATAGAGTTTTTAGTCTTTATCACATTAATAGTGTGTGTTACTCTAACTAATTTTTAGATGTTAACCTTAAAATCCCAGAATGAATCTTATTTGGTTGTGGTCTATAATCATTTTTTTAAAGATTTCATTTATTTATCTTAGAGAAAGTGAGCAGGAGGAGGGACAGAGGGAGAGGGAGAGGGAGATTGAGAATCTTTTTTAAAAATTTTAATTATTTATTATTATTTTTTGGATCCTTAAATGGAACTTTTTAATTTTTATTTTTTTGAATCTTAAGCAGACTCCCTGGTGAGCATGGAGCCCGATGTAGAGCTCAATTCCAGGACTCCGAGATCATGACTTGAGAAGAGTCAGATGCCCAACTGACTGAGCCATCCAAGTACCCCTATAGTCATTTTTATATATTGCTGAATTTGACTTGCTATTATTTTACTAATGATATTTGTGTTTATGTTCATGAGAACTACTGATTTATGGTTTATTCTCATAATACCTTGGCTGGTGTTCACCTCATAGAATGAGCTGAGAAGTGTTTCCTTCTCTGTTTTCTGAGTTTATGAAATATTGGTATTATTGTTTTCTTACATAGTTGATAGAATTCACAAGTGAAATCATCTGACTCTGATCTTTTCTTTGTGGTAATATTTGAAAACGTCAGTTCAGTTCCTTTATTTACAAATCGATTAAGATTTTCTATTTCTTCTTCAGTCAATTTTGTTTTTTGGTGGCTTCTTAGGAGTATTTCCATTTCATCAAAGTTGTCTAATTTGTTTGCATAATATTATTATAACATTCCTTTATAATCTTATTAATTTCTGTAGTATAAGGATCATTCTTAATTTTATAGGTTGTATTTCCTCTCCTATTTTCTTGGTTAGTTTAGAAAAGTGTTTGTCAATCTTTTCCAAAGAACAAATTCTCGGTTTTATTGATGTTTTCTATTATTTTTCTTTCTTTGTTTTTGTTTTCCACTCTAATCATTACTAGGTCCTTTGCTTACTTGCATTAGTTTGGTTGACTGTTCTGTTTCTAGTTTATTAAAGTGGACTGTTAGGTTATTAAATTGAGATCTTTTTCTTTGATGAGTACGTTAAGATATAAATTTCCCTAAAAACACTACATTAGCTGCATTCTATAAATTTAGTTCTTATTTTCATTCATTATTTTATTTCTAGGGTATTTTACATTTTTGGGGGCTCATGAATTATCTAGAAGTATTTTGTTTAATTTCCAAACATTTTAGATTTTCCTAGATTTCTTTACATTATAGACTTTTAAATTAATCCTGTTATGGTGAGAGGACACCATAATAAAATTTCAATCCTTTGAAATTTCAATTCTTTGAAATTTATTAAGACTTTTTTAATGACACAGATATGGAGATTATTCCATATAGTCTTGTTGATGTGTTTTGCTCTTTTTTTGTTATTGTGTTGTGTACCAGTTCCAGTCCTGACAAGAAAAAGGTACATTCTCCATATGGGTGGAGTGCATAAAGGAAGAATTTATAAAGATGTGGACAGGGTAAAGAGAAACCAATGAAAGATGGTATAGCCTCCTAGAACTAACAACAGTTAACATGTTAAGAGTCATATACTTGAAGAGGTAAGGAATGGAAGAAATTACTGGAATCTAGAGTGAGAGCTATAATGTAAGCAAGGGCTGCATACAGTGGCTTTTGATAAATGTAGAGAAGTTGCAGGATAAGTGCTGGAAGAATAAACACTTGACTTCACTCTTCTTCCTTTCTAATTTTTCTGCCACTGTCTCCTGTTGGTCAAACTTAATGGGAAGGCAGAGGACAAGTGATCCCATTAAGGCTGTAATAACAGATGTCTCTCCTGCAGTACAGGATAGGGTGGGGAAGAGTAAAGAGTAGATTTGAGAGGACACAGAGTAGGTAAGTATCTAGTTTTTGACCCTAATCATCTACCACTTTTCTTTGAATTAAAAAAAAATGTATTTCTTACATGGGGGCACACAAAATGCTATCAAATATCTATTATCACAAGATAATACCAAGTCAGCTGCACTTCCACCTAAAATCTAAAATACTAGCCATTACAAATACTTTACATAAGGTAGCAGGGAAAGAACATAAACACTGTTGCCAAATCTCCTGGACCTGGTCATGAGGTGTAATTTGGTGATCATAGCTTTCATTTTCTATAACCCCTTTTTTTTCCTCTTAATCCTCTGCCAGTATCTTGGCTAGTCTCTGTTCTTTCCTGGGGGGTGATCAAGCTTTTATTCCCAAAGAATTTGACTCCCTGGTGCTTCTCTTTTTATTTGGTTGTTAAAGTTTTCTATTGAGAAGAAACATTGGTCAAGAGAATCCTAAGGGGCCCCCTCAGGAATCACCTGGGTTCCAAACATAATCCCCTTTGCTTCATTATGTAGTGACAACCTAACTTCACCTTAGTAATTGGAATCAACCATAGAGTCACCCCCTTCTCTGCCAGTTGATTCAGGACTATTCAGCTTTTCAGTGCTGGGGGTGTTAATAGAATAACCCCCCAGAATATGGATGAAAATAGTCAAGTGTCAATGGTTAGTTGGCTTTATGGACAGTCTCCATTAATAAAGGAGTCCAAAGAAGAAGGACATAGATCAGTGGTAAGCCTTTGTGAGATACCTCTTGGAAACCAAATGACACTCTTACGGGGAGTTCTGCAGGAGTGTGCAATACTGCATTAAGAGGGTGGGAGAAAGACCCTAGCAAATTAATTTCCTTATTGTTACTGTGAACCACATTTACACCAACAGTATGGTAAGTTCTTGGCAATTCAAGGGTAAAGTGACTTCAAGATACAGGAAATAATTCTGTTCCATCTAATTTATAAATTAAGAGAGAATTAGGTAGGTGTGGCAATGAGTTAATAAATCAGCTCTCAGAAAGAACCTAACCATGACATTAATACTGTATGAAGTCAGACATTCAATTCAGAGTGCCTTGTCAATTTATGATGCTGAAAACCCACCTGGGACAGGTATTGAAAAGGATGTTCTGATCAATTTCTTGGCCCTCAGATTGACTCTTCTTGACTGGATTCATTATGCCATGCAAGTGTAGGTATAAAATCAAGAGACACCGTACCACCACAATACTATTGTAGGGCATGACTTTAAAAAATGGACTAACCGTTGCCACTGCTTAGGAGAGATTTGAATGAATTTGCAGTAGTCATTTTCAGCTCTTCCTACTTTATCACTATTAGAGTGGATTGTTGGTTGCTGATTATTTAGCATGTATTAAATTAGCTATAGGCCTATCTTTATTTTTAAAGAGAGATTAAAATTCTGGTCTTGGTGCTACATATCCTGAATTTAATGGCATAAAGTTTGAGCACTGATAAAACATCTCATAGTAATTGCCCCATCTTCATGCAGCATGAATGATGTTAATGGCAGCTAAAGTCTGTGAATTTCTCTGGCTTTGTTGTTGACTTGACAGGCAGATTTTTCTATGGCTGAATACTCTATGTCTGCCATTTAGTTGGGTTATGGTGGATTGGGTTATGCTCACAGTGATCACCATTCATTAAGTGATAGTTACTTGCGTGTAGCTGAGGCAGGCTTGAATAATTTTAACAAAGCTGTATGTCGCCCTGAAATAATTATGTGTTTCTTAGGACAAAACAAGATTCTTTATCTTCTCTTTGATCCCTGTATTATTGGTCATGCTTCTGCTGCTGCCATACTTGTCACCCTGCATTCATTTTGAAGAGTTTTAGCACCTGAGTAAGGTTGAAAATAATTGTAGATGAGTGTTACTGAAGTAATACGTAACTTCCTTCTGAATTATTCATATCAACACCTATTTCCATAGCACTCACTGGTGATGTATAAAATATTACATGGTATGTATATAAACATCTTTATCATATTTTATTTCTATGTACTATTTAGAAGTTATTTGGCAAGAACAAAAATCCCATCCTAAACCAAACAAAAGCCTCTTTATTCTTATATAAATATTTTTCACTCTCAAAAGTATTAGTCATTTGAACAGCAGCACATCTATTTTTCATGCTTCTTTTATAATTTTTCCATTTTAAGTCATTATTAAATGTGTTAAAACCAAATTTATTTTCTTCCCGCCTACTTTTTTCTCAATGAATTATTGAAAGATTATTGCTGCTGCTTCCAACTGAGACACCACATTTATTATTGAATTCCTTATGAAAACTGTGTTAGATATCCAGAGTAGATGATCCATGAGACTTTACTAACTTTATTTAATTATAAGAGGACCAGATTATTACATCTATTTTCTCTGTATCACCTGTGCAGCTCTTGGGCTATAATGGGAGGAACAGGACTCTTGAGTCAAGAATTGTGAGTTTGGATCCAGGAACTGCCTTTTACTAGCTTTGTATCCTGAAGTCCCAGTATTTCATTCTCTTTTAACAGCCAATGCCAGTTTTTACTGCTGCTTTAGGACAAAAACCCATAATGGCCAATAGCAGAGGAAATGGAATAAGGAAGTTGGTTAGAAAGAGCACAACTACTTCCAGTGCCTCGTGTCAAGATTTCTATGTTGTCAGTCCCAGATCCTGGTATGACCAGCTCCAAGGGAGTCTGAGTTTGCTGACTGCTTCAGCTGTACGGGTACAAGGCTAAGAAAATAGGAAGAAGAAAAGAGGAAAGATTTACGATCTCATGTAGCAACCTGTACTTACATTTGAACTACTTAGAAAATATAGCAGTGGATGCTTCAGAATCCAGACAACTAAGACCAGTCTTCCTCTTTGGTGGGACATCATTTCTTGCTTTGACTCTGACCTTTGATATAGTGATGGGGTGGGAAGTGGTGGTAGAATAGTATTGAGAAGCTTTGAACTCCTCTGGAAACCAGTTTCTATTTTGCAGAGTTATGACATCTGGACAATATTAATTTCATTATTAGAATACTAACATTTATATTTTTGTTACCAGAAAGCAGAATTTCTTTCTTTGAAATGGAGCAACTAATTTTTAAGTAATTTTATAATGGTCTTGCTGGAAGGGAAATCAAGAATTTATTTAGTCCACCCATGCGTCTCCTCCTTTTTAAATACCAGCTAATTAAGTCCTAGAATATTCATGTGGCTTTTCAAATGTTACATAGCTATTCAGTGATTCTGATATTTGTATGTAAAACCATTGTTGAAACTTTTAAAATAGCACCATTTAGCAAACTCAATATCAAATCAAACTCAAATATCAAATATATAGAAGAAAATGTAGTAATGTTTAGTTGTAACACATGTTAAATGAAAACTACATAAGATTTGATTATCTCTTTTTTGGCTGTTGAGTTCGAGTTCTTTATAGATCTTGGATACCAGCCCTTTATCTGTAGTGTCATTTGCAAATATCTTCTCTTAGAAAATGGGCAGAAGACATGAACAGACACTTCTCCAAAGAAGACATACAAATGGCTAGCACACACATGAAAAAATGTTCAACATCATTAGCCATCAAGGAAATTCAAATCAAAACCATAATAAGATACCGCCTTATACCAGTTAGAATGGCAAAAATTGACAAGACAAGAAACAACAAATGTTGGAGAAGATGCAGAAAAAGGGGAACCCTCTTACACTATGGGAATGCAAACTGGTACAGCCACTTTGGAAACTGGAGGTTCCTCAAAAAGTTAAAAATAGAGCTACCCTGTGACCCAGGAGTTGCCACACTGGGTATTTACCCCAAAGATGTAGTAAAAAGAAGGGGCATATGCACCCCAATGTTCATAGCAGCAATGTCCACCATAGCCAAACTGAGGAGGGAGCTGAGATGCCCTTCAACAGATGAATGGATAAAGAAGATGTGGTCCATGTATACAATGGAATATTACTCAGCCATCAGAAAGGATGAATACCCACCATTTGTGTTGATGTAGATGGAACTGGAGGGTATAATGCGGAGTGAAATAAGTCAAGCAGAGAGAGTCAATTATCATATGGTTTCACTTATATGTGGAGCATAAAGAATATGGAGCATAAAGAATGTCCTCCACGTAGGAGAAGGAAGAGAAAAATGAAAGTGGGAGTCAGAGGGGAAGATGAACCATGAGAGACCATGGACTCCAGGAAATAAACTGAGGGTTTTAGAGGGAGAGGGGTAGGGGGATGGGTTAGCCCAGTGATGGGTATTAAGGAGGGCATGGATTGCATGGAGCACTGAGTGTTATATACAAACAATGAATCGTGGGACACTATATCAAAATCAAGTTGGGATTAGGAGGGAGACAAACCATAGGAGACTCTTAATCTCACGAAACAAACTGAGGGTTGCCGGGAAAGGCGGGTAGGGAGAGGGGGGTAGGGTTATGGACGTTGGGGAGGGTATGTGGTATGGTGAGTGCTGTGAAGTATATAAACCTGGTGATTCACAGACCTGTACCTCTGGGGCTAATAATACATTATATGTTAATTAAAAAGAAACCAATGATGTACTACCATATGGTGACAAACATAACCAAAAATATGTCAGTGAAAATATGGTTAAACACATTTATTTGTTTCGAGGTTTGATATATTTTTTTATTCTTTTTTTCTCTTATAGACTTGTAATGATTGTTAACTCTAATGGGTGGTTAGCTCTGGAAGCCCAGTTCAATTCTGTGGGGTACAAAGTTGCATGTGGTTCTGGAACTATCACATTGTAGGTCAGTTATAGACAGGTGTTGAAGTGACATCATTGGTGAAAATAATAGGAAAACAGTGAGAAATGGTGTTTTTCTAGGCAGCATGAGTGAAAGCAATAGCAAAGTATTAAAATAGCTTGAAAGAGGATCTACTGGTAATCCATTAAATTTTATTTTATATTTTATTATAAGTTTTCATTTTTAATCAAAGTTATAAATGTGCATAAATTAAAGAGTCAGTTTGTTAAACAGTTTTTCTTATGCTCATTTCCCCATTTCTGGTTTTCCAGAAACAACCACTTTCATCTCTTTTAACTGAGATGTGTAAAATTCTGTATGTGTATATGTGTGTTTTTTCCTCAGTAGCAATAAATATTTTACTTTTATTGCTTTTATTTTATTTTCTTTGTTTGGACAACACCCATAGCCTTATTTCAGAAGATGAGAATTTAGTTCTTTTTCCTTCTCCCACTCCACCATGACCATGCACACTTTTATTTTATTCATTCCTAACAAAAGTGGTAAAAATTAGACACATCAATTCTTCAGAATTTAAATTTTAAACTGTGATAAGGAATATATAACATTATGAAACATATTAATATAGCAACATTAAATATGGAATTTAATCTACCTAATTGGGGGATATGCAGCCGCCTTTAGAGGATATCATTGTGGAGTCATATGATGTCAATGTAAGTGAGGAATTATTATCAGAAGGGTAATATTAGGATCAAAATTTCAAGTCAGGGGCAGGAATTAGGAAACCACCAGCAGTGCTGGTGTTAGGGATGAACTGGTATTTGTCAAACACGTATTATGTATTAAATACTGTGTTGTAAGATTTTAATATACCTGGGGTGGGACTTCTTTAGTATTGGACTGAACTCAAACCGGCTTAAATAAAAGGGAATTTAATAGGAATTTTCTGAGATAAAGTGCACTTTAGCCAGGAAGCAACAAGGCACTCAAAAAATGGTGCCAAGGCTCTGGTTCTCTCTTCTGAAGTATTGTCTGTGTCAGCTTCGTTTCTTTGCAGGTAGGCTGTCCCTATGTGTCTGCTAAGATGCAGCTGGCCTGTCCATAACTTCATCCTGTCATTCTAGCAAAGCAGTAGATGAGAAATTTACTTTTCCAGACTCATTATTTTAACCTCAGGAGAAACTCTAGTTGGCACTTCTGAAGTCACCTGCTCACCCCTGTTGGGGGCTGACCAGCGGTTATGGTAGATAGTTACCCTATGGACACAGAATGAAGAAGGGCTAATTTCTCAAAGAAAGAAATACTTCAAAGATTAAGAATATGTCTCTATTGCCAATCCATGAGGCAAATGTCATCACTTCTATTTTCTACAAAATGGAACAGGGGGAGAGAGGTTAAGCTAATTGTCCTCGATCATATAGCTCAATAGAACTGGTTTTAAAATGTCACTCGTATTTTTTCTTCTGTGTAAAACTGTTCATGCATTGAATAATTTTATGGAAGTTCACTTTACTGCTATCTTTACTATAACCTTGGTAAAATTTTACTAATGCAATATAATGTCCAGAATACTTTGTATTTGACTATGTGATATATTTTCTAGAGAGCTTTGATACTGAGGTTGTATGATTTAAACAAGTGGTAAAGTAGTATTAAGTTTATAGAATTACAGTTTTATATAATTATAGCTGTCTTTGTGGGAAACCATTTATCCCTGGAAGTGAGAGCCAGACACCTCAAGATGTATAAGGATACTTCTGATGCCTTGCCCACACTCTCCGAGTTCTCAGTATTTGTGTGACTATTGATCCCAGGGTCCCTAAATGTAAGCATGTGCTACTCTTTGCCCAAGGGTTCTCTCTGGCTGCCAGAGAAGTGTCAGGTATTAGAAGGTAATAAAAGACAAACCATGAGAGACTGTGGACCCTAAGAAACAAACTGAGGGTTTTGGAGGAGTGGGGTGTGTGGGGTTGGGTGAGCCTGGTGGTGGGTATTAAGGAGGGCACGTATTGGATGGAGCACTGGGTGTGGTGCATAAACAATGAATTCTGGAACACTGAGAAGAAATAAAATAAAATGAAAAACAAAAAAAAGGTAATAACAGTCCCCAGAAGTAGCCCTCCACCAATGACAAGAGTTGGAAGATAAATATCCCAGCTCCCTCATGCCCTGGGGAGGCATGCTGCACCAGATTTCTTTGGTGAGATTCAGCCACAATTTCCCATTGGAGTCACGTGTTCAAAAATGGACTGTCTTTAGCTTCTCTCTCTTTCATGTTGCATGTACCTGCATCCCTTCCAGTGCTTCCTGGGATCACTCCCAAATGGTTTCCTCTCACATCCTTGCCTCAGTATCTACTTCTGGGGGGAGCCATCTTTTTTTTTTTTTTTTAAAGATTTTATTTATTTGACAGAGATCACAAGTAGGCAGAGAGGCAGGCAGAGAGAGAGGGGGAAGCAGGCTCCCCGCTGAGCAGAGAGCCTGATGCAGGGCTCAATCCCAGCATCATTACCTGAGCGGAAGGCAAAGGCTATAACCCACTGAGCCACCCAGGAGCCCCTGGGGGAAGCCATCTTAACCAACTGAACCACCCAGGTGCCCCTGGGGGAAGCCATCTTAAGATAAGAGACACTCAAATATCAGACATGTAGGCAACTCTGGTTACTTCCGTCATCTCGTCTTCCATATATGTTTCTTTTAATATGTTCATTAGCCATAATGGTGAAATGCCACAAACTGACTTCAGTTATCTGTTTTCAGATAAAAATTAAATTTAAAGTTATTGAAAGTATTTCCAATGTTATGGCAACTAATTTGCCTTAACATGGATCCGTTGATAGATGGCTTGGGTTTGAATCTTTTCTAGCCGTGCTCCTGGGGCAAGTTCCATAGCCTCATGATGCCTCTGTTTCTCCTCAGAAATAGACCGTATAGACCACAGCATTTGATAAGATTCCTAAATGAACTAAAATTTGTAATGTGTTTAGAAGGGTGCCTGATACTTAACATAACTCTTGGTTACACACTCGAATAAAAAATTAGGTTGGTCTTGGTTAAAGTTAAGACTATACTTTTCCAAGTAGGCCACAGATTAACCATTGCATTAACACATTATTTTATTTTAATAATACATTTTCTTTCATATTAATTATACATCTTAAACCAGAACACAATTATGTTTTAGCTTCATGAGCTGCTCATCTTTAATGAGTACTGAGTTAATTAGCAAGACCTGTCTTTTTGGGCACTGCATCTGTTCTGCAACATTCAGTTCAGTATTCATTATTTTAAGACAGCAATTCTCTTTTTCAAAAATATTTGGAGAAGGAAATGAATAATTACTTTGCTATTCTATATCACTAAGCTTCAACACACAAACATATATATATATAAAAGGAAAATATGCATGTGGAGCATGGATATACCTGAGAAATTACTCCATATTTTATTATACATAAGAAATACTTGCTTATCGAGTTGGTACAATTTATTATTTTTCCTCCCAGGAAGAGGAGGAATGTTTTCAGAATGCGTATTTGGGCCTTCTTTTTGTCCCTCAAATGTCAATCTAATTCTCCTCTAGTAAAGTTGTAAATCATCCAGATTTTCTTTCATTCTTAGAGGTGCCAATCCCCCATATATGAATTAGGTCATTGGTTTAAAGAATTATAACTTCCCCAACAATTACTCCTCATCTTCTTTTTAGTCCTGTATTTTCAGCTGTCAATAGCAGTGATTCCAAATGATGGTCCGTGGATTGACTGTAAAAGAGCTATGTAAGATCAAGGGCATTTTTTTTGTTTTCATTTCATTTGCTAAATTCATGTTTCAGGGTTTGGGCACAATTTGTACCACTTCTGATCTGTACTCCAGGCAAAAATACACTAACTTGAAATATTGTGTTTAAAGAAATTCTAGAGCTCTATCATCATGAAATTATTCTCCTAAAAAAATGCACACACACAATTGTGCATGTATCACATCAATGCCCACAAGCATATATACAAAATACACATGTACCAATCTGCACTACTCTTAGAGATTCTGATAAAGTAGTTGTTTACTGGGACTTAGGAGTTAGTTTGTTTGTTTGTTTGTTTGTTTTAGAATTCCTCAGGCAGTTCAATCCCAAGAACAACCTGGTTTAGGAGCTCCTGGACCGTGGCTCACCCAGTGGTCCACTGTTCCTTCAAACTGATCCTGTAACTTTGCCAGACCGATTCTCCTCATTTCTGGGCCTGTATTTACAATCCTTCTAGAGCTTTAGGCTTAAAGTTTTAGAATTATATTTGATTGCACCTGCTGCTTCATTTCCACTAGCAGTCATCGTTACCACCCCATAACCATTTTCTTCTCACTTTTTCTTCCTTTCCAACACCTCACACTATACCTTGTATTAGAGCTATTTAAGCATATGTTTTATTTGCTATATTTAATTATGAGCACCTGGAGACAGGAACCTGTCTCACTCATGTTTAAATGTGCCTCAGTCTTGGCACCTAGCACAGTACCTTGCATGGAGTAAGCATTTAATAAATGTTTGATGAATATTATTTCACAGTTAGTTCCCCTGTATCTGAGCTTACCTTCCATTGCTTCCAACACGGCCCTGTTTCCCAAACAGTCCATCAGAGCCTACACCTTCTGCTGTAGTTTTCTCCCTCACTTTTTATTCACCCCAGCTGGAATAGATTGTCTTTTTCCTTCCTTAAAGAACACTGTATACTTTAAGAACTGGTTTTCCAAGCTTGTTATGGAGTAATGTGTTACATATTAACTTAAGAAGAAGCAAGATAAAGCTCTCCACTGGCTGATTTTACAAGAGTTTAAAGTTGACCATGTAGTACATGAGTATTTAATGATGGCTGTGCATGCTATGATAACCAAGTCAAACAGGTCTTCAGGGTCTCCCATTCTTCTAGTGGTATGAATGTAGATCATGATAACAATTATGGTTTATTCCAATACTTATTCAACCATTCATTTGAAATATATGTATGGAGTGACTGCTGTGGGTTACATGCTCTGTCAGGCACTGGGAATATAGCAATAAATGAAAACAGATCCTTACTCTCATAGAATTTAAGGGGTGATAGAAAATAAATACATGAATATGGATTATGTCAGATAGTGATAAGTGCTATGTGACAAAACAGCTGAGGAAAGGGAATAGGAAAATCCCTCTATTATATTGGATGACAGGCGATGTCTCCACTGAGTTGGAGGACATCTTATGTGGTTGAAAAACTGTAATAAGTCAAGAGAGATACTGGTTTAGGTGAGGAGAGTAATGTGGAGATGGTGAGAAAAGGTAAGATTTTGATTAGATGCTGAAGGTGCCGCCAACGGGATTGGTTGATGGATAAGGTATAGGAGGTGCAAAGAGACAAGAGTCCAAGATAGCTCAGGAGCTGGAAGAATGGAGTTGCCACATTGTGAGATGGAAACGTTTAGGGAAAATAGGTTGAGAGGTGGGTGGGGAGGGTTTAGTAGTTTGATTTTGGAAATGCTAAATTTGAGGAGTCTAGTATGCCTCAAAATTTGTTGGCTAGACAGGTATATTAGACACCTTATAGCTTGCAGGAGAGGTTTGGGTAGAGAAAAACGGAATTTAAAGACAGGAGGTGGGATGAAGTTGCTTAAATCAACAAATGCAGAAGCCTGTGAACTGAGTCTCAGGGGATTCCAACATTAGATGGGTGGGGGCAACCAATAAAATCTACTGGAAAGGAGTGGGCAGTGAGGTAGCAAATAACCAAGAGAAAGTGTTGTCATAGAGCCAAGGGGAGAAGGTGGTTCAAGAAGGAGGGAGTGATTACATGTGTCAAATACTGCTGATGGGTCCTTGGAGGTGATGACTGATTAGTAGCCGTTGGACTTACCAATGGGGAGGTCAGTGGTAACTAGATGATGGTTGTTTTTGTTAAGTATTAGAGAAAGAAGCTTGTTTGGAGTGAGATCTGTGGAGAATGTGAGGGAGGCTTGGGAGATAGAATAGACTACACATTGGAGGGTTTTGCTTTAAAGTGGAGCAAAGAAATGAGGCAGCTGCTGGAAGGAGATATGAGGAAGTGGGAGGATGTGGGCTCTTTCAGCATGTTTGCATTCTGACTGGTATGATCCAGTAAAGAGGAAAAAGTAGGATGAAGCAGGAGCAAAAGTGATTCATTGCTAGAGGACTATCCTTTCATCAGTGAGAGAGTCTGGGGACAAGTGTAAGGGTTCACCTCAGAGAAGAGCCAGACAGTTCATCCTTATAACAAGAGGGCTGGCAGAGAGCAAGGCACAAATGGAGGTAGATGGGAATATGTCAGAAGGACCATGACAAGGAGTTGAGAGCATATTTGAATGCGGCAATGGATGAGAAGTTAATAAATTAACTACTTGCAAAGAAATGGACCATTTGGGGGCATCTAATAAGAGCTGGTGAAGCACCTCATGTGAACAAAGCTATCACTGCCACAGGCCTGAAGGGTCAAGTGGAAGGACTGTTACTGGAACCTGGTGGAGCTCTAGGCATACCTATAAACTAGAGGACAGGGTCACATGACAGGAGCTGGGGACTTTAATAAAAGAAATGCGGCAACTGTCAATCCATAGACTAGAAGGGAGAGAGCCAAGGAAATAAAGCCCTGGATTTCACTCTCCTCTTGCCTTCAATTCTCTGATCCTCTCATTGGCTGAACCAGCTGGTATCCAGAGGGTGACAAAGCTGATGCAATCCGTAGAGGTCACCCTCTCAGGTGCAGAGCAGCCTGGAGAAAAGTGGAATGTTCATCTGAAGGGAAAAATGGAAAACATCCAGCAGGATGGTGGTGAAATATTATCTTCCGACCCCTTCTATTTTCTCATGAAATAGGAGGGATCATTCCCAGTTGAAAATAGGGATTATAGGGGACACTTTGGAAGTTGAGGAGAGAGAAGATGTATTCAACAGCTAATGAATAACATAGGAGAGTTAAAGGAGTAGAGAAAAAGATGCTTATTGGGCCCAAATGAGCTTTCTTAGGTTAGTGATTATGACTGTAAAGTGAGATAAGTCAGCATGATTTTGAAATCTTCTCTAGCCATATTAGGCTCCGTGGGAGAAAGTACAGAGCTGTCAAGAGTTGGATTTAACCAGGGTTGGGTTTTTCAGGTGAGTCTAATGAAGGGTAATGGCACAAGGGAGTTGAGGATGTATGAAAAGAAGGGACTGTGATAACAAACCGTGCACTGAAAGTTTAATAATATGTAGGGAAATCTGGACATGAGTGAAAAGGTGGTAGAATCAGTGTGCCAAGAGAACGGGGAAGGCAAATCGTTGATATCAGGAGTGGCAAAGGAAATGAGGTAAAAGAAAGAGACAATGGTCAGGGAATGAAAGTGATTTATTGACAGTGGCAAGGTCTATGTAGGGTATAACCAGGGGAGTGAGTTGTTCAAGTTAAGGAGAAAATCATGGGAGGTGAAGTAATGAGGAAGGTAGAAAATGAGGGAGTTGAAAGGATCATCCCATTGGCACTTAAATCACTAGAAAGCATGACAACAGTAAAGCTGGACTAGCAAGGATGCAGGAGTTGAGATCCTCCTGGAATGAGAGAAGTGATCTGCCACTCCATAAAAATTGCTACAAGAAGTAACCCTGGGTAGTGTTTGGTGCACGAACTTCAGTGTTGGAGAGGACTATTGGAAGGAGAGAAGGATAATTGTCTGAAAGGGGAAATGAGAGGCAAGAAAGACTTCTATTCAACCCTCAGTCACCTTAGTATGAGGGATCCAGGGAAGAAAACAGATACCACTTGGTAGAGCTTTAGGGAAAGCAGAATCTCAGGGGACAGACAGGGCTCTTGGGAGCATAAAGGTGAAAGAAAGAAAGAAAGAAAGAGAGAGGGAGAGAGAGAGAGAGGAAGGAAGAAAAGGGAGAAAGGAAGGGAAAGAGAAAGAAAAGACCTAAAAAGTACTTAATATATGCCAGAAAATCTTCTATGACTTTTATATGTTAATTATTTAATCCTCAAAACAAGGTCTCTGGGGAAGGTATTATTTTTAGCCCTGTTCTATAGATGGGGAAATTAGAGCATAGACTGGTTAAGTAAATTACTCATGATCGATAGTAGTAAGTGACAGAGCTGGAACTTGAGCTCACGTGGGCCACCTCAGAATCTCGGCATACATAATCACTGTGCTGTATCACCTAGCAGCAAGCTCTTGGAGAATAACATTTTACTGATATTATATCATGAGCTCCAAAGAGATCAATGGAAGGATTTGGGGGTAGGGGAGGGTAGATAGGTCAGATTAAGGACTGTGCAGAGCCATATGGAGATGAGGGATGGTCTAAGATTTGGGACTTTGTGATTCAGAGGCATATAGAGCTAGTGCTGATGGTCTCCAAGACAGATAGTAGTGGTGAAGTGTGAGTGTTGAATGATGGTGTCCAGGGTAGGGTAGAGGCCTTCCCAGGAACCCAGTTCAGCCTCCTCCTTTTCACTCATGCTGTTGGTGGGTAGAAGCTGGGAAGAGAAAGTATTACTTGGAGCACAAGATTTGGGGCCCTCTCTGCACTTAGCCCACCATGGTTACCTAGTTTTGTTTTGTTTTTTAATAACTACTGCAGGTACCCAGAAATCTTCTGAAAATGAATAGTATTAAAATAATCCCTATTTTACATTTTTATGATTTTCTTTGAAATATGTATCTGCTCATCAGTTTATTAAAGGAATCCTATCACCTTCACAAGATGGCAACAAATCTTTTTACATTTACTGATGCTTTCACATTCATGATTTCGCTTCTCCACTTTGCCAATTACCTGGTTTCTTGAATATTTTGGTACCTAAAAATTTACGTATCTGAAGAATGGACAAAATGAATTATTGAGTTTTGTATAAGAGCAGGGGCTGAAAATGTGAGCTATCTGGAAACACTTATACTTGATTTTTATTAATCCCTTTTTTTCTTGAGTTTTTAAAAAATATTCTCTTCTTCAGAAGGTAGAACAGAGAAAATTAGCATGAAACTTTGCTGGCAGCTTTCCAACTGGCATTTATTACCCTGATCTACTGTATTTTAAGTGGAATTGCTTAGACACTCAACTTTGCTTTTGGAAAGCATACGGTAATAACAGAAAGCATTTTAAGTGTCCAATCTGGTCAAACTGGTTTTCACTATTATTGATGAATCAGCAAAAAGATCATTTTATACATCAAAGGCATTTATTAAATTTTGAACTGTTTGTGCAATGGGTTTTTGCTGTTAATAGAAACCATCAGGAAGTTGGGAGATGACTCTCAGAACAATTTTTCTTTTGTTGTTAAGGAGAACAGCAGGATAAGAAAAAATTAGAGAAGGAAGTAATGGCTTTTTCTTTTGTAAATAAGCTCCCTTTGTCTTACCATTCATTATGATTTCTTCCAAGTGGAAGAAATTCTGTTGATGCAACACTTCTGATCTTTCTCTGTTTTTTGATGATGTTGTTCATGTGTGGTTTGCTTTGCTTGGTTGGTAAAATTGGAAATAATAATTGGGCATGCATAGACCAACTCTGCCTTTCTTACTTAATTGGGTCCAGCACAACCTGGTCTGGGTGGGTACATAAATATGTTTAATTCAGGTCTCTTTGGCTTTCATGCTAAGTTATGTCCTTTAATTAAGGACATAGCAATAAAACGATGATTATTTTGGCTTCTTCTGCCACTTCATTGCTTTATACCTTAATTTGTACAAAGGCTGGGACATTATGGTGCTGTTTATTGGGGTCAAGTTGTACGATATATGGTCAGCCTTCTCAGACCTTTTACACTGTATTAAATTCCACTCCTATGTGCTTGCATAGTTCTTGTATTTTCTCCTTTTAGCTCTTAACATACCTACTATTGGTTGAATGTGTGCTTCTTTGCTAGAATATGAACTCCGTGGTAGTGACCAAGTAGGTCTTGTTTACCATGGTATTGCTAGGACCTAACACAGTGCCTAATAAATAATATAGCACCCAATTTGTTGAATGAATGAATGAATCAACCAATCAGTGAGCTACTGCTTGAGAAAAGATTAAATTCCTCATTTGTGAAATGAATGAGAAAAATGGACAACTCATTCGTAACACTTCACTTAGAAAGTAAGAAGAGATTGTAGAAGCTATTGTCCTTCTATACTTCAGTTGTGAACAAGTTTAATTAAAGCTGTTAAAAATGTGTATCTTTAATGAGTCATGGCTGAACTGAGCTGGGAAACTGGTTAACCTGGAAAACTTCATGATTTTTTGCTTTTTTTTTTTTAAAATAAGGATCAGCATTTCACTGATGTCCAATCCTCATCTCAATACACTGTCAACTCAGCCTTCTAGACAATGTTTGTTTTCCTCCTCTAGAATTTTGCATATGAAAATACAAAGTTGAAAGCCTGTAATTTAGAAAGTGCTTGATGTGCTCCATTGCTCCTTAATAATAATATTAAAGCATATTTTAACAATGCTTTTAAGGACTAATAAGTAGATATAACTGTTCTAGGAAAATTTAGCTATTTCTGCATGAAGAAAATTGGGGGATAGTAAAAGTGTAGATCACTGTGATTATTTTTTTTAAAGTAAGAGAATCAGATATGGACCCACAAATCTTTGGTCAAATAATCTTTGACAAAGCAGGAAAAAATATCCAGTGGAAAAAAGACAGTCTCTTCAATAAATGGTGCTGGGAAAATTAGACAGCTATATATAGAAGAATGAAACTCGACCATTTTCTTAATTCTCTTACACCATACACAAAGATAAACTCAAAATGGATAAAAGCAATAATGTGAAGCTGGAATCTGCCAAAATCCTAGAGAAGAACATAGGCAGTAACCTCTTTGACATCGGCCACAGCAACTTCTTTCAAGACATGTCTCCAAAGGCAAAGGAAACAAAAGCAAAAATGAACTTTTGGGATTTCATCAAGATAAAAGCTTCTGCACAGCAAAGGAAATAGTCAACAAAACAGGCAACCCATGGAATGGGAGGAGATAGTCGCAAAGGAAACTGAGTATGTTTCCTCAAACTCAACACACACAAAACAGATAATCATGTCAGAAAAATGGGCAGAAGACTGAACAGACAATTTTCCAAAGAAGACTTACAAATGGCTAACAGACACATGAAAAAATGTTCATCATCATTAGCCATCAGGGAGATTCAAATCAAAATCACATTGAGATACCACCTTACTTACACCAGTTAGAATGGCCAAAATCAAGAAGACAGTAAACAGCATATGTTGGAGAGGAAGTGAAGAAAGGGGAACCCTTCTTACACTGTTGGTGGGAACCCAAGTTGGTGCAGCCACTTTGGAAAACAATGTGGGGACTTTTTAAGAAATGAAAAATAGAGCTACCCTATGACCCTGCAATTACACTACTGGGTATTTACCCCAAAGATACAGATGTAGTGATAAGAAGGGCCATCTGTACCCCAGTGTTCATAACAGCAATGGCCACAGTCACCAAACTGTGGAAAGAGCCAAGATGCCCTTCAACAGATGAATGAATAAAGAAGATATGGTCTATGTATACAATGGAGTATTATGCCTCCATCAGAAAGGATGAATACCCAACTTTTGTATCAACATGGACAGGTTTGGAGGAGATTATGCTGAGTGAAGTAAACCAAGCAGGGAGAGTCAATTATCATATGGTTTCACTTACTTGTGGAGCATAAAGAATAACATGGAAGACATTGGAAGAAGGAAAGGAAAACTGAATTGGGGGAAATTGGAGGGGGAGACAAGCATGAGAGACTGGACTCCGAGAAACAAACTGAGGATTTTGGAGGAGAGGTGGGTAGAGGGATAGGTGAGACTGGTGGTGGGTATTAAGGAGGGCAGGTATTACATGGAGCACTGGGTGTGGTGCATAAACAATGAATCTTGGAATACCGAAAAAATAGTCAAAAGAAAAAAAAAAAAAGAACCAGGGCACCTTGGTGGCTCAGTTAGTTAAGCATCTGCCTTCGGCTCAGGTCCTGATCCTAGGCTTCTGGGATTGAGCCCAGCAGCAAGCTCCCTGCTCGTTGCAGAGTTTACTTCTCCTTCTCCCTCTGCCATTCACCCTGCTTGTGCTCTCAAGCTCTGTCAAATAAATAAATGAAATCTTAAAAAAAAAAGAGAACCAATTTCTAATTGGGAAACATTGGATTGAGAATCTGAGATAAAGCTGTCAAATTGGAATCCTCATTCTAGGTCCATCATTATATAATACATAAAATAGGAGTAGAAAGAAAGCCTATCTTCCAGTTAACAACTATCAATAAATGAAAGATTATACTATTCAGATTATCCAGAGTGTAATAATAAATTCTTGACGATCTGGACGTGGAGGGATTCAGATGGGTGATTCTTGCTTAGGTTTCCTCATATGGTTTCAGTCAGATGGTGGCTCAGTCTGGAGTCACTTAAAGGCTTGTTATTCATATACTTCATGCCTGGAATAGCTGCAGGCTGGTTGGTTGTGTGTATCTGTCCCCTTGTGAACTATCCTTGTGGCTAATTTGGATTTATTCACTGTATGGTAGTCTCAGGGGGATCTGGAACTCTTATATGGAGCCTGGCTTCTGTTGGGGGAGGTCATCAAGAGGATGTGACCTCTTGTTGACCAGCAAGCTGGACCTGGGCCATCAAAAGCTCCTGACTCTCTCCCCCAACCTTGGAATGTAGATTCTACCCACTGTTCCCATAGTGGGAGTCATTTTCAAGGATGCAGCCTTGGGAGAGTAAGGTGTTACTAAGATTTTCTGAACTGAGTATGTTTCTGAACTCAGATAAGACCTCTATATAAACATTTAAGATTCTGGTGGGTGAGTGGGTGAGTGAGAGATCTACTCATCTTGTGGCAACCCAAGATAAGCCTTGTAAGTAAAAACTTACTTATTATTACTTATTATTAAAACCTGTTTATTAATACTGCCACCTACTGACCAGGAGGGGCCTGCTTCTTCCTTCAGCTTCTTTTTGTCCTCCATGCACAGGGAACAGTTCCATATTTCACCCAGGAAGCTCTTGAGTTTGCAAACCAGCAGATTCTGCTGGAGACAGTGTTCCAAGAGAAAGGAGTTGGAGGCTGCCAATCTCTTATTTCCTGGGCTCAGACATTGGAAACAGTGTCTCTTCTGCCATGTTCTCTGTCTGAAACTGTCATGGAGTGCACTCTCTTCCTTCCTCCCTTCCTCCCTCCCTCCCTCCCTTCCTTCCTTCCTCTCTCTCTTTCTTTCTTTCTTTCTTTCTTTCTTTCTCTCTCTTTCCCTTCCTTCCTTCCTTCCTTCCTTCCTTCCTTCCTTCCTTCCTTCCTTCCTTCCTTCCTTTCCTTCCTTCTTTCCTTCCTTCCTCCCTCCTCCTCCTTCCTCCTTCTTCCTTCCTTCCTTCCTTTCTTCTTTCTTTCTTGGATTTTATTTTATTTTTGTTACTTTTAAATTTTATTAATGCCTTAAGTTTGTGCGTCTTTTAAAACAAGATATGTACTGGGGTGCCTGGCCAGCTCAGTCAGAAGAGCATGTGATCCTGAATCTCAGGGTTGTGAGTTTGAGCCCCACATGGGGTATAGAGATTCCTTAAATAAATAAATATTAAAGAAAGCAAGGTAAGTGCTTTAAAAAACATTCTTAAACATAAATAGACCAATGGATGTTTAAGTAATTTACTTCTAAAGCATGCACATCATTTTCATTCATGAGTCTATCAGAAAAGAAAATGAGCTTTAATAATGAATTCTGGAACACTGAAAAGAAAAAAAAATAAAAAAATTTTTAAAAAGAACATTACTCAACCTTAAAAAAAAAAAGAAAATGAGCTTTAAGTCTTTTTCTTTGGGTTAAAGACATTTGGAAATTATTATTCGGGAATGCCTAATGTTTTCTTGGAACAAATGTGTTTTCCAGTAGGAAATGCTGATGGAATTAAAAGGCATTAGTGTTGATAAGAAGACCAAGAAACATTTGTGCTATGTGTCATCACCAAGAAGAGTTCCAATGGACCTAAAATATATGTCAAATAAATGAATGAGGCAGCGTGAATTAAAAAGGTTTAGCTGGAAGAACAGGTAGCTTGAGCCAGGTTAGGCAACACATATATATTCAACTCACATGACTAGGATTACACAGGTGGCTAGCTTTTATAGACTACTCTGTTCTTTCCTTTGGAAAATAGTCAGGTGTAATAGAATTTCTGTTTACTGGCATTTATTGATAAATAAATGCAATTAGATTTAGGGCAGCACATGTCCTTTTAGATACACACCAAAAGTACATAGTGGCTAACTGATATCAGTGTAGGCTAGTGGTAGGATTATAGGCCATTTTCCCTGCACTGCAATTAAATTGTTGTTAGACTGTCTGGTATTGTTTCTTTATATCATATTGTCTCCTCTCAAGTGTCACTGAAGAATTCTTCAAAACTAGGGAGATTAAAGGATTTATTAATCTGTAAAGGATACTGAAACTATTATTCACCAGCAGTCAAACCCAAACCCTAGAGTTGACTGTTGACTATGGTGTATGAAGGGGAGATAGTTTGGGAAATTTTTAATATTTTAATTGAAATATAGTTGACATACAATATCATATTAGTTTCAGGAATAGAACATAGTGATTTAACAATTATGCACATTATGAAATTCTCACCATGGTAAGTTTAGTCACCATCTGTGACCATAGAAAATTATTGCAATCTTATTGACTATATTTCCTATTCTGTACTTTTCATTTTTGTGACTTATTTATTTTATAACTGGAAGTTTGTACCTTTTAACCCCTTTTCCAGCTGAGGAGACATTAACATATGCTATAGGCAAAGGAAAGCCACAAGGGCTTTGACATTTTTCCCATTAAGAGGTGGAGCCTATATCCCCACCCTTTGAAAGTGGGTGAACTCTTAAATATACATTTCCCCCATTTCCCCATGCCTCTTTTCTCTAGCAAATACCAGTTTGTAGCAAATACCAGTTTGTTTTCTGTATTTATGAACCCATTTTTATTTTTTGTTTTTTTTTTTTCCAGATTCCACATATAACTGAAATTATACAGTAATTGCTTTTCTCTGCCTGACTTTCTTCACTTAGCATAATGCCCTCTAGGTCCATTCATGATGTTGCAAATGGCAAGATCTCACTTTTTTTTTTTTTTTAAGATTTCATTTATTTATTTGAGAGAGAGAGAGCACACATGGAGGGGGAGTGAGAGGGAGAAGCAGACTCCCTGTTGAGCAGGGAGCATGACATGGTGCTTGATTTTGGGTCCTTGAGATCATGACCTGAGACGAAGGCAGACACTTAACCAACTAAGCCACCCAGGTGCCCCAAGATCTCACTTTTTAATGGCTGATTAGTATCCCATTGTGTATATATACCATATCTTCTTCATCCACTTATCAATGGACACTAAGGTTGTTTCCATGTCTTGGTCATTGTAAATAATGCTGCAATAAATATAGGGGTATAACTTTTCAAAATCATATTTTCATTTCCTTTGGCTACAAGTCCAGAAGGAATTACTAGATATGATAGCCTTTTAAAAATTTTTGTGGGGCGCCTGGGTGGCTCAGTGGGTTAAGCCTCTGCCTTCGGCTCAGGTGATGATCTCAGGGTCCTGGGATTGGACCACATGTTGGGCTCTCTGCTAGGCGGGGAGCCTGCTTCTCCCCACCCCCTGCCTGCCTCTCTGCCTGCTTGTGATCTGTCAAATGGGTAAATAAAATCCTTAAAAAAAAATTTTTTTTTAATTAACCTCCATACTGGTTTCCACAGTGACTGCACCAGTTTACCTTCCCACCAGCAGTGTTTGAGTGTTCCCTTTTCTCTACATCCTTGCCAACACTTGTTATTTCTTCTTGTCTTTTTGATACTAGCCATCTGACTGGTGTGAGGCGATAACTCATTTGGTTTTGATTCACATTTCTCTGATGCTTAGGGATGTTGAGCATCTTTTCATGTGTGTATTGGTCATCTGTGTGTCTTCTTTGGAAAATGTATATTTAAGAGCTCACCCATTTTCAAAGGGCGGGGATGTAGGCTCCACCTCTTAATGGGAAGAATGTCAAAGCCCTTGTGGCTTTACTTTGCCTATAGCATATATTAATGTCTCCTCAGCTGGAAGTTGTTCTCACCAGCATAACTTGGTTGTAATAGAATAAGTGGAAGGTGTTAGCCTAAAATTAGTTCTTAAAACTTATGTACTCATTATATCAAGAAATACTAAATTTGAAATACTTGTCTACATTGTATGTATACTGTTGATTGATTGTTGTGGTCTTTTTAAAATTACAACTTCAAAAGGTAAGAAAAAAAATAAAAGGTAGAGTAGATGAGATATCATTTTTTACTAGTTTAGGAAATTAATATGTATCTTAAGGCCATCATCGCTAATGAAGGGATTGCATATAAAGTCTTTGAAGATTTATTTTCCTCATTTAGGTCTTTATATTATGCACTAGCAAATGATTTTGGTACCCTCATTTTAGTGTGTGTGTGTGTGTGTATCTTTGGAGGAAATAAACTTACATACACAGTTCTCTCAATTGCGGATGTTTAGACAATTAAAGGAGGGATTTGCAAAGCCCAAAGCAAAATTAATTTTTGACCTTGGGGAAAAAATGTTAAAATTAACTTTTGCTTTTTAAAAAATCTTCCCATTTAAGATCTAAGAAACCAATATTTGGTGTATGTTTTCCCCTATGGGCATAACTTGGATTCTGTAGCTGTATAAAATCTTTCTTGGTGATATGATTTTGTTGGGTATATTTTGTTAAACATAATAATTTAATGATAACTAATATTTGTTGAATACAAAGTATGTTCCAGGTACTGTGCTAGTTGCACAGATAAGTGCAGTATCTCAATTAATCTTCTCAGTAGCTATATAAAGTAGGTACTAATATTTTCTCCATTTTCCAGGTGGGGAAGTGGAGATGTTGAGAGGTTACATCATTTGCCCAAGTTTATATGACAGTGATTTGGGAATTCATACCTAAGTGTGACTGATTCTGGGGACTGAGGTTTTTTTTTAACGTTTTGTTTATTTAGGTAATCTCTACACCTGACATGGGGTTCCAACTCACAATCAAGAGTCACACACTCCTCTGACTGAGCCAGCTAGGCATACCTGGAGACTGACTGTTTTATCATCTGATAATACATTCTCCAAACACAGTCAGTGACCTTATGATCAGTGAATCTCATCTAGTTTTGGATGTGGTTCATATAGGCTGGGAGAAACTACAGAGGCTGAATCATTAGACCTACTTTTCTGTTGAAAAAGTCTTCATAATAAAGAATTAGAGAGAAACAGAAATTAAAAAATAGTGGCTTACTTGCTATTACAGTAATGTGTCATCTATGAGAGAAATTTAAACCTATATATATGATTTTTTAATACATATCAGTACCTTGTAAACTGAAATACAACTTGGTATTTTTACATTTTGGTAATTTTACATTTACCTTGAAATATGTTATTCAGATGACCCAGGGACACCTGGGTGGCTCAGTTGGTTAAGGTCTTGACTCTTGATTTTGGCTCAGTCAGGTCATGATCTCAGGGTCCTGAGATTGAGCCTGGCATCGGGCTCCCTGCTCAGTGGGGAGTCTGCTTGAGATTTGTCTCCCTCTTCTTCTGCTCCCCATACCCTCTAAAAATAAATAAATAAATCTTTAAAATAAATAAATAATAAGCAAACAACCCAAATTTATAGGCAGTGTATCACCTAATAAAATATCTCCTACCATAAAAACAAAATTGTGGGGATTTTGTATGTATCTGCTTCAGCCATAAGCTATGGCCAACTCATACTTGCAACTCGATGCAAAGCCCTTAAAGTGTATTTACTGAGAGATTATGGATCAAAAAGTTGCTAAATATAGTTTTTGCAAGACGTGTACAGTTAATCAAATAAAAAAAGTTAAACCATGATGATGTAGCTAAACTAACTGTAATGATAAATAAAAAGCAAGAGTCATAATTGAAGACCATGACCAATTCAAGGCAACACATATATTTTATGAAAGAGGACTGTCTGAATACTGGAGTATTAATTAATTAGGCAAAAGTACTTATTGAGAGGCCTCCTGGGTGGCTCATCTAGTTAAGGTCTGACCTTGGATTTCAGCTCAGGTCATGAGCTGTGAGATCATGGTTGTGAGATGGAAATTTGGGGGCTCCACGCTTAGCTTGTAGTCTTGAGATTCTCTCTCTCCCTATCCTTCTACCCCTTCCCTGCTCATGTGTTCTCTTTCTCTCAATAAATAAAATATTTTTTAAAAGAGTACTTATTGAGAGCCTATTATTTGCCAGTTTTTGTAGAAAAAGATCTTGGAAAATATCTATGAATAAAAAAGAAAAAAGGGGCTTTCCTTTTAGTGCTTACGTTCTAGTGGGAGATTCAGATAATAAAGACTAAATAATTGGGGTGCCTGGGTGGATTGTTTGGTTAAGCGTCTCTTTATTTTGGCTTGGGTCATGATCTCAGGGGTGTGGGATCCAGCCCCATATTGAGTCCCAGATCCAGCCTGCGCTCAGCGTGGGGTCTACTTGTCCCTCTCCCTTTGCTCCTCCCTGCCCCGCCCCTCTCGATATCTCTAAAACAAATAAAAAAAAAAACTTTTAAAAAATTGAAAAAAGAATATTTAAAAAATAAAATAAGTAAATTGTATCCCCTGCCAGTAGTTGACAGTAACTATCTAAGAAGAAAAATGGAGAGCCAAGTAAAGAGATTGGGAGTATTAAGTATAGGAGATTAGTTAAAATTTAACTACAGGGAGATAAGAGCAAGAGTCATCAAGGAGGAGACATTTAAGAACAGACTTCAGGTGAGGGCATTTGCCAAATGGATTTCTAATAGAAGGGCATCTAGGGAGAGGGCACATCCAATATACAGGCTTTTAGGCAGGGGAGTGTCCATGGGGGAAAAGACAGCCACTGTGGCTGGAGTAGGGTGAGCAAGGGGAAAGATGATATCAGATGAGTAAGGGTGCTGGGAGGCATTCTTCATGTCCGAGTGAGATGGGAAGCTGTTGAAGCGTTTTGTGCAGAGCAATATAATATAGCTTATAATCTATTAGGCTGCTCTGTTGAGAATAGATTGGAGGAAGGTGAGAATGTAAGCAAGGACCCCAGTTAGGAGTCTGTTGCAGTCATCCTGGTCAAAGTTGATGCTGGCTCATGTGGGGGTCCTAACAATGGAAGTGTTGAGAAACGGCTGTAGTGTGACTAGGTTTTAGAGTAGAGCCTATATGAACTTTATGCAGCATGTAAAAACAAGAGAAAAGTCAAGGGTGACTCCAAGGTTTTTTGCCTTGGAGACGTAGATGGTTGAAGTTGCCATCATTTGAAGATGGAGAAGGCTGTAGGAGGAGCAAGTTTTGGGGAAAAGATCAGGAGTTCTGCTCAAGTCATATGAAGGTGCAGTGCTTATTAGCTATCTAAGTGAAGACATTAAAGTAGGCACTCGGTAAAGAGTTTGGAGTTCAGGAAGGAGAAAGAAGGCTGGGCTTGGGTTATACATTTAGGAGTTTTTGGTGTGGAAATAGATGGTATTTAGGTTGTGAGAATGGATTGTTTAGCCAAAAACGGTATGTGCGATTACATGCGGGAAAGCAGGTTGAAAGACTGTGCTCTGGTGCCATCCAGCACTATCAGGTCTGTGAAAGGAGAAAGTAGCCAAAAAGGCCAAGAAGCAATGGCCAAAGATGCCCCTTTTAAGAGAGACTGGTGCTCTGGAAGAAGGGAAGACAAAGCACACCATAGAGCAGGGAGCCTGAGTCAGATGCCACCGATAGATCAGGTACAGTCAGGACTGAGAATTGACCATTGAACTTAGCAATTTAGAATCAAGTACTGCTTATGCTTATGCTTGATAGGAGATTTGCTATGTTACATCATAGATAACAAGCCTATTAAAATACTGAATGAGAGGTTATGGACACTGGAGACGGTATGTGATATGCTGAGTGCTGTGAAGTGTGTAAGCCTGACGATTCACAGACCTGTACCCCTGGGACAAATAATACATTATATGTTAATAAAAAAATACTGAATGAGAGTCCTTAGTAAACACTAGTAAACAGCTAACTTTAGTTTATAAATTACAAATTTCAATAGTGCTCCATAGCTCACACAAAACGGTAGCACAGCTTTCTAGCCAGAATGCCTGGGTTCAGACTGGTTCCACTGGCTAAGTGACTCTGTGATCTTGGGCAATGAATTGTACTCTCTGTGGGCTTCTGTTTTGCCGCCTGTAAATAGGGATGACAAAGAATCTATCTCTTAGGTTTGGCATGAAGAATAAATGAGTAAATCCATGTAAAGAGAGCATTTCTGAGAGTACCTAGCACATTTATAAACCCTCAACAATGGCTAGCTACTATTAGTTCTATTATTAACCTATTGCTAGAATATGATGAAAATAATAAGTTCTGTGGAATACACACCCTATAGTGCATCACCCAACTGTAACAAGCACAGAACTTGTAGATGTGATCATTTGGGGGTCTCTCAGGGAAATCTCTAGCTCACTGATTGCACGTGGAGCCACACTGGATTTCCTCTGTTCAAGTGAATAGACTGGGGAAATTGTTAGAGTTCGCTTTTGTTTGGGGCTTAAGTTTAAACAAACTTAAAACTTTGTTTAAAGTTTTCCCCTTAAAAGGAGAAAAATATTGCTGAAATCACTTTCTTAAATATTGATCATTTTTTCCTGCTCTCTCCTTCCACACTGGCTTTCTACTCTTCTAGTCTGGACTTTTGGGAAAGAATGGGAGAAGAAAAAACTAAAGAAAGGGAAAAGGTAATAAGAAGGAAAAAAAGGAGGAAATATGGGAGGAGCATGTTGGAGACAAACCCTTCTATATTTTTGTGTGCAAGAAAGATAAAAAGAAATTGGATGTTTGGTTTGACTCCTTTGTTGCCGAAGAATAAAAAGAACAGAGTGGTGGTGGTATGAATTGAAATTTTTTATCTTAATAAATTTAGATGTACGCATGCCTAGATGTTTGAGGTCAGACAATTTGCTTTGGAGTGGAAATGACTCAAATGTGAACTTCTGCGACCTCCAATGCTTGGGTAAACATCTGGTTTTCCTCCCAATCTCCATTCAGAGACATGGGGTGCAAAGAATGCCTGACATAATCTGCTACAGCTGCCAGTACTCACAAAATCAACCTTTTGTCTTTGGAAGCAAGTAGAAGGGAAACTATCAGCAGAAAATTTATCTTTTCCACCTTTTGTGCTCCCAACGGGTTTAATGGCTTCTCTACTCAATAAATGTTCAATGGATGAATTAATGTGGAAAAATACATTGCAGGCACATTAGATATGAGGTGACTGGGCAGCAATTCATTGATTGCTAAGATTTGATTAATCAGATCTAGCTTGTTAGTTTCTTATATATGTGAAGTGGGTGAGGATATCCCAGACCACAGAAAGCAGCTGGGCAGAAAGTGTAGCTTTCTAAATCTTTCTGTAACCCAATCTAATCTCTTTTTCGAATCCCTATTCTGTTGATTGCAGAAAAATAATAATCTTAATAAATTCTGAAAAACCTAACAGATAAGATGCTCTTATGCCCCCAAGCACATCATCTTGGCCAGACTTCTGATTTAAGTCTTGGCTGGGTGCACAATCCTGTATGGGCTTTGACTTATATCCAACTGTCAGCCTCCAGGCTGAAGTGTATGTGCTGAGTCTCTGCTTTTTGTGCTCGTGGGTTTGTTCAGTCTCACAAATGTTGGCAGCCACTAGCTTGGCTTGCAGTGTTCAGGCAACTTGGAAGTATGGAAGAATGAACACTTCTGAGAGTGTGATGGTTAATTTTATGTGCCAACTTGACTGGGAGGCAGGGTGCCCCAGATATTAAACATTGTTCTGAGTGTTTCCATAAGGGAGTCTTTGGATGAGATTAATGTTTAAATTGGTATCTACCTGCCTGGGACACTGTGGGTGGGCCCCATCCAATCAGTTGAAGGCCTAAATAGAACAAAATGGTTGACTGTCCCTCAAGTAAGAGAGAATTCTTCCTGCCTGATGGCCTGTGGACTGGAACATTGTCTTTTTCCTGCTTTCAGACTCAAACTGAAACAATGGCTTTTTCTGAGTCTTGAGCCTGCTCTTCAGACTGGAACTAAATAGTCAGCATTCCTAGGTCTCCAGTTTGCCAACTCACTCTGCAGATCTTGTGACTTGTCTATTTCTATGATCATGTGAGTCAGTTCCTTATAGTACATTTCTACACACACACACCCTACTGTTTCTGTTTTTCTGGAGAACCAGAGTAGTATGGATAGCATCCCTTGATCATTTGCGAATGGGTGATAACTGGATAAATGCCTTAGCCTCCCATCCTTCAGGTGGACAGTTCTCTCTATGATTCTCAGGAAGTCCCACAGGAAATGAGTTCCCATTGCTCACAAGGTCTACCTCAGTAATACTCCCTTACATTGGCTTTGCTGTTTTCCCAGTTTTCCTCTTTCAGTCCCTCATTCTTGTTCTCTGGAATCACCCCAAAAAAGGCACCTACACTCAGATTCAGGCTCTTCTTTTAGGGAAACCCAAACCAAGACATAGAGTCATTTTATATTTAACCTCTGCCAATTTGGACATTTTCCCTTCCCACTTCCTCCCTGAAACAGCATCTAAGATTTCACGGAATTTATAAAGTGCCATGGTTTTGGAGGGAGGAATCTGGAATGTTTTTGGTCTCTGGTTTTTTGCTCCCTCTGCTACAATGGTCTCAGCTCATTTTTAACCATCACTACCCATCACCCTGCCTTTGCTGAAACATTCGTGTTCCTCTTGACCTTATTAGCTCATGAATTCTGTTTCTTTTTCATCATGACTTAGAGCCTTTTATGATCGACTTCTCTCACCTTCTTCTATTTCTGTGCTTTCTGAGATTACCCTCAGTGACATCATTTGTACTCTGTCGCTGTTCTAAGCTAGTAAGGTGTGGGGGACCCCAAGGACCTTGCTTGCTTTCAAGGTCCCTTCCAGGAACTTGAACTCAGGTTCTTATTGCCTTTAGTCTCTAAAACTTTTGTGGGGGTTCAATCAGTCTTCCCCACACTGGATTTGATCAGCGGAGCATGAGGGACAGAAGGGACAGAGCCCCTCTCAGAGTCCATGGTATCTCATGGTCTTACTTCTCCCCGCCTCTGTCTCTTACTGACTTCTCTTCAACCCTCAAGCACAGTAAAGCAGACCCTGTTGATGCCTTACCCCATTTGCTCTTATTTCCTTCCTCACCTAAGCTGTAGCTATAGACCTTCTAACACCCTGTGAGTTCCCCACTCAAAGTTCCTGCACCTGTCTCTTTCTGTTTTCTCTGCTTGAGAGCTTTCTCAGCTATCGTGGGAGCTTGTTCGCCTGAGCATGTACAGCTCAGAATTATACAGTACTGACATCTCTGTGGGCAGCTGTTGGCCAGCAGGTGAGGGGATTTGGGAGATAAAGACCTCAATCTGCTTGTCTTTCAGTGGCTAGATGCTGAGGGGGTGCTTTCCACAATTTCTCAGAGGGTCCCTAAGCAGTTTTAGCTCCAACTGCCCACACTTGCAAACCAGCTCATCAACACACCATTTATTTACTGTCCTCCTTTCTCTGTCTCGCATCTCACCTGTGTATCCTGAAACCACCTCCCAAAGAAACTACCCACACCCAAGTCATTGTCTCAGGCCAAGAAAAATTTCTTAGATGGGTGGGACAAAATTCTCTTGGTGTGTATTCTTTGAACATTTCCTGTGACAGGTAGACTGTGGCTTTTCAACTTAAAAACCAAAGATGTTCCATTTTTCTGCTCTTTTCTCTCTAGACAATTCAAATTGCTCCAAATGGTCAAGGGCCACAGGTTAAAAGGAAGAAAAGAAGAACAAAAACAAACATTCCCCTTACCATGTATATCTGTCCACTAAGACAACCTTCCTGCACAAAGGAAAGCTGTTCATGGTTAAAAGTGTTTGTGTAGTCATCTACAACCTGGGATTGCCATTCCTGGCATAGCAACGGAACCCTCTGGAGGTCTTTAGCCCATCTGTCATCCCTTGCCACGAGGCGCAATTCTCCGGTTGTATCTGCCTATGCAAATAGGCCAACAGCAGGTATTCCCGAGGAATAGGGAAACCATTTCCCTGGACAGCTGCTGCTGAATACAGATGTGGGTACTCCAACCTCCAACAGGTTGCTATAAGTGGGTGCCAGACATAAGCATTCAGAGAAGATTGATTTTATTGTCTGCTAGGTTTATGACTGAGGAATATGCTTCACCGACCAGCTTTTGATTAAATCACAGAGAAGTGCTAAAGATGTTTTCTTGTTGAGTGCACGGGCCCTTCTGACAAACAATAAACATCCCGCTGGAGAAACCAGCACTTTCTGCAAACAGTTTGTACCTTACAGGCATTAGCATATGCCAAGGTCATGCATGACTATTTCAAACAACTGGTTCAGTTAGGGAAAAAAAAAAGTGTAAATTGCAAAGAAAGGGGGGGCAATTTAGCCTAGGGATATAGGTCATTCCTTTTAAAAAATGTCTATTTCTTTCATGAAGAGAAAATGATTAAAGAAGCTTTTTGGAGATGTTTTTGGTTGGGTTATCCCCAAAGCATCCCTGAGATAAGGATTTAAATGCACATAGTTTATTTAGGAAGCATAGGTGAAGAGTGGGGAAGTGAGATGGAGAAGGGAAGAAATCCAGTCAATGGTGTGCTATCAAGCCGGTTATCACTTTGGGCAACTAGGGCTCAACTCAACTGGGGGGAAATTCTGGAGACAGTGTGGCATGTGTCCCAACCCTGAGAGATGAAGTTGGTCCCAATCCCGAGAGATGAGGAAGTGGGGGTACTTATTCTCCAACCCTTGTCAGTCACTGGCTGAGGGCTACTTGCTGGGGGACTTTGTGAGGACCATCATGAGGTGCCACCCAGATTATCCTTTAGGGAAGGACTTGTTGCTCAGCTTCAGGGGGGTGCTGTCAATGGACAACCTTCCACTATCCACCCATTCAGTAATTGCCTTAGGTGCAGGAAGTGACCTTGCCAAGGTCTCATCCTTCCACGGTGGCCCATATCCAATGACTGATTAAAAAGCCTGGCCATCTAAACTCAACTTGGGACAATTCTAATTTGCTTCCAGAACTCCCCACAAGGTTGGCTGAGGCTGTTGGTGGGACTGTGCACAGGGCCAATTTGAATTTCCTTCTGCCCACTCCTATTCCTTTATCTATCTCTGTGGATGTTAATCCCAAGAGAACTCTTGAACAAACATCCTGCACACTAAAGTCCATCTCATAGTGCTTCCTGGAGAACCTAGCCAGGGGTGGGCTTTCATTCCCTGCCACTCAGGCAGAGTCCCAGGGGATTTCAGTGGGAGGCTATGTGTGTGTGCTGTGTTGTTGAATGGTAAGGACAGGGTACATGATGTCTGCTGAAGAAGTGGGAATGTGGTGGTTATTTCTTTGTTTCCATTGATCAGGGGAGGTGAGATCACATGAGGGCAATGGGAACTAAGAGGTTTAATGAATGGCTGGAGAGCTAGGGAGGGGAGCCACTGAGGAGTGATTTGGTGTCCAATATGTTGGTGGTGAATTCAGAGCCCCAGGATGTGAGTAGGAGGGCAGATGGGTAGCAGATGGATAGCTGAGGGTAGAGAGGGGAGGTGGAAGAAGAAACAAAGGTAGTCCAGAAGGTTGAAAAGTGAAATAATAGAACCAGTAGGCACTCTAGGTATTAGCTATTACTATTATTATTACTACATTATGGGCTGAATTGTGCATCCCCCAAATTATTATGTTGAAGCCCTAAACTTTAGCACTCACAGTATGACTGTCTTTGGAGTTAGGGCCTTTGAAGCTGAAATTCAAGTAAAATGAAGCTGTTAGCTTGGGTTGTAATTCATTCTGGCTGGAGTCCTTACAAAAAGAGATTAGGGCCCATAGAGATACTAGGAAAGCACACACACAGATACAACCATGTGAAGACACAGTGAGAAGGCAGTCATCTAAAAGCCAAGGAGAGACACTTCAGAGGCTCCCAAGCCTGCTGACCCCTGTCTTCTGGACCTCTAGCATCCAGAACTATGAGGAAATAAATCTCTCTCATTTAAGCCACCCCGTGGTGTTATTTTCTTATGGCAGTCCTAGCAAACTAATATAACCACTGCTCCCATTTTTATTTCTCCCTCACTATTAAATTTCTTAGTAAATCCTGCCAGTTATTGCTTCTAAGTATCTTGAAACCTGTCTAGTTCTCTTTCTCTGAAGTCAGCCTCTTCCGTGTTTTTTTCCAACGTTGCTTCTTTGTAGTAGATGGGCTCTGAGCTTGTCCCTACCAGATTCTCCCTTAGTAAATCAGACCATCTCACTGAAGTGTGTATTTGACTATGAGAGTTCTGCTTGATCTGCTTGATCACTGTGCTTGCTTATGAGGTTTTCAATGGTTCCCTGTCATTCCCAGAATAAGGTCCAACATGGCCTTCAAAAGGCTCTACCCAGCCTTGTCCTCTCTGCCTGTCTGCATCACTGACCTTTAGCCACACCGTGTTGCATTCACTTCTATCTCTTCTCCAACCTCCAGGCTTTTGCACACACAATTCTTCCTTCAAAATACTGCTCCTGGAGTATTCATGGTTTATATTGCTATCTGCAGACTACAACAGGGTCCCCATTGTCTCTGACCTGGAATAAACATCATGGTTTAGAATTCACGGAGGCCTGAAAACTGCTCTGTGTTACCCTTCCATCTTATTAATGAAGACACCAAAACCAGAAGGGCAAAATGATGCATGGCAGCCCACAGCATTAGTGACACAGTTGACTTTGGAACACCCTTGACTTTGGGATATGACTCCGTACACCTTCTTTCTTCTAGGCTGCCTTAGCGATGCCATTTCTTCCATCTCCAGGCTTTTCTTCATGTGGAGTCTAGTCACTTCTTTCTTAAACTCTGTTTCAGTGATGTTACTCCTCTGCCCAGAAAGTCACTGTGGTTTCCTATTATTTTTCATAACAAGCTTCCAATAAGACTGGCTGCCAGGACACTCCATAATGTGTTTTTGCCCTCCACATTCATTTCCTAACAGTCATTGTCTATAGGTGGCAGACAAGCCATTTTTACATCAATACTTTATTTCATTGATCTAAGATGTCATCAGTTATAAAATGGACTATCATTTTAATTTATCACTTAAGGTAGGAAAAATGATGCCAATTAAGCTGAACATACCATTGATTAAAAGTGGGTTCTAATTTCAGTGTCACTCATTTCACATGGAAAATATGTAAATCTTAGAATCGATGCAATATAATATAATTAAACATTGTTGCTTGGCTCAGATTCTACTGACCATACGGAGCTCTCCTTGACCAGTCTTGGACAGGTTTCTTGAATTCCTGCAGAATTTATCAACTCCTTACTCATTTCCTAACTTTTCCAATTTCCTGTCTTTTCCTTTCTCTGGTTCATTGGTGATGACTGATTGTCTTCTGTGTGCCTGGCACTGGGCATGCAATGATGAAGAGAATCTGCCTTCAGATCCCTGCCTTCATGGTCTTTTTATAAGAAACTAAGGAAATACACAGGGGAATAATTACAGACAACAAACTGATGTGAAGGAAATAATGCCAAAGATATAGAATAAAGGCAGCATGGTGGGTAGAGGGTAGAATGTTTTCTACTTAAGCCTCACCCTCCTTTCACACGTCCATCTGATTTCCAAAAACCAGTTCAAAAGTTTTATCTTCCCCGAAAACTTAATTTTCTCCCACATAATCTTCTACTTTACAGCCTCAAGAAAATCACTCCCCCCTCTAGCTTTGAATCTGTGTTTTTCCTTTGAGAATGACAGCCCAGGAAGGTGTTGATAGCATGGATTCTTGGAGGTGAATCTCCCCGTCTCCCTGTGTTCGAATCCCAGCATGGTCATTTATTAGTTGTGTGAATTTTTGGCAAATCTCTCTGTGCCTCAGTTTTCCTATTCTTAAAATGGAGATAATACTACTGGTGTGGGGATTAAGTGAATTAAAACATGTAAGTGCTTAGAAAAATGTTGGGCATGTAGAAAGCATAAGGATCATTTTATCTACCCCGATTTTCTGCTTTTATCCATGTTTTCTCTCCCCCTTTAGACTCTGAGGTAGGCATGGCTAAGGGCAAGGGATTTGGGAACAGAATAGAAGGAAATCAAATCCTGGTTGAATAAATTTTCTAGATGCATCAGCTTAGATGCATATTTCTTGACCATTCTAAATCTCATTCTCTTTATCATTTATTTATTTATTTATTTTTAATTTATCTCCTTATCATTTAAATAATGATAGCAAATATGTACATTTTGGAGTTTTCAGAGGGATAAATAAGACAAATATGCGAGGGGCGCCTGGGTGGCTCAGTGGGTTAAAGCCTCTGCCTTCAGCTCAGGTCATGATCTCAGGGTTCTGGGATCGAGCCCCACATCGGGCTCTCTGCTTGGCGGGGAGCCTGATTCCCTCTTTCTCTCTCCCTGCCTGCCTCTCTGCCTACTTGTGATCTCTGTCTGTGAAATAAATAAATAAAATCTTAAAAAAAGTCTTAAGAAAAAGATAAATATGCAAAATGCCTGCTACATAGATCTCGGTGAAGACTGCTGCCATTCCTACCTCAACACAGGAAGGGCAGAGTCCATCCTATTCCTCTTTGTATTTTCAGATCACTCAGCAGAACTCACTATCCATGTCAGTGATATTAGTTAAGTGTTGGATAACAGCTCATTGGATGAAAGAGCAAGTGAGAAAGCAAATGGTGGTGTCCACTAGAGACCTTGTCATGAGGACTGATATAATACTCACAGTCCCGCTTCTGCTTTTTTATTTTGGAGGGAGACCAGTGATGGAGTGTATGGTTTTCTCTGGAGAGGGAATCTTACCCTTCTCCCCATCTCCTTCCAGGTATCCTAGAACAGCGCCTCCTCCAATGTATCGATGATGCTTCCCCTGTGGTTTTCCAGGTCATGCTGTCATTTCTTATTTTCCTATTCTTGAAATTAGCAGGGTTTGGTTAAGGGCATGGGAAAATGGCATCCTTTTCTTTTAGAATGCATTTTGAAATTTCCACTGGAGAATGCAATCCTCAAAACCCAGCAAAAGAGCTACTTCCAGCTTTGGTTTTCAAGCTGGAACGTCTGCATTTGAAGGCGGAATGAACCCTCTGGAATACCATATTCCCTGCCAATAAGCCTTGGAAATTTTCACTCTCAATAAAGCAGGTGTCTATAGCCCTGCTGACAATGCATGAATCTTGGATCAGCGAATGCAATGTTTGATTCACAGACCCCCTCAGCTCTTATGTGTCTCTGATGTCATGCTACTTTTTGACTCCCCATTAAAACCGGCATCTGGCTTTCTGGCTGACATTAAGTACTAATTTGTTTTGGACAATTTTCAGGGCTAATCAACCAAACGCCATATCCGTATGGCTCTAGGAAAACACTTTTATTCTCACCTCACCCACGGTATATCATTTGGAATAAAATGCCTCATTAAGCTAGATCATAGTGATAGACACGTGTCACAAGTTATTGCAATACTCCCAAGGGATCAATGGGAAACCTACTGAAGCCATAATAGAAGTGGGTCAGTTTTGGCAATAAGTATAATTCAAATGTATGTCATAGTGTTCCTTACCTATGCTATTTTTCTCTCTTGTCATTCTCTTTGATAACAAAAATAACTGATGACTTAGAGTCCTGCTGAAGAGCAAAAAGAGGAGATATATTACATGGAGTACTTGGATGCTCCTTGCCCCTTACCTGTTCTCTCCCTGTGATTTAATCAACCCCAAGTCTTCTTCCCTAGCCCCTAGATGTCTCTGAAGTTGGTCTGGCTCTCTCAGCTCTGGTTACCATTTTCTCCCTTGGGTTACTGAAATAGTCTCACTTGTTTTTACTTAAGTCTAGCTCATTCACTTACCCCACTTTCCTAGTCTGATGGCGATTGTGTTGTATGTTAGACTGACTGCTTTCCAGTCTCCAAAGCCTCGTGCGTGCCTGTATACACATAGCTGACATGAGATTGCGATTCTCATTAAAGAGAGGAATCAATCTACTTCTTGACTTCTTGAGTCCAGTCTGGCTTCATGACTTGCATTGGACCACAGAGTATGGCAGAATTGGAAGAATGTTATCTCCTAGCCTAAGCTTTAAGAGGCCTTGTTTACCTTGCTCTCTGTACCTCTGCCATTACCAGGTGAGCAAAGCCAGACTAGCCTGCTGGAGGATGAGGGACACATTGGGTAGAGCTGAGTTATCATAGTAAGCCCACAGAAACCAGCCCAGGTCCATCAAGCCAGCCCACTCTTCAGCATGTGAGAGAGAGAGACAGAGAGCCAGCCAAGATTAGCAGAGCTGCCCAGCCAAAGCTCAGCTGACTCTGGGCTCATGGGCAATAAACATTCATTCATTGTATATGTTACAAGGGTTTTTTGCTTGTTATTATGAAGCATTATGGTGGTGATAGAAAAACCAACAGACTTTCTTAAAGTAGAATCTGATCATCTTGCTTAAGGGTCTATGACAACACTAACTGCCTTCCAAATGGTTGTTCTGTCATTTTTTGTCCTTTTTGTAACAGAACCTGATTACACTGAGGGCAAATTTTGTTAGAGTCAAACTCCCTTACCACTAAGATTGGTTATGTGGTTTGGTTTTGGTCAGTGATGTCTGGGCAGAAATCACTAGGGAGGAACTTTCTTCTTAAATAAAAAGGTAAAACTTCACTAGAAAGATCCATGAAAGAGGGAAGAGGTAAATTGAACTTCATTAAAGGTTTAAAATGTTGTGCTTCAAAAAACATCATTAAAAAAATGAAAAGACAAGCCACAGGCCCAGGGAAAATATTTTTTAAATCACGTATCTGGTAAGGGACTTCTATCCAGAATAAAGAGCTTTAAAAGCTTAAAAGCAAGACAAATAACCCAATTTAAAAATATGGGCAGAAGGTCTGAATAGGCACTTCACCAAGAAGGTATATAAATAGCCAATAAGCCTGTGAAAAGATGCTCTACATCATTAGTCATTAGGAAGATGTGAACTCAAACTGTAATGAGATACCACTTTATCCCCACTAGAATGGTTATCGCTAAGAACAAAAAATAAAAAGTGTTGTCAAGGAAGTAGAGATTTTGGAATCCTTATATCACAGGTGAAGTGTAAAATAGTGCAGCCATTTTGGAAGAGTTTGGAAGTTGCTTTAAAAAAAAAAAGATTTGTTTTCTCATTTTATTGACATATAGTTGACAGATAACATTGTGTAAGTTTAAGATGTAGCCACTTTGGAAGAGTTTGGAAGTTCCTTTAAAAAAAAAAAAAGATTTGTTTTCTAGCTTTATTGACATATAGTTGACAGATAACATTGTGTAAGTTTAAGATGTACACATGATGATCTGATATTCATGTCTATTGCAAAATGTCTACAGCAATATGGTTAGTTAACACCTCCATTTCTTCACGTAATTAATTACCTTGTGTCTGTGTGTTGAAAATGTTTAAGATCTACTGCCTTAGCAACGGTGTGAGAGGGTTCCCTGTTCTCTGTGTCCTAGCCAACATTTGATGCTTCCTCTCATTTTAATTTTAGCCATTCTGACTGGTGTGAGCTGGTTCTCATCTTTGATTTGTATTTCCCTGATGCCAAGGGATGTGGGGCATTTTTTCATGTGTCTATTGGTCTTTTGTATGTTTTTTTGGAGAAATGTCTGTATATGTCTTCTGCCCATTTCTTGACTGATTTATTATTATTTTTTTGGGGGGTGTTGAGTTTGATAAACTCTTTATAGATCTTGGATTCTAGCCCTTTATCTGATATGTCATTTGCAAATGTCTTCTCCCATTCCAGAGGTTGCTTTTAGTATTGTTGACTGTTTCCTTTCTTGTGCAGAAGCCTTATATCTTGATGAAATCCCAATAGTTCATTTTTGCTTTTGTTTCCCTTGTCTTTGGAGATGTGTCTAGCAAGAAGTTGCTGTAGCTGAGGTTGAAGAAGTTACTGCCTTTGCTGTCCTCTAGGATTTTTTTTTCTTTTTTCATTTTATTTTATTATTTTATTTTTATTTTATTTTATTTTATTTTATTATTTTATTTTATTTTATTTCTTTTCAGTGTTCCAAGATTCATTGTTTTTTGCACCACACCCAGTGCTCCATGCAATATGTGCCCTCCTTAATACCCACCATCAGGCTCACCCAAACCCCCACCCCCTCCCCTCCAAAACCCTCAGTTTGTTTCTCAGAGTCCACAGTCTTGTGGTTTGTCTCCCCCTCCTGATGGATTCCTGTCTCACATTTAGGTCTTTCAACTATTTTGACCATTTTCTTACACCATACAGAAAGATAAACTCAAAGTGGATGATCTGTCACCTCCTTGGTTAAATTTATATTTAAGTATTTTATTGTTTATCGTATTTATGGGTTTATTGTGTTTATTGTTTTTTAAGTATTTTATTGTGCTTATTGTTTTTGATGCTATTGTAGATGAAATTGCTTTCTTTATTTCTTTTTCAGAGATAAAGAAATTCAACTGATTTCTGCACATTGATTTTATATCCTGGAACTTTATTAAATTCACTGAATAGTTCTAATAATTTTTGGTGAAAGAGTTTTTTATATTTAATATCATGCCATCTGCAAACAGAGACAATGTTACTTCTTCCTTTCTGCTTTGGATGATTTTTATTTATTTTTCTTGCTTAATTGCTCCAAGATTTCTATTATTATATTGAATAAGAGTGGTGGGGAGAGTGGGTCCTTGTCTTGTTCCTGATCTTAATAGAAAAACTTTTAATCTTTCATTGTTCAGTATGATGTTAGCTGTGGGCTTGTCACATATGACCTTTATCATGTTGAAGTGTGTTCCTTCTATATTCAGTTTTTTGAGTTTTAATCATGAAATCATGTTGTATTTTGTCAAATGTTTTTCATTCATCTATTGAGATGGTCGTATGATTTTTATTATTCATTCTATTAATGTTATCACATTTATTGATTTGCATAGGTTAACCCTCTTTGCATGTCAGGGATAAATCGCATTTGATCATGCTCTATGATCCTTTTAATGTGCAGTCCAATTTAGTTTGCTAGTATTATGAGAATTTTTGCCTGTATACAGATCAAGGATATTGGCCTATAGTTTTATTTTCTTATAGTTTCCCTATCTGGTTTTGGGAAAGTGTAATTAATACTGGCCTTACAAAATGAATTTGGGAGTGTTCCTTCCTTTTTGGGTAAAGAGTTTGAGAAGAATTAGTATTAATTCTTTTTGTTGTTGTTAACATACAGTGTTAGATTAATTTCAGGTGTACAATATAATGATTCAAGAATTCTGTACATTACTCAGTGCTCATCAGGTATATTATATTCTTAATCCTCTCACATATTTCACTAATAACCCTACCATGTCCCCTCTGGTAATCATCAATTTCTTCTCTATAATTAAGAATATTTCTTGGTTTGTCTATCTTTTTCTTTCCTTTGCTCACTTGTTTTCTTAAATTCCACATATGACCAAAATCATGTGGTATTTGTCTCTCTCTGACTGACTTACTTCACTTAGTATTTACTCTCTAGCCCCACCCATGTTGTTGCAAATGGCAAAATTTTATTTTTTATGGTGGAATAATATTCTGTTGTATATAAGTACCACATCTTCTTTATCCATTCATCTACTGATGGACACTTAGGCTGCTTTCATAATTTGGCTTGTGTAAATAATGCTGCAGTAAATGTAAGTGTGCATGTATATCCTTTCAAATTACTGTTTTTGTGTTTTTTGAGTAAATACCCAGTGGCGCAATCATAAGGCAGTTCTATTTTTAATTTTTTAAGGAACTTCCATACTGTCTTCAACCATGGCTGCACAAGTTTGCATTCTTACAAACAGAGCAAGAGGGTTCCTTTTTTTCCACATCCTCACCAATACTTGTTGTTTCTTAAGTTTTTTATTTCAGCCACTCTGACAGGTGTGACATGATATCTCATTATAATTTTGATTTGCATATTTTCATTTGTTATGTCTTCTTGTTGGATTGTTCCTTTTATCATTATATAATGTCTTTCTTTGTTTCTTGTTATAGTTTTGCTTTGAAGTCTATTTGCTTTGAAGTCTATTGCTTTGAAGTCTATTTGTTTGATGCAAGTACTTCTATCCCGGTTTTCTTTTGACATCCATTTGCATGTTTCTCCATTCCCTTTCTTTTATTTTATTTTTTCACTTTAGGAGAGGGAGAAAGAGAGGGAGAGAGAGAAGGGGAAAGGCAGAGGGAAAGAGAGAATTCCAAGCAGGCTCCATACCCAGCATGGAGCCTGACATGGGGCTCAATTTCACAACCCTGAGATCCTAATCTGAGCTGAAATCAGGAGTCAAACATTTAATTGACTGAATCACCCAGGTACACCTCTCCATCCCATTTCAATATAAATGTGTATTTAGGTCTAAAATGAGTCTCTTGTAGGCAGCATTTTTTTTAATCATTTTTAAAAATTTATTTTCAGCATAACAGTATTCATTGTTTTTGTACCACACCCAGTGCTCCATGCAGTCCGTGCCCTCTCTAATACCCACCACCTGGTTCCCCCAACCTCCCACCCGCCCCCCTTCAAACCCTTCAGATTGTTTTTCAGAGTCCATATTCTCTCATTGTTCACCTCCCCTTCCAATTTCCCCCAACTGCCTTCTCCTAACTCCCCATGTCCTCCATGCTATTTGTTATGCTCCACAAATAAGTGAAACCATATTATAATTGACTCTCTCTGCTTGACTTATTTCACTCAGCATAATCTCTTCCAGTCCCGTCCATGTTGCTACAAAAGTTGGGTATTCATCCTTTCTGATGGCAGCATATTTTTTACTTATTTTGTCACCCTGGGTCTATTGATTAGAGCATTTTGTCCATTTACATTCAAAGTAATTATTGATAGATTATATTTATTGACATTTGGTACTTGTTCTTTGGTTATTTTTATGGTTCTTCTCTGATCCTTTCTTCTCTTGCTCTCTTTCATGGTTTGCTGGCTTTCTTTAGTGATATACTTGGATTCCTTTCTCTTTATGTTTTGCATATCTATTACTGGTTTTTGATTTGTGGTTACCATTAGTTTGTATATAACATCTTCTGCATACAACAGTTATATTAAGTTGATGATCACTTAAGTTTGAACTCATTCTTTACTCCCTCTATCCCATGTTTTAGGTATATGGTATCATATTTTACATCCTTTTTTTTTTTTACAGATATTTTACAGGTATTTTCACAGATATACATATTTTCACTGCCTTTGTGTTTCCTACTTTTCTTACTTATGTTCTTACATATCCATTCAAAAAATCCCCTTTAACATTTCTTATAGGGTTAGTTTAGTGGTCATGAACTCCTTTAGCTTTAGTTTATCTGAGTAACTCTTTATTTCTCCTTCTATTCTGAATGATAGACTTGCTGGGTAGACTATTCTTGGTTGCAGATTTTTTTTTTTTTACCCTTTCAGCAGTTTGAATGTATCATGCCACACTCTTCTGGCCTACAAAGTTTCTGCTGAAAAATCTACTATTGCCTTGTGGATTTCCCCCATAGCCTTAGAGGGTTTCTTTCGCTGCTTTTAAAATTCTCTCTTTATCACTACTTTTTGCCATTTTATTTACTATGTGTGTTGGTGTGGAGCTTCTTGGGCTTTTATTTTGGGTATCTCAGCTTCCTGGATTTAGATATGTTTTCTTCCCTAGGTTAGTGAAATTTTCAGCTATTATTTCTTCAAACAGATTTTCTTCCCCCCTTTCTCTCTATTCTTTGAAGATTCCTATAATGTGAGTGTTATTATGCTTGATGGGGTTGCTGAGTTTTTTCTCATTTTATTCTCATTTTTGTGTATTTTTTTTTCCTCTCACTTGCTTAGTTTGATTACTTTCCATTATTCTGTCCTCCAGGTCTTTAATTCATTTCTCAGCTGCTTCTAGCTTGCTACTTATTCCATCTAGTGTATTTTAAATTTCATTTATTTGGTTTTTGTCTGTGATTGGTTATTTTTTATATTTTCCATCTCTTTGTTAAGGATCTCACTGATGTTTTTTACTCTTTTCTCAAGTCCAGTAAATATCTTTATGACCTTTACTTTAAATTCTCAATCAGGCATATTAGTCATATCCATTTCACTTAGGTCTCTTGCTGTGGTTTTGTCCTGTTCTTTCATTTGTAATACATTCCTCTGTCTCCTCATTTTACCTAACTCCCCATATCTGTTTCTCTGTGTTCGGAAAGTCAGCTAGGTCTCTTGCTCTCAAAAGCAATGGCATTATGAAGAGGAGGTCTTCTAGTGCCCTGCAGTGCAGTATCCCCTGTTCACCAGAATCCAGAGCTTTAAGGGCTGTCTCCTATGTGTGTATGCACCCTGCTGTTGTATCCTGGCCACTTTTTCCTCTGATCTAGTCATTTTCAGAGACTCTGCCTGCTGTGGGCTGTGTTCGCTCCCTGGCCAGGAGGGAGCATGCAGTTTTAACAAGATGCATATTGGTCTGCTTTTGAAGTGAAACTGCTGCTTCAGCCACTGGGATAGATCCCCCTCCCCGCCAGGGAGAGTACCCTAGGGGATCCACAAAGCTTGCAAAGTGGGTGGAGCCCACAATTTTAATAAGGTAAAATCAGTCTTCCACAGGGCCCACTGGAGCCTCAGGCACTGCTGTCAGGAAAATGTGTGGGTTCGGAGAGGTGTGGGCAAGGTTTGTACCAGCCTTCTGGGGGTGGGGACCTGCAGTGCTGGGACTGATTGAGAGGGTGGATCTGAGGAAGCGTGTGGAGGCAGGCCTTGGTGTAAATTTGCAGGAGACCCTGTCTTTATGATGAGAAGCAGGGGAGGGAGATGGTGTCTGCTGGCTCCTTTGTTCCTGGAGGAGTCTTTCAGTGATCCCTGTCCTTCTAGGATCTGCTCCAAAATGAGTAAACTACTCTCCTTCTCATATGTCCCAGGCATTTTTTAAATTGCTGTTTCTATGCCATATTTCAGCAGGCTGTTTATCATGTTATCTTTTTAAGGGGGGGGACTCAGATTCTTCTTGCCCTCTGGGGTTTCCCAGAGCCAATCCTGCTGATCTTTAAAATTCCAGGCTTTAAGTCCCACCCATTGTTGGAACCCACAAAATTCAGATTTTCCCACTTTCAAAGCCAAATATTATGGAGATTCATTTTCCTGGGGGTGCTCTGTTTCTTGCCCTTGTCCAGGCCATGGTTCTCTCCTTCTCCCTCCACTCAGGACAGGATAGCCACAGCTCTCCACTGAGTCTCTACCCTTCCTACCCTCCTTGATGTGCCTTTTTCTCTACCTTTGCTTGCTGAGTTTGTTGTGCCAATCTGTGAGCTATATACACTGATGTGAGTATTATCTTGCTGTATCCTTGCAAAGAGGTGAGTTTAGAGTTCTCCTACTTGACCATATTACCAGCCTCAGCTATAGTTATTTTTAATTCTTTTGTTCTTTAACCTTTATTTAGGCAATTTCTTAAAAATGAAACCGTTTATCATAAATTAATCATATGGCCCAACTATTTCACTCCTTGTAATCTACCTATAAGAAATTAACACATGCCTACCCAATGACTTGTACATAAATGTTCATAGCAGTATTATTCATAATAGCTCAATACTGAAAAATCCAAATGCCCACCACCTGATGAATGGATAAATAAAATATGATATTTCCAAAGAATAGAATACCAATCACCAATAAAAAGGAATGGGCTAGTAACACATGTATATATGGATGAATCCCAAACACAAAATGCCACATATTATATAATTTCATTTATATGAAATGTCCAGGAAAGGCAAATCTACAGAGACAGAAAGTAGTTGCCTGTGGCTGGAGATGGGAATTGACAGTGACTTCAGATGGGCATAAAGAATCTTTTTGGGATGATGGAAATGGTCCAAAATTGGATTGTAGTGACAGTTGCACAATTCTATGAAGTTTCTAAAACTTATTGAATCATACACCAAAAGGGGTAAATGTAATTGTGTATAACTAGTATCCCAGTAAAACTATCAAAAATAATAAAAGAAAAACGAAATAGTTAAGACATTTCTCCAATTCTTTAGTAGAAGGGTATAAGAAAATACACCATGATTGTAATGACAGTAAAAATAAAACAAAATGAAACATTTTACCAGGATAAAACTCTTTTGTCTTCTACCCTTTGGCCTTCTACCTTCTTTGTGGCTGGAATGCAGGCTTGATTACTGGATGTATTGCAAGGATCTTCACTCATGAGGATGAAAGCCACATACTAAGGAGAGCATGGCAGGAAGATAGAAAAATCCTGAGTGTTCGATGACATGTTTGAGTTGCTGCACCAGCCCAGAATCATCTTCCTCCAGACTTCTGGATATTGAGAATAAGAGACATCTGTCTGTTTATGCTAATATTAGTTGAAGTTTTGTCACTTGTAGAAAAAATTATATGTTCAAAAGCTTTTCATTGCACATAAGCAAAGTGAAAACTCTAACCAGATCTTAATGATCTGGACTTTGACTGTATCTCCCTGAGGTTTAAAAGGCCACTGAGCCATTGGCGGAAATATCTCTTTCTTCCTTTGTCTCCATCTCTTTCATTCTTTTGCTGGCTTCCTGCTCTATTTAGAGCTCATCCAGTCTGGGCTCTAAAGAAGGTCTCCAGGCCGACCTTCTTTTACAAGGTGCTCACCAAGACAGAGAAATAATCTCATAGAGGATTTAAGTGTCTAGTCTTCCATGGTCTCTAGTCATCAGGTCAACATAGGCTACCTGGCTTCCTTCTTATTCCAAACACCAAGGTTTGTTTAGGTCAGTATTGTTTTGTTTCGCAGGTTGGGGAAGAAAGAGGGCATGTTCTATTAGAACTTGCTTGGCTCTGATTTGCTATTTTCAAGAGCATAAGGAAATTCCAACCATTTTCCTGTGTGGGCACCCATGAAAAAGCCTGGGTTCCCACCCTGACATGGAAACCCTTCCCAACTATCCCTGCTGTGTTAATCTTATGCCATTGTTTCATGAGGGATATCAGCAAGGCAGCCAACTTACCATATTTCAGGAAAGACATAAGAAGCACAGGTTTCTTGGTTTGGTTTTCCTCAAATCTATCTGAAGACTCCATCACTTCTCATTTCTACCAACTCTAGGACTTGGGAATAGCAGCTATGGTGCAGAGATGGACCACCATCTGAACTTCTTCTCCTTCTTCTTCTGTTTCTTCTTCTTCTTCTTTTTTAAGATTTTATTTATTTATTTGAGAGAGAGAGAGAATGAGAGAGAGTGCACGAGAGTGGGGAGAGGCAGAGGGAGAAGCAGAGGGAGAAGCAGAGGAAGAAGCAGACACCCTGCTGAGCTGGGAGCCTGATACTGGACTGGATCCTGGGACTTCAGGATCATGACCTGAGCTGAAGGCAGTTGCTTAACCAACTGAGCCACCCAGGCACCCCTCTGTTTCTCCTTCTGCTTCTCCTTCCTCCTCCTCCTCATCCCCCCCTCTTCCTTCCCCCCTTCTTCCTCCTATTCTCCTTCTCCTCCTTCTGCTTGGTTGTCCCCTACTCAAGTACTTGGGGAGCAAGGATCCATTCTGTTTGATACATATCTACTATATTCATTTTGGTCTTGCATTGGCTTTTAAGTATTTGAAGACAAAGCATTATGTATACTGTTAACTGACCTAATTCGAGAACTTATTATTCCTGGGACATGAGAAGGGGATGGTAAGGTTACTACTAAGGGGAGTAAAGAATATGATACACATGAGCTAATTCTTCATAATAGTGTTCTATCACACACGGAATCTGGCTGACCTGTGTCCTGTTTTCAGGACACAGGCTTTTCCGTGTTCTGTTTTAATGGAACTCTTGGAAAGACCCAACCCAACAATTGGCTATGAAAAGATCTCTACTCTGCATTCCCAAATGGCATATTCCATTCCTACTGATCCTCAGTGATAAATCTAGTTTGATTTTGCTATGTCTCTGTTCAAATTTGGATTTTTTTGGATCATCTCCTTCTTGGAGCTGCATTTTTGTTTATTCCAGAAACTCCATGATCCCTTCAGTTTTTCCCTCCTCTTAGTCCCAGCATGCCATGCAGCTGGTGCAGCTGGGACATCTATACCATTTCCCTGCTGAGGGATAATTACAGCAATTAAAGCCCAGACTAGTATTTCAAAGAAACAGTATTTCCACATCATTGTTAAAATTGGTCCAATTTGCCATGTGATTTGAGTGGTAAACACTTTTTTCCAATATTGTGAATTTCAAAACATTCTACTGTCAGTGCTACAGAAATCTGGAAAATGTATAGCTTATGATAATGCATTCAGCCAGAGTACAACCAACCAGAAAAGCTCTAGTTTACTATATAAGATGTTATGGCATGATTCAGCTATCTTAGGAAGGAGATTTGGCAATTTGAGCATAGAAATAAGAAATGCTTTCAAACTAAATAAGCGTAATGGGATAAAAATTGGAAAAAAAAATAGAACATGCAAACCATAGTAATTTCTTTCAAGTAACTTAAAGACAATTAAGTTCGAGTGGGAGTCTGGTTCCGATACAATTCAGTCCACCAAAGGTTGAATTTTCTTAAACAACATGTAAAACACTCATGGACTAAGTTTCCCTTCAACTGACCACTTTGTCTTCCCTATGTTCACAATTTTAATGGAAAAAAAACCTGTGAAAAATGAAATTCACTCTACATTCTTATGGCCTCCAGCTAGGTATGATCCCAAAGAACTAATGAGTTCTTCAAAAGAGTCAGATTTATGAATCATGGTAATGTAAAAGTGAGAATTAAGTAAAGTGTTTTTCCTATTGACCTTATTATACTAACCAGAACAGTGGAAACCCTAGTAAAAGCAATTTTATGTAAGAGAAGTGGATTTTCTTTTCTTTTCTTTTAAAGACTTTATTTATTTATTAGAGAAAGGGCACAAGTAGGCGGAGTAGCAGGCAGAGGGAGAGGGAGAAGCAGGTTCTCCGCAGAGCAGGGAGCCTGATATGGGGCTCAGTCTCAGGACCCTGGGATCATGACCTGAGCCAAAGACAGCCGATTAACCAACTGAGCCATCTGGGCACCCAAGGATTTTCTTTTAAATAGTTTCATATATTTCTGTAACTCATTAAGATAAGTGATAAACTTGAATCCACTTTTTCTTCCACAACTTGCTGAGAGTGTTAGCAAGCCACAAATAATAATAGGATCTAGAAGTTTCAGAGTTGAGAAAAATTGCTTAAATTACTTCCTATTGTCTGAAAGTTTAGCTATGTATCCTTCTTTTCTTTTTATTTGATCCCATGTTTAGATTCCAGATTTACTTAATCTGACCAGTTCTTCAGCAGGAGATTTCTCATCCCTCTTTTCTGAGCACAGTACAGGTCAACTAGGGGCATAATAGTGTAACCACCACCACAACAAAATCACAAATCTCAATAGCACATACAGCCAAGCATCTATCCAGCTCATGATTCAGTGGATGGTCTGGGAGTCAGCTGACCCGTACCAGGCTCAACCATGTGGCTCAGTTCCACATTCCACTCATCTTCCTTATGGGATACACGGACTAGTGGGAGTGCATTCTTCTTGTAACAACAGAAGAATTGTAAGAAAATTGGAATGAAAACATTCAAGGTCTCTTAAACTTAGACTCATAGCTGATACTCTGTGTCTTCTGCCTTCCTCTGCTAGCTAAAACAAGTTATGTAGCTAAAACCAAAGTCAAGAGATAGAAAAATATATTTCACTTCTTTAATGTGAAAAATGGCAGTCACATGGGAAAGAGTAAGAAAATAGAAAAAGGTGAAAATTTTGGAATAATAATATTATCAAATGCACCATTCTTTTATCATTCAAGTATAAAAGAGGAAGGACAAAGACCTGATAAATATCAAGGCCATAATAGAGAAAAAAAGCCATGTATTGATTGATTCATCTATTATTTATTGTACCAGTAATCTATTGCTGCATAGCCAATTAACCCAAAACTTAACAGCTGAAAAAACAAAACAAATAAACAAAAAAACACATTTTGTTATCTCATAGCTTCTGTAATTAGGAATCACACTTGGCTGGGTCCCCTGGCTCTGGATCTCTTATAAGTCTACGGTCATATCAAGGTTTGACTTAACTGAGAAGAATCCGTTTCCGTGGTTGTTGATAGGATTTCATTTCTGCAGTCTTAAACTGAGGTTTCTGTTCCCCATGAGTTGGTGGCTGCAGGTCTCTCTTAGCTCCCTGCCATGACAGCCTTTTGGTAGAACATATTAGAACATTTTGCCAGCAAGAGTGCAAGAGTGAATTCCAGCAAGAGAGAGTGGAATGTAAGATGGGAGTCACAGTCTTCGGCCACCTAAACACAGAAGTGGTATCCAATGCTGTATTCTGTTTGTTAGAAGGAAGTCACTAGGTCTGACACAACTCAAGGGGAGGGGATTAGAGAAAGGCCATGGAGGCCAAGAGATCAGGGGTTGCTGTGAATCATTTCAGAAGTGTCTAAAGCGTCCAATCACTCTTCAACTTGTGGAAATTCTGCTGTGTGTACAGTCCTGGGTTTGGAATGCATGCATGCATATTTGAAGAAACTATGAACTCTGACTTTGAACAAATGGTCTGATTCAGACCTGAATTCAGCCATATGAAAAATAAGAATTAAAAAAAATATTCAGTCCCTAATAACCCCATGGCTGGATTACCAGATTCCATAGCATCTTCAAATTTTTACTTTATTTAGAAAGCTTTACTGTACCTATAACATTCAGGATAAAATTCTAATCTAAGGAACTATCCTTAGATTATATCCTTTTTGATCCAATACCCACCTATACATCTAGTCCCAGATTTTCTTCATTCCCTAGATTACCCATTTTATGTACTTTAAATAAGATTTAGCATTGAGTTTGGTAAATACTAGTCAAAAAAGGCCAAGTTGCTTTGGATACCATAAGGTTGCTCAGAACTTTCAGGATGCTAAAATGTGCATATAATCTGCTCTATTGCCCAGACATTTTATACATTTAAGTATTGAGTCCCTTCATCACACAGTATTTCAGGAGACTCATAACTCTCATGAATACTGGACTCAACTTCACTTCCGTGACTGTGTCTCTTCTATTGCTTGATCCACCTTGTCTCTGAAATCATCATGCTCTTACTGTTTTCTAAGTGTCTTCACATCCTGGCTTTTCTGCCTGGAATGTTTTTCTCCCTTCCATAATCTTAATTTAAACTAGATCCTTGGGGTACCTGTGTGACCCCATCAGTTAAGTATCTGACTCTTGATTTCTGCTTAGGTCATGATTTCAGGGTCCTGGGATAGAGCCCCGTGTCAGGCTCCGTGCTCAGTGGGGCTTCATGCTCTTGAGATTCTGTCCTCTCCTCCTTTCTCCTCTCCCATTGCATATGTACTCTCTCTTAAAAGAAAAAAAAATTAAACTAGATTCTTAAAAACTCAGCTCAAAAATCTCCTCCTCTAAAAACCTTACCCTGATTTCTTTTCTCTGTGTTTTACCAGTAACTTGTGTACTGTGCTTATTACATGATATTGTAAATCCTTTGATTTATTTCTCACATCTCCCCATTTCCCTAAATTATAATCTCGAGGAAACACCCATGTGTAGCTCCAGTTCATAGTTCTGGTGCATACAAAGTGTCAGACCTACATCAGCTACTAAAGAAAAGAATGCTTTTTGGATGCTAAAGTGAATGACTAACACCTGGTTCTTTTTTTATCTGCAGCAAAGATAGTTGGTGTTTCTCCTTCATTGTGTGGTCTCCCCAGCCAGTAGGCTGTGGATATGTGACTAGTTCTGCCCAAAGGGCTCTAGAGGTTCTATACTGAGATTGTGGAACAACACATATGAGCATCTTGGATTTTTATGCCATTGCATGGAGAAAAGCAGCTTTTTATCATACATTAGATAAATAAAATAGAAATGAAATGAAACTTTGCTGTGTAAAGTCCCTAAATTGCCAGTTTTGTCTGTCTGAATTAAGATGTAACACCAAGGCTAGTGGAAGTTTGATGCAGGCATGAGTGTGTTGCATAAAGATACACACACGCACACAATCCAGCAGATCCAGACAAGTGCTAGGAGATTGTTTTGGAATTACCTGAATTCTTTTTAAATTCTCTTTGGTCACTAGGAAGCTGCTAGATGCACATCTTCGCCAAGATGCCTGGGGGAAACTTACAGACATGGTAGCAATTACTGCTATATTTTCCATAGAGCTGCCTAATTTGACTTATTTTATGCAGAGAGAATGAAGTATATAGAAAGGATATCGGAATATCCAAGGAAATATACAATAGTTTAAAGAAAAAGAAGCATTTATAAAGTGAATGACAGCTTTGCTGCCTGCACTTAGCAAATTCAGTGGAGAACTGCTCAATTTAGCCCTTGTTTTGCCTAGGCAGTCTAAATGTGAATCTCTAAGAAATTCCTCTTGGATTGATTTGATTATAGCTTGGGTGTCAGTCCTATAAATCTAAGAAACAGGAAACTCCTGCTTCATTTATGGAGATGTTAAGAATTTTTTTTTTAACTGAGAAAAAATTGACATATAACATTGTGTAGGTTTAAGGTGTACAATGCAGTGATCTGGTCTATGTATATATTGGAAATTGGTCACCAAAATAAGGTCAGTTAACATCTATTACTTTATACAGTTATACTTTCTTTTCATAGTGAGAACTTTTCAAATCTACTCTCTTAACAACTTTCAAATACACAATATTGTTAATTATATATACCAATACCATGCTGTACATTACATCCCCAGAACGTATTCATTTTATATAACTGGAAGTTTGACTATTTTCATCCATTTCGCTCACTCCCCAACTCCCTACCCTGGCAACCACAAATCTGCTCTTTTTCTAGGAGTCCTTTTTTTTTTTTCCTTATGTTTCACATGTAAGTGAGATCATATAACATTTGTCTTTCTCTGTCTGACTTATTTTACTTAGCATAATGCCCTCAAGTTTCATCCATTTTTTTTTTTTTTAAAGGTAGGATTTTGAGAGGTTGGGAATTTAGGGCTTTATTTCAGAAGGAAAGTGGCTGTGTAGAAATCCCAAAGGCTTTGTTTTTCAGTCTAGAGTCTTAGTTGCAAGTAGTAGAAACTAACTCTGAGCTGAAAAGGGATTTATTGGGAGGAAATTGTGTAACCCCCAGAATGGGAAGGCTGGAAAGCCAGGTTTCAAAATGATTGAGAGACTGCAGGACCAATTTTTAAGGACACCTTGTCACTACCCAAATGCAGAAATAGTGATTATTCCAGTGGGGGAAAAATCAATGTCCTCACCTTGATGAAAGGAGTCTAATGCAATTGACCTATTACAAGATAGCATAGGTTGTTTTGCCCTCACTCCAAGGACATGTGTTTATAATCAGAGTGTAGGATTGGTTGCTGCTACTGGCAATTGGCAAACTCACTGGTGGTCACAGCCTGTTGACTTTTACGGGGAGATTTCTCTGTGCCTGTTGGCATAGCCACTTAGTTCAGGAGCTCACAGGCTAAAGACAGAAGCTGACTGACATTCACTAGAAATCATCTGATCACTAAGAGTTCCCTCTGCAATGGGACTCTCTCTGGTCCCCTAAACTATCAGCCACCCCCTTTGAATAAGTCTTGAATCGTATCTTGAAAAGTTTCTATTTCCAGTAAAAGCGAATAATGATATGTACTGCTTGTGGTAGATTATACTATTTTCCTAATTATTCACACCCCTTCCTATGAAAGGATTATAGAGCCTATTCATTGTCATGTGATTGATTGTTCTTCCTGTAGAGACAGTTGATTAGGCTTTGCCATGTGATGTGACCAATGGAATGTGACCAGAAAGAACATCTGGCGGGGTGGCTGGGTGGCTCAGTGGGTTAAATGTCTGCCTTCAGTTCATGTCGTGATCCCAGTGTCCTGGGATCGAGCCCCATGTAGGGCTCCCTGCTCAGTGGGGTGTCTGCTTTTCCCTCTCCCTCTGTGCTCTCTCTCAAATGAATAAATAAAATCTTCAAACAAACAAGCAACAGCAACAACAAAATATAACAACTGGCATCTTCAGATAAAACATCAGAATACCATTATGAGATTTTATGTTGGCTCTTTTCACTCTGACAGAAGAATGCAGTGCCATAGATAGGGGGCGCTCTTTCATTCTGGATATAGGACTGAGAAAGCATGTGGAACAAAGCTATAGCTCACCCAAAGACAACATGATAATGAGTGACAAATAACCTTTATTGTATGCACTCATGTTTTGGGATTATTTGAACCACAACTTACTGAGCAAAAGATAACTAATATCCTATTTCAATCTTCTACCCATGGGGAAAACTTCTCTTTACCGTCTTTCATGGCTACCCATTAGGAGGGTTATCAGGTTATCCACAGTCGCCTTCTGGTTGGCGATGGCACTGTATTCTGGAACTGTCTGTAAGCTAAACTTATATCTTTCTTTCCTCAGATCACTGTCAGAGAAAACTTCTCAGGAGGCCATAAATGAGGGCTGAGGGAGAGGTGGCAGAAGACATGAATGAATATTCAGGAAGGTAAACTACTTACATGGGCACTTCACTTGTGCCTTTTAAGATGTGTCCTAGTTCTTTATCTCTCTCTCTTTCTCTCTGTCTCTGTCTCTTTTTCGCTATATAATTCTATGTATTTATCTACCTTTAATATACTAAATATATCAATGTATATCAATTATACAATTATGGTTTTGTTGACTGTGCCTGAGTTTGTGGTGTTGCCACTAATTAAATAATACTTAATACATGATGTTTACAAGGAGATTTTACGGGGTCAGTTGGCATCCCATGGTTAGGTGTTGGGTCTTCATTTTCCCCAGTAGTAAACCAAGAGCTGCTTTTCAAAAGGATAATAGCTTGAAAATAGCATGTTTTACCCTCAAACCAAGAGGTTGCCATTCACATCTTATGGAATGCTCCACAGAGTGTTATATTCTGCTGTAAGCCCATCAAGTCTTAATCAGATTTGTTGAGTCAAGTGTTATGGCTGCTTATAAGCAGCTTGGACCAGATGGAGAATCTCCACTTGCCCTTAGCCTCGGTTAAGTTGACAGCCTTTGGAATCAACAGGAATGGGGTAGAGAAGTACACCAAAGTGTGGTGTATGTTACCTGTAACACCTAAGAGGGGAACCAAGCATTGCAACTTTTTCTTAATGGTAGGAGGTTCAAGTGGTAACAAGTTTCTGCCACTTGGATATCTTAACATACCCCAGAGCACTAGATCCCAGAAACTTCACTGGAGGGTCAGACCCCAGTCTTTCCATGAAATGTATTGTCCTTAATGTGGAATGCATTTGTTTACCTAAGAAGGTCAAGGGCACTAACTACTTTCTATTTTCCAGGCCTTAATAGAGTGAAGCAGGTGGTTACCATGTTCAGTTTATACTTTTTAATTTTTTTTTTTAAGATTTTACTTATTTACTTGACAGAGATAGAGATCACAAGTACAGAGACACAGGCAGAGAGAGAGAGGGTGAAGCAGGTTCCCCTCTGAGCAGAGAGCCTGATGTGGGTCTTGATCCCAGGACCCTGAGATCATGACCTGAGCCGAAGGCAGAGGCTTAACCCACTGAGTCACCCGGGCATCCCTATATTTTTTTCATTTTTGACAGCTATTTTGCTATTACCCAATGGTTCTGAAGATTATGAAGATACTATTTGGGAGGCTTAGGCTTTATTTTAAATTTTCTTTAGGCCATGTAATATTTCTAATAGGCATGGAATAAGAAAAACGAAAGGGAGGTATGTAGTATGATAGCTTAACTAATTCATTCATAAAGAAGAGAGGTTAAGTTATGAGTGGCTGTGATGGAACTAGTAGCCCTTCTAACGAAGTATTAGATATGTTTGATTAGGGGTTGGCCTGTCAATATATGATATCCAAGAAGCAAATTTATTTATTTAATTAATTTTTTAATTTTTTATTTTTAAGATTTTATTTATTTATTAGAGAGAGAGAGAGAGATCACAAGTAGGCAGAGAGGCAGGCAGAGGGAGAGGGGGAAGCAGGCTCCCCACTGAGCAGAAAGCCTGATGCAGGGCTCAATCCCAGGACCCTGAGAGCATGACCTGAGCTGAAGGCAGAGGCTCAACACACTGAGCCACCCAGGCATCCCTTATCTTTTATTTTTTAAAAGATTTATTTATTAGAGAGAGCACAAGCAGGGAGAGGGGCAGAGGTAGGGGTAGACGGAGAAACAGACTCCCCACTGAGCAGGGAGCCCAACATGGGCTCTATCCCAGGACCCTGGGATCATGACCTGAACTGAAGGCAGACGCCTAACCAACTGAGCCACCCAGGCACCCTCCCAAGAAGGATATTTAGTCTGTGAGTTCAACGTTTCTGGGTCTTGGAACCCTTTACAAATCAATTAAATCTGTAAACCTTTACCCAGAAATTCTTTGGAGTTTGATTTGGAGTTTCCCCAACTTGCTGAAGCTCATTCACGGAGGTCTGAGGACCCATGTTAGAACCCAGGCTCCAGGAGAAATGGCAGAGGTATATATTTGAATGAGAAGGGCTGTGTGTGAGTGGCTTTGTAAAGTTTGTCTTAGGAGGCTAGAAATCATCCTCTCTTGACAATTAAAGCTGCTTATTTCCCCCAATGGCATTACCTTTAATCACTGTCAATATTTTGCTCATGGGCTCTTGTTTCCTTCCCAGGATTTGATTATTGTAATTCTTCATTATGTGCATAATCTTTGGAAATCAAACTCTTTAGGTAAACCTTTTAAATTGAGCCAGATGCTTTTTATTTAGAACCTGACAGATAAAATTATTTTAGTTCAATTATGGAAAAAATAAAATATTTATTTCCCTGTTGGCTAGTTAATATTGAGTCCAGCAAAGTCATTGTGATTTCTGGAAGTCATACATCCCATACACGTGTGCAATGATATCAGTATTGCCAACAAACATTTCAGGAGAGTGTGGTACTGCTAAAAGTTGCATTGGAATTTATCCTAAAGGGACATACAGAATAATTTCTATCTGCTTCTGCCAATAATCACATACAGAATCCCTGGAAAATAGCAATATTTTAACATCTCATTTATTAGTGGTGATAGGCTGGTAATTCAAATAATTTAATTTCAATAAATATTTACTAAGAACTAACTATGGGGTTTGTGGTTCAAGGAGGGCCATCAGAATCATGAAAGGCAAAATCGGCTTTTAAAAAAGTACAGAAAAATTATGGTCACATAAGTGGCAAACTGAAATGCATCAAGGTTTGAGCAATTAGTGGGAGTAGGAGAGAGAGAAGTGTAGACAGAAAACTCATTTTACCTTGTCGTCAGGAGAATTGTCCTTTGAGTATCACAGAAATAATTACATCACCATCTCAGGGAAGGAAATTTCATTCTAGTTTCTATTTAGCTGTGCTGTGAACAACAGAGTAATAGTAAAGGAAATATAATCTACTGGTTTTCAACATTTAGGGCTAACCTACAGATGTTTCAGAACAGAATGTAAATATCAACCATGACAATGGAAAAATAAAAGTATTCCTAAATGAAGTTGAGAAAATGAAAGAGGGAGGAAATGTGGAGGAAAGGTAGTATTGCAAAGATCTTTTCTTACAAATGTGGGGAGTAAGATTCTATTTCTAGTTGGTGGGAAAGAACTACATTGCATTAATAATCTAAAGTAAAGCTAATCCCTAGAAAAACTAAAAATAATGAGCTAAGCATGAACATTTTTGAAGTTATCATAGTGGTAAGGGAATAATACTCTCTGGATTTGATAAAAAGAGCTAGTAGTATAAACATATTATTTAAAACGTGGAGATAATCTTTCAAAGGACACAAAATATAAATTCTTGCAAGTGGTTTACTCTGAAACAGAGGACTATTGTTTTTTTCTTTTCTTTTTTTTTTTTTTGTCATTAATGTTTGGGGTATATTTAACTTCTGGCATGCTTTAATTTGACTAAAATTTTAGAAGACCTTAAAAAAATGAACCAAATAGTTTGGAGAGAGGAATGGAACTTCTTTAGAAAGGAAATTTAGGAGGATAAGCCATGTCTAGGAACTAAAGGAAATACAAGAATAATATCTTACCAAATAGAGAACGTCAGTGAAAAGATAGAAATTACAAACAAGAACTAAATATAAATTCTGGAGTCAAAAATATAGTAACTGAAGTGAAATTTAACTTAGAGATTCAACAGCAGATTTGAGCTGGCAGAATAAAGAATCAGTGCACTTAAAGATAGATCACTTAAAATTACCCCATATGAGAAAAGACAGAATAAAGTGTGAAGAAAAGTGAACAATCTCAGAGAACCTGTGGGATACCATCAAGTTAAAGAACATATGCATCCTGGGATTCTGGAAGGAAAAGAGAGAAAGGAACAGAAAGAATATTTCAGTAAATAATGGTTCTTGTTAGGAAAATTAGCTGAATAAAAGGCATCCAGATTAGAAAAGAGAAATAAAACTACCTCTTTTCACAGGTGGCATTGATCTTGTGTATAGAAAATCCTAAAATTTTATGAAAAGATCCAGGAAGTTTAATAAACTCTAGGTAGGATTCAAAGAGAATGATACCTAGACACATCATAGTCAAACTTTCAAAAGTCCAAGGCAAAGAAAGACTCTTGAAAATAAGACAAAAATGCCTTGTCCAGTACTTGGGATCCTCAATGTGATTAACAGCTGGCTTCTCCTCAGAAACCATGGAGCTAAAACCTAGTGGGATGATATACTCAATGTGTTGAGAGAAAAAGAATTTTAATCAAGCATTTGATTTCCAGCAAATCTATCCTTCAAAAATGAAGGCGATATTAAGACATTCTTAGATAAACACAAACTGAGAAAATTTGTAGTTAGCAGGCATGCCCTGTAAGAAATGCTAAAAAGAGTCATTCAGGCTGAAATGAAGGAATATTACATAGTGACTTGAATCCATATGAAGAAATAAAGATCAGTAAAAATAACTACATAGGTAAATGTAAAAGACAAGGATTTTTTTTTTTTGGTAGCACTGTTTTTCCTCCTATTAATTTAAAAGATAACTGTGTAAAGAAATAATTATAAATATGTGTTTATGGTGATACAATGTATAGAATGTAATTTGGAATGATGATAATAGCATAGAAGAAGGGGAAGGGATTGAATATAGAAGAATATTTTTGTAAACTATTAAAACTGAGGTGGTATTAATCTGAACTAGATTGTTATACTTTAAGATATTAATTATAATCCCTAGACTAATCACTAAAAAACAACAAACAAAACCCCTTAAAAATGCATTGTGAAAGAGACCATTAAAAATGGCACACGAGAAAATATTTAACACTAAAGGAGGCAGCAATGAAGGAACAGAGGAACAAAAAGACATATAAAAAGACATGACAAAATAGTAGATATAAATTCCTCTTTATGAGCAATTAGTTAAACATAAATCAATTAAACACTCCAGTCAAAAGGCAGAGTTTGACAAAATGGATGTGAAAATGATCTCACTATATTTCGTCTATAAGAGACACACTTTAGATTAAAAAACACAAAGAGGTAGAAAGTATAAGGATCGATAAAAGCATACCATGCACATAATAACCAATTATTAGAAAAAATAAACTTTAAGACAAAAATTGTTACTGGAGGCAAAGAAGGGTATTTTATAAAGATTAGAAATCAAACTGTTAAGAAAATATGACAATTACAGACATATATTTCCCTAACAACAAAGCCCCAAAATATGTGAAGCAAAAACTGACAGGATTATAAGAAGAAATAGACAATTCAACATCAATAGTTGGGGTCTTCAAAATTCCATTTTCAATAATGGATAGAATAATTAGACATAAGATCAACAAGGAAATAGATCTGAATAACAATACACAGATCTTCTTTAGATAAATGTCTATTTAAATCCTTTTCACAAATTTTGTTTGATTTTTGCTTTTTTATTGTTGAATCATATAAGCTATTTGTATATTCTGAATAGTATACAACTTGAACTTTAAAACCTTATGTACTTTAAAGGACAAAAATCAAGGAAATGGAAAGACAAGCCACAAAATGAGAGAAACTACCTGGAAATGTTACATACACACACATGTGTATATATGTGTGAGTGTATATATATAATTTGCATAAATTGTATAACATTTTAAGTTGTGTAATAATTTAAATGGACATTTATCTAAAGAAGATATGTGCATGTCCATTCAGCACATGAAGAGATGCTCAACATTATTCATCGTTAGAAGAATGCAAATGAAAACAAAATGAGGTGCTGCTTCACATTCACCAGGATGGCTAAGATAAAAAAGATGGGCAATAGCAAGTGTTGACAAGGACACAGAGCCACCGTATGTGTCTGAGATAGTGGGCTGTTTGGAATTTCAATTTTTTTTTTTTTTTCTATTCATGGCATTGTAAGAGGGACCAATTCCCTTTGGGTAATAAGATAAGTCAGAATGGTGATGGGAAGGGAATTTACACTTTGTAAAAATAAGGCAGGTGAGAGACCCTTGATTTCCCTTCAGGTAAATAAGGCAGGTAAGAGACCCTTGATTTCCCTTCAGGTAAATAAGGCAGGTAAGAGACCCTTGATTTCCCTTCAGGTAATGATCTTGGGGTTGTGGGATCAAGCCCTTGTCAGGCTCTGTGTTCTCAGGGAGTCTGCTTGAGATTCTCTCCCTCTGTGCCTCACCCTGCTCACAAACTCTCTCTCTTTCTCTCTCTCAAACAAATAAATAAATCTTAAAAAAAAATAAGGCAGAGGAGAGTTTCATCATTTGAAGAAATGAAAAATATCGTAATTGTATTCCAAGTTGGTGGATCAGCTAAGAGTGATTGCAGGGAGCGGAAGTGGAAGAATGGGAGAGGGTGGGAGAATATTCATAAATCCTTGGCTCAAAAAATTTCAGACAGTACATGGAACATGGTAAGAAATGGCACAACACCATGATTTTTGTGTAATTCAGATTTCTTGTTGTGTTGTTGTATTCAAACCAGTTAAGACAGTGGTATAGGATTTTGGTACAGAATCTGGTGAGGGAGTTGTTTCTAGTCTAACTCACACGTTCCCTGGCTGTCATTGTGTTATCTTTATGTCTTTATTCTTGTTATTTCTCTTTATTTCTCATGTTGTCAGAGAGCCAGAGAATACCATTTGAGTGAAAATGTAGCATGCACAGAAACCACTTTAGCTGGTTAAGACCTGAGGAATCAGATGGCCTTAAATTGGGGAAGAGTATTCTTCCCTTTTTCTATGTATATCCTTCTTTTAGAGAAACTACAGACATTTTCAAAGAAGAAGAGTGTCACACAACCAGCAGCCTCAGCCCCCTTTCCTCTTCTCCTGACTGACAAACACTGGAGCTCTGGGGGCACTTGCTTTTGTGGTGCCAATTGCAATTATAGCAAACTCATCATGTGCAGAAGGATATGCTTGACCTTGAGCAAAGACCTCTGATTGTGTGGTAAAAAATAATGCTGCAACTTTATCTTTTCCAAAGGCCAGTGATAAGGTATTTTGTTCTTTTGTTGTTTGCAGAGTTTCTCTGGGAAGAGAATTTATGGCAAGTGTTACCTTGGAATTATAGGACATTTTAAGGACACAGTGATTTCACATAGATCGCTAAGCTGGGGTGAGGTTTTTATGCAAATCTTTTCAAGTATTTACAACTAATTTTTAGCCCATTTTTGATACTGACCCTGGCTTTTTTCCAACCATAGAGTGCTATCAGAAGGAATATGGATCTCTGGCAAAGTTTTCACATAACTAAACATTGGGGGAGCTCACAATAGATTGATTAAAGTGGATTAATCAGCATGCTTAATTTTCTAGCCACTGTTCAAGCAATTTTAATATCTATAGCCTTTAGCACAACAGTGCTGTGTGTTTTCCTTCGTGGAAAGCTGCAGCTGTGGAATACTTTATGGTCACGTAGTGTGGTGGGGGAAATGCCCTGTGTCACGACTGGTGCTCACAGCCTATCATGAAATATACCAGTTTCAAACAGCTCTACCTAAGGGCTGTTCAAATGACATATCTGTAAAGAACAAACACTCTGAGGGATTGAGTGCTTGACTCAAAGGAATGGTAAGGGCTATGTCTCCTCCTCCTTTCTTTGTTATTTGTCAGTCTTCACAACTGTATTTATTCTTAGAATCTCATTCTATAAATTGATGCCTTGCCTTTATCCCTCTTCATGTCATTTGTTAAAAAGTCAAGCAGTAGATTCTTTTGTGCAGAGGAGGAACCAGCATGTTTATTATGGATGTTTTTGTAGTTTGTCCTTCAGATGGCCAAAAATCTATAATTTACACTGGCAAAATCCAATTTTAAAACCTATTCCTTCAAGCTAAGTCATGTCTCAAAGGTACCTTAACTTCTTTTGACTTGGACGCTTATGTGTGCAGCTGCCAGATATCAACTAGTCCTTCTTCAGATCTAAGAAAGATTGGTTGGAACCTTAAGTATCTTATCCTGTGGCTATCTCCAAGATTCCTGAAAATTTCCAGAGGGTCTTTCGCTTTGTAGAAATCCTGCTTTGAAAGTCTCCAACAGTCCCTTTATGGACCAGTGAGTAGTCCTCTAGTGTCCTTTTTGTTGTCCCTACATGTGAACATAGAAATGAATCTCTGTGATTTTCTTGATTTCCACAAAATCTTCTTTCTACAAGACCATTTCTGTGCCCAGTAGACTTAAGTGAAGATTTGGGAGTGGTAATGGCCTTGGGCATCCAGAACTGGGGGTTCAGCAACACAACCTCAACTTGATCATGATACATTAACTTTTCTCTTCCTCTTTTCCCTCCTTTCCTTTCCTCTCTGTCCCACTGATGCAAGAACAAAACCAGTTTCCTCTTGACTCATATGCAGACTTTGGGCTACTTTGTACCCTCTGACCATTCAAGCCTTTAAATTTCACCTACTTTTCCAAGTGGCACATTGTGAATAAAGACACTTTCCTTTTGAAAAGAAGTTCTTGTATCTGTTATAAAAGTAACACGTTATTGTCCACTTTTGTTTTCCAGATACCACCTAAACAAACAGGTTTCCTCCAACTTGGAGGCTGTTATGAGGGTTAAGCACTCTGAGTAATGAGTATGTAATTTTGGTGACCATCAGAATCCTTTGGGGAGATCGTCAATCATGCAGATACCAAGCCCTGGTATAACCAGATATAATCAGCATCTGAATATGATAGCACAATATAATTTTACTTAGGGCCAAGTGCCAGTGGACCCATTATGGTATCCTCCTGTTCACTTTTCTGTCTGGCCAAGAATAGGAAATTATCTGAAAATTAATCCTTTTGTTAATCAATTCACTAGATTTCCTGTCCTGTGAAATATATTCTGTCTAAAAAGTAACCTCATATATAGGTATTTGCCTTTTAAGCTTTTAACTCCATGGATTAAAGTCCTGCTTTTCCCCACAACCAAGTAAAGAGAATTTTAGGCATTCAGAAGAAGATGGGGAAATAGAAATTAATTTATTCATTGGTAGTTTGAAATAATGCCAGACCTACTATCTTGTCCTTGAAAGTGTATATATTTTATTGGGTGCTTGGGTATAGACATATCTACTGAGAACACCCTAGGTCTATAAACTCTGGGAAGGTCCCAGGTATTAGTCCTAGAAAATATTAAAGGAGGAAATGATATTCATTGGCAACGAGATTCTCTCAGCATCCTGAGCTCATATTCTTCTAGGATAGTTCTAGTTATGCCTATAACCTCAAGGCCATCTCCAAACCCTGCCTACCCTTAATTAGTCCCCAGATTCCCAAATTATATTGATTGGCATAGTTATCAACCTTTAAATTAATATAATGATGTTTTGTATAGTAACCCATTAACATCCCCTTACATCCTAGAAGATTTTCTGATGGAAAATTTCTAAATTTCTAAAAGGGAATATAACATGGAGTTTGCCTAAGACTTTTTTGGTTTAATGATCCTATGAAATAAACCATACATTTATTGAGGCTTTATTTTTCAAGGACTATACTAAATACTTTTTTTTTTTTTTCTTAGAGCAGTTTTGGATTCACAATAAAACTGAGTGGAAAGTACCCAGAGTTCCGATACATACCATGCCCCCTGCCTCCCCACCCCACCCCCAAGCACGCCTCACCTACCATGAATACCTGGCAAGAGAGTGGTACATTTGTTACAGTCAGTGAGTCAACACTGACACACATCATTATCACTCAAAGTCCATAGTTTACATTAAGGTTTACTTTTAGTGTAAATTTTATGTTTTGATAAATGTATAGTGACATGAATCCATCATTATTATATCATACAGAATTGTTTCACTGTCCTGAAATTCCTCTGTGCTCTAGTTCATCCCTCCATGGTCTCAAATCAGACAACAACAACTCCTTCTCCTCTTCCTCCTCCTCCTCCTTCTTCCTTTTTTTTTTTTTTTAAACAATTTCCACAATTTTGCTTTTCTCACAGTGTCATATGGTTGGAATCATACTGTATGTAGCCTTCACAGATTGACTTTAAGTTCCATCAATTATGAATAAAGCTGCTATAAACATCCATGAACAGGTTTTTGTATGGACATAAGTTTTTAATTTCTTTGGGAAAATAGTAAGGAGCTTTGATTATCATTGTTTTCTCTGTCCTATGTAAGAAAACTTAATCTACCCTCAGACAGATATTCTCACACATAATCTAGCTTTTACATTTAGGCTTATGAGCCATTTTGAATTAAATTAATTTTGAGTGTAGGGTAACTTGGAGATTAAGGTTCATTTTTCTATATGAATAGTTATTCAATACCACTTACTGAAGAATTTTCTTATCTTATTTAGATTGATTAGGTGCCTTTGTTGAAAATGAAACAGTAATATTACTTGTGAGGTTTTGCCTGGATTATCCATTCTCTTCTATTTATTCATTTGTCTTGTGCCAGCTCAACACAGTTTGATTACAGTAGTTTTATAATAAATCTGCAAGTTGGATAGTAATTATAGATGTGTTTCTTTCTCAAATTGTTTCAGATATTCCAGGTCATTTGTCATTCCATATAAATTTTAGAATCATCTTGTCAACTTTTATGAAAAAGCCCTTTGCCACTATGATGTGGGTTATACCGAATGCACAGAAGAATTTGCAGGGTCTGGGGGAGACTGACATCTCAATAAATCTGACTGTCATTCCATCAGCACATCATGTGGCTCGCTTCACTTAGGTTTCCTTTAATTTCTCTCAGCAACATTTTGTAGGTTCACTTTTTTGTAGGGTCATGTCATTTTTTTTTTTTTGTAGGTTCATGTCTTTCATTAAATGTATTCCTAAGTATATTACACTTTTTGGTGGTAGTACAGAAATAATCTTAAAAATTATTTTCCAATATATGATGCCAGCATATATATTTTGAATTAACCTTTGAATATGCTGTGGCATTGATCAATTTATATATTAATTCCTTTAATTATTTTATTTCATTTTTTAAAATTTTATTTATTTATTTGTCAGAGAAAGAGAGAGCACATAGCAGAGGGAAGGGAGGAGCTGGTTTCCCACTGAGCAGGAAGCCGACGTGGGGCTCTATCCCAGGATCCCGGGCTCATGACCTGAGCCAAAGGCAGACGTTTAACCAACTGAGCCACCCAGGTGTCCCTCTTTTAGTTATTTTATAGATTCTTTAGGAATTACTATATAAAAATTCTTCTCATCTGCAAATAGAATTTTACCTCTCCCTTACTGACCTTTATGGCTTTTATGTCTTTTTCTTAACTTTTTGCACTGAACACTTCATCTTAAATAACAGATCTGATAGCATCACTGTTTTTCTCACAAGCTTTTAAATGTTCCACCATTGTCTCCAAGATCAAGTATAAACCCCTGCTCCGACGTATCCCTTACCTGGACTCCCCCTGCTCTCCATGTTATACTTGGCTTTACTTGATCTCATGATCACTTTCTTTTTTTCATTTGATCTATGCAAAGTGGGCTACATTTCAAAATTGATTTGTATATTTAATGTATTTCTTCCAGCTCATGTTATGTTGATAATGCATCTAATGTGAAAGGCTAGGAGAAATTTAATATTCTGGCTTTCTGTTGCATGGCAAGTACAGTCACATACCTGTGAAGCTTTGTTCAATCTTTTCATCAACCAAGAATAGCATATCTGTGCCTGCTGAAATTCTGCTCATTCTTCAAGGACCAGTTTAGACATTACATTTTTTTCTGGAGCCAGTGTTCATTTTGGTAGGTTATGATTCATCTCCCATTCATATATAATTTGATAGAGGATGCATTTTCTACCATAGTGTAACAATTTTGCTTTGCAAATGTTGTGTTATATTTCGTATTCGTCTCTATGCCCTTGCTGGTGCCTGGCATAGCATGCATAGATAGTAGGAGATTGTTTCCTAAATAGCCCTGTCAGTGATTCTTTTGTTGCAGTGTCTAATGGGCAAGTAGTCTCAATGTTGATATGAATATATTGACCTATGGTGTTAATGAATTGGGCGTATGAGGCCATTTAATCAAATGATAATTTAAATTACTAATCATCTCTAGACCCAGAGGATCCAATTGACTGAGACAAGGTCATCCACGGGGGGTCATCCTTGGCTCCCCTTTTCCCTCAGCCCCACGTCCAGTCAGTCTTTAGTTCTTATTCTTAAATGTCCCTCGTATCTGTCCATTTCTCTCCATTTCACAACATGTTGTTCAGGCCCCTATGAACATAATGTCACCCTGAATTGTTGTAACAGACACTCTCTGCTTTCAGGCTAATCTTTCTTCAATCCCCTTTTCCCATGTTTCCAAGTAGATCTTTCTATAATTCAAATCTGACCATGTTACACTTAAGTGTGCCTGGATCCCAAGGGTCATTTTGACAAATGCTTTCCAGCTGTGGAAACTCCACAAAAGAACCACTATTTCCAGACTTCTTGCTTCATTTGGGGGAGAGGATGGAGTGTTTTTCCTTTTGGGGGACAGTAAGATTAAGTGATGGTGATAAAGAGCAAAATGAAGAGAGACAAGCGGGGGAAGGGAGAAAGGGAGAAAGAGCATTTCACTAACAGGGTGTCTGCCCTGCAGGACCTAGTTTCTGGCGAGGCAATTAGCATGCAGATCAGCCGCATGGGGTCCTGCATGCATTAGCTGTTGAACACCAGCTGGCCAAGCCCTTCTCTCCTTCTTCAAAAATTCACACACCTTCTGGCTGCTCTGACACAGCCCCAGTTCAGAATCCATTAACTGGAGTTTTAGTCCATGAACAAAAATGATTGTGCATGCTTATGATTAATGAGGAAGCTATTTCAAGATCACAAGGCGCCATACTAGGCTAGCTACTATTAATTATTTTTATCATCATTATACTGAGAAAGCATTTCATCATACTAGAAACAATCATTCAGATTGGCTTGCTTGAGGGGAAAATGCACTGTATGTCTTTTGAAAAGCCAGTATTTTTTCATGTCTTTGATTTATGAAGATAATCATAATAATCATAGCCAACTATGTGTGCTTATAGTAAGTATCCCATTGCAGTAAGTTATTTGTGTATCTTGATTTATGTAATCCTCACAGCCACTGTATGGAGTGAATATGATTACTATCTCTGTTTTAGAGGTAAGAAGACATAGGCTCAATGGTTAGGTCATGCATAGGTGGTAAGTGGTAGGGCCTGGATTAAAACAGGTAATCTCATGCCAGAGTCTGCTTTTGAACTCTTACCCTATTGAGTGTTGGGAGAGAAGACTACTTGTTAAGACAGCATTTTATTGTCATAGTCAGGACTACCCTGGACAAAGTTATATTTTGAGAACTGCTAGGGCAAATGTTATGCTCTGCAACATTGCAAAAAAAAAAAAAAAAAAAAGAACCAGAAGGGCAATATATGTGATCCTCACTCTCATGTAGGTTGAAATCAGCAGTTAATATTAAGATCAAGGAAGTTTATTCATCCTTAAACTTCCTTGATCTTAATATTAACATACCCAACTTTCGCAACAACGTGGATGGGACTGGAGGAGATTATGCTGAATGAAATAAATCAAGGAGAGAAAGTCAATTATCATATGGTTTCACTTACTTGTGGAACATAAGGAATAACATGGAGGACATTAGGAGAAGGAAAGGACAAGTGAAGAGGGAGGGATCAGAGAGGGAGAAAACCGTGAGAGACTGTGGAGTCTGAGAAACAAACTGAGGATTTTAGAGGGGAGGGGAGTGGGAAGATGGGTGAGTCTGGTGGTGGATATTAAGGAGGGCTCATATTGCTTGGAGCACTGGGTGTTATATGTAAACAATGAATCTTGGAACACTACATAAAACACTAATGATGCATGGTGACTAACATAGCAATTAAAAAAAAAAAAAAGATCAAGGATGTTTAGTGAAAGCCTGTTGAATCTGGAACTTTCCAAGGGTTTAATTCCAGGGAAGCAGCATGGAAGCATAGTTGTGGATAATTAGATAACCAGCAAACAAAGATTTTCCAGCTTATAAGCTAAACTGAAGAGAAGGGTACCAGAAGCTGGGTTTGAGAGAAACTTGGCTTTGGCAGATAGCACGGTGGTTCAGGGGGCTATGTTTGGGAGTCTCACAGCACTGAGATATAAGTCCTGGCTCAGGAATTATGCTGTGGAGTTCAGCAAGTTTCTTAACCTCTCCAAACTTCATTTTTCTCATCTGTAAAAAGAGGCTAAACCTCATTACCTGAAAGGATTGTGGATAGAGTAAATGAGATGAAGTTTATAAATAACCCAGTAGAGGCCAAAGCAGGAACTAGGCAGTTTTTAAGTGGAAGTGCCTTTTTATGACAATGAAGACAATGATGATGATGATAAAGATGATAAAATACTGGGTTTCCAGTTGGCTGGATTGAGTTTTAAGCCTAGATCACAATCCCAAAGAAAAAGAAGTGTAGGTACTCTGAATAAGGTATAAGGGCAGGCAGAAAGGCACCCCAGGCCTCCAATCTGCATCACCACCATTGTGGGCAAGAGAGCAGGCTCTTTGCAGGTACTGGGTACCACTGGGTAAACCTTACCTATGGTGTATGGCCAAATATAGTTTGGTTTGCATGCTGAATAGTGTTTTCAACTCTGTATGATCATCTCCCCCTTCTGTGCCTGGTCTATGTTTCCCAGAACCCTTTTTCTTCTGTTATCCTGGGTCAGAGTTTACCATGGGGAGGAACTTGCAGAGCTTTGGAAAGCAAAAGTGAAGGAGAAACTATTCTCAGGAGATACTGACCGTCAGACATGGCAGCTTTGTAGACCTTCTCACAAGCTCCCTCTTTGCAGTTATGCAGCCAGATGTAGCGGTTCCTTGGAGATCCCCATCAGCTCTGCTTTCTCCAGAACTCCAAGGTTCAAGTTGAGGTTAAAAGTGGCTGTTTCTTTAAACTTCTGGCGGTAGCCTCAAGATGTTGGCTCCTCCAGATGCTGCTTCTTTCTTGTAAACATGATTCCTAGATAAAACCCTTTATTTTCGTAATAGTGTAGTAGCTCTGGTTTGCTCATCAAACCAAATGAGAGCTTATTACTCATTTACTGCCTGGAGGTGCTTGACTATCTATAGGAGGGGTTGAAAACCTTTAGTAGTAAATACTTTAGCCTTTGTGGGTCAAAGGTCTCTTCCAACTCCTCAGCTCTATTGTACCCCAGCATGAAAGCTGCCAAAGACAACACATAATGAAGGAATGTGCCTGTGGTCCAGTAAAGCTTTATTTACGGGTGCTGAAATTTGAATTTTATATAATTTTATGTGTCATAAAAAACTTTTTTCCTACCATTTGTAAACATAAAATCCATTCTTACCTCATGGGCTGTACAGAAACAAATGGTGAGGCTGTAGTTGGCCAACCCTTGAACCAGAGGAGGGCTGTAGAGTCAGAAACATGTGCACATAAATCTTTGCTGACCACTTACCATGTGAGGTTGGGGGATGCATTTAATCTCTGAGCCTCACTTTTACAATGGGAACATTTGCATGATATTGTAGAGTAAGTAGGGTTGTTGTGAAGAATAAATAGGATGATGTAGGTAAAATCTTTAGTTGGCTGCTGGGCACACAGTTCATTCTCCTCATTCGTCATCATTACTGTGTTTTGTGAACTGCTCTTTGGTGCTCACAGTTCATTCATGCAGTTAAAAGGGAACCGACAGGTTTTGCAGCCATTGGGACTTCCACGGGCAAGGCAAAATGATTTCTAGGCAAAAGAAGAATGAGAGAACTCCTGAGGCTTTGCAAATTATCCACCATACTTGAATTAAGGGTAAGAATGTTGATAGAGAGCTGTCAGCAATCCAGCCCCTAACCAGATTGTTACTAGTGATTCTTCCCAGGGCACAGCAAGGATTAGCCACAGGGGCAGAGAGATGAGAAGGATGGGAGAAAGAAACAGAAAAATGGAGAATTTTAACTTCGCTTTGTGATTGTGTTTAAGCGGTGGGATTATGGGTGATATTTAATTCTTTGGTGTGTTAATTTCTCTTCAAATAAATTATTAAAATGATGCTGTAGAAGAGACTTTAAAAATGTAGAAATACTGTTACAACCGATTGAGTAAATATCGTGATATAAAGTGTGTAAGACCATTTAAACAATAAAAAAAAATTCTGAAGTGTTGAAAGTCATTTGGCTATGACTTATCTTTCAGTTTGTATCTCAAATGTCACCTCTCACAAGAGAATTTTCTTGATCTAAAATATACAAAACAGGGGGCACCTGGGTGGCTCAGTTGGTTAAGCATCTGCCTTTAGCCCAGATCATGATCTTTGGGTCCTGGGACTGAGCCCCGTATTGGGTCCTGCTCAGTGGGGAATCTGCTTCTCCCTTGCACTCTGCCCCTGCCCTCTCATGCATGCACACACGCTCTCTCTCTCAAATAAATAAAATCTTAAAATAAAGCAAAATAAAATAAGATACCCCAACAGCTACCAACCTCCTTTCCTCATTACTGTGTGTTATTGCCCTATTTTCTTTTCTTCATAGCACTCATTATTGTGACACACTATTTGTTTACCTGCTTATTGTCCACCTTCCTTTCTCTAGAATGTGAGTTTTCTGGGAGGCACCCTCCTTGTCTCCTTGCAACTCAAAATCGCCTTTCCTAGACTAGAAGAAAGTAAAGCATCAGTGTTCTAGAAGGTCAGACTGCTAGTGCAGCTGCTGCTGGGCTGGCAGCCTTCTTGGTGCCTGACTGTATTCATTTTTCCCCTTGCTAACTTTTAAAGAGGAGGGAACATCTGGAAAATTGTCTTGGTCACAGAAAATTAAAAAAGCACTTACACTCAAGGCAGATGGTACTGTCAAGTAACAACATCTGGAGACAAAATTCTAGCTGACAACAGGGTAATTGTCAAAATATTTAAAGATTACCCAAGTTATTCATTTCATATATCTTCATCCCTGCTGAATTTATGGTTTTGTTGGCACATACTGACTGGCTTTCCTGTGTGCATATAGGGACTGTGGACACCATTTACCCACAGGAAATGAAAGCTGGCCTCGGTGGTAGGCCCTGTCTGTAGGTCCAAATTGGATGTTTGCCAGAAAAGCCTTTTGAAGATCCCCACACCCTCAGGAGGAAAATGCTTTAAGACATTAGACTTCAGTGAGTATCTTTAGCGATGGACATGCTGGAAGCCCTCATCTGCTTTTCTTCCGCAGGGATGTATCTTATTATCTTTAAAATCATCTCCAAATGTCCTATTAATATCCTGGGAATGAGGCAGAATGGTGAAAAATATAAAACATTTTACTTGAGAAGGCTTTGCCTTGCTGACCGGAGCATTTGGTTGCTAAACTAGGGGAAGGAAGACTGTCATGTATTAGGCTGTTAATATAAATTAGCTCATAGGTAATGGATGGATTCTAGTTGCTTTTCCGCAGAAGACACATCATTTATTACATTTTGACCTTCACACATTTTTAGGCTGTTGATGCTTTTCTAGTGTCTATAACCTGATTAGTGTTTTTGCTCAGATAAAATGTCTATATTTTATGTGCTTTTTCTTCAAAATGAGAAATATCTTCTAGAATCTCAAAGCTATTCTTGTCCCAGGAGGAAGTTGGTCTTCTATCAAGAGGAAACTATGTGGGAAGTTGATCTTCTAAGACTGACAAAGGATACAGGTTTAGATCATTTTTTTTTCTTTTACTCTTATGATCAGAACAAGAAAGACAAGTTTAAAAATGGAATTATTGTAATATGTCTGGGAAAAGTCTTAATTTACAGAATATTCTAGCTCCCAAAGCTTTGAAAATTATGTTCCCCTTTCAGACTGGATTTAGCTAAGTAAATAGCCCTTTAAGAACCAAAGTCTAGGATCAGACTAACTAAGTCTAAAGCAGACTCACTTTTTATGACTTTTATTTTTTTATGGCCTCATTATCCACAAAGCTTCCCTCCTTGTATTACAAAGTATGACTTTAAGAGGCTGTATTAACGTTATGCATTTTTCTACAGGAACTTACCTTCTTTATAGATATCCCTGAAGCTGCATGTTTTCCCCTAAGGCCCACTTTTCTGACTTGATACATAGAAAGCTAACACCCTGAGAAATTCAGTTTGTACAGCCTCATGGTCCAAAGAGTCTCAGACCTAAATTTTGTAGCTCTTGGCTCCAGGGTGTGCCCACACTCCCTACCTTTCATGTGGCAGCACTGTTTTAGTACATCTCCCTGTTTTCTCTGAATACTCTTAAGAATAGTTTCCTCTTGAAAACTATGAAGCCAAAACTAATGCTTCCCACATTAATATTTCTCATATTTAAAATATTTAAATATTTAGGGGCACCTGGGTGGCTCAGTGGGTTGAGCCTCTGCCTTCAGCTCAGGTCATGATCTCAGGGTCCTGGGATCGAGCCCCGCATCGGGCTCTCTGCTCAGCTGGGAGTATGCTTCCTGCCCCCTCTCTCTGCCTGCCTCTCTGCCTCCTTGTGATCTCTATCTCTCTGTCAAAGAAATAAATAAAAATCTTTAAAAAAAATAAAATATTTAAATATTTAAAAATATTTTAAAGAACCCCTCAATTCAGTTTTTCCATTTCTAATACTCTATCATTAAAAATGTTTTTTTTCTTTTATTTTGATAAAAAATAATGATGGAAGGATGCTTTAAAAAATCCCAAGATCTTGGGCCACCTGGGTAGCTGAGTCTGTTAAGCATCTGACTCTTGATCTCAGCTCAGATCTTGGTCTCGGGTCATGAGTTCAAGCCCCATATTGGGTTCCATGCTGGGTGTGGAGCCTATTAAAAAAAAAATTAAAAATGACAAGAGCTCAATGAAATTTGATAAGGCCCATAGGAAAGTGAAGAACTAGAATCAAGAACACTTGAATAAAGCTGAGAGTCACTCAAGTCTGCTCCATCTATCACATGGGGACCAGTTGAGTCTACAACTTCCAGCTTCAAAGAGGTAATAAGGAAGCTGGCCAATGTCTGGGACATAAGGGAAAATGGAATGTGACATCTTCACGACTTATGGATGTAGGGTCACAATTCCCTTTCTCTGTCATGTGAGAACTCCTAGCTATATAATTTACTTATATAATGACCAGACATTGGAGAAACTGTTGGATGATGATAGGGACAAATGCAAAAATATTGCATAAACTCAGTCTGGATCATGTGGGAACCTCTTGGTATACAACATCTACTTCCATGGTTGTAAGTTAAAAATTATAAGAATCATCAAATTGGACAAATTGTAAAACTTACATTTCAATAACTATCAATTATAGAATAAAAGTAATATGAAAAAACAAAAAAGGAAACTTGGGACAAATAGAAAATTTTAGAAAAGGAAAATATGCACTTTGAAATAACCTCCATGGATAGTTTCCATAGAAGTTTTTATAGAGCTAAAAGTGGAATTAGGTGACATATCTTGGAAGTCACTCATAAGACAGCACAGAGAGGGAAAGCATTGGAAAACATGAAGGAGAAACTTAGAGATATTGAAAATGACATGAGGTATTTCAGTATAATTACACAAAAACAGAATGCAAAGAATATTAGGCAGTATTTGAAATTATAATAATAGAGAACTCAGAATTGAGAGAAATTCAATTAGTCTTGAGATCAAAGTAGCATTACAATTCTCAAATAGGAAAACAGTTTTACACCTAGATATATCATAATGGAAATGTAAAACTACAAAGACAGAATTTTAAAAAGCCTCGCAAAGACATCACCTGTGAAATCCCAATAATCAGAGTGAAAAAAAAAAACAAACCCAACTACTCAACATAAAAAGGTATTCCATAAGACCATAAAATAGGCTTTGGGCTATGAAGGAGAGTAATGTCTGTCTACAAATCTGTATTCAGCTAAATCATCACTAAACAGAGTAAAATGATATTTTCAAACTACAAAGATTGATAAGCTACTACTCACAGACTATTCCTGAATCAAAACAAAATAAAATAAATGACAAAAAACTAGTAATGGATATATTTTACTAAAAAGGAAATTAAACACAGAAGAAGCCATACAATGCAAAAAGTAAGGGTAAAAAAAGATACAGCGAATATGTTGGGAATAAATAAATATTACCTGTAAAACTAATGACATTAATTCGAGAGAAACATTTGAAAACAAAGGAGAATCAAACTCCTAAACAAGAATGTGGATGTTAGAGGTAGGTGTTCAGAGTCAGAGCATTCTAAGCTTACATAGATAAACATATTGAAAAACTAAGCATGGGGTACCTAGGTGGCTCAGTGGGTTAAAGCCTCTGCCTTCGGCTCAGGTCATGATCCCAGAGTCCTGGGATCGAGCCCCGCACCGGGCTCGCTGCCCAGCAGGGAGCTTGCTTCTCCCTCTCTCTCTGCCTACTTGTGACCTCTGTCTATCAAATAAATAACAAATAAAATCTTTTTTTTTTTTTAAAGAAAAACTAAGCATAGTCATTTAAAGGATAGAGAATATATAAACTTTTAGAAAGTTCTCAAAATTATTTACTTATTTATTAACATATAATGTATTATTTGTCCCAGGGGTACAGGTTTGTGAATCATCAGTCTCACACAATTCGCAGCGCTCACCATATTACATACCCTCCCCAAAGTCCATCAGATATATAAACTTCTAACTAGTGGAAGAATTAGAATAAGTTGGTAGGAAGAAAAAAACATTTACAGTGTGCCTCCAGAGGTGAAGTGATATGAAATACACAGAAGTATACTTATATGAAGTAATGGTGCCCCAAAGTGTTGACCTATGTGCACTTAGGACTTAGAGATAATTTCCAGTTTATAGGAAACAGGGGGATAGAAAAACTAGTTAAATGATGTAATAGTGAAAGTGAAGCAAACAGAATGTAAGGCATTCAGTGGAAAAACTGACTTGTTGGGGGAAGACAGGCATGAAAAGAAAACAAAAAAGGAAGAGAGATTACTCTAGATTAAAAAACCATAAAAAATATATGTAATGTGTGAATCTTGTTTAGCTCCTCATTTGAATAAACAAATTATAAAAAAAAAACAGATGAACCCCACCCCCTGCAGAATACCCCAAAAAACATTTTAAAGACTGTTGGTAAATTTGAGGGTAAACTGGAATCAGATAAGACCAACAAATTAGTGTTAATTTTATTAGAAGTGCAAGTGACATGGTAGATGTATAAGAAAATGTATTTTTGGAGAGCCCTTGGAAGTATATAAGGGTAAAAATGACATGTGTTGTGGGATTTGCTATAAAATACTTCAGCAAAAAAATTTAAAAAGAAAAGAATAGATAAAGCAAGTGTGGGCAAACTCTAGCTAATTGTTGGATTTGCATTATGGCATAATGGGATTAACTATCACAGGCTCTATACTATTGTTTATGAGTGAATAATTTTATCATATTTAAAATAACATTTTAATTCAGAAAGTTTGAAAATTTCATCAAGCAGCTAAAATAAAAACAAGAAAGAAAGTTTGAAAATGAAGGAATGGAAAATTATATACTAGGTAAACACTAATACAAAGGCCACTTTAGAGGGAGTTGTGGGGGTGAGTGAAATGAGAGGAGGGGATCAATAGATATGAACTTCTAGTCATAAAATAAATCATGGGAATGTGATATATAGCAAGGTGACTATAGTTAGTAATATTGTATTACATATTATGTAATACATAATACATAATAATATTACATATTATGTAACTACATGGTGATGGGGCATACTACACTTACTGTGGTGATCACTTTGCAGTGTTTACACCTATTGGTGTACAATTGTACACCTGAAACTAATATAATGTTATGTGTCAGTTATACCTCAATCCAAAAAAAAAAAAAAAAGAAAAACTATCCATCTCTTAATTTTACCTTTGAACTGGAGTTGTATTAAACTAAGTGATTTGAGATTTTTTAAAAATTAATTTAATTTTTTCTGTGTGTTCCAAAATTCATTGTTTATGCACCATACCCAGTGCTCCATGCAATATGTGCCCTCCTTAATACCCACCGCCAGGGTGACCCAACCCCCCACCCTTCTCCTCTCCAAAACCCTTGGTTTGTTTCTCAGAGTACACAGTCTCTCATGGTTTGTCTCCCCCTCCAATTTCCCCCAACTTACCTCTCCTCTCCATCTCCCAGTGTCCTCCATGTTATTCCTTATACTCCACAAGTAAGTGATACGATATGTAATATGATAATTGATTCTCTCTGCTTGACTTATTTTACTCAGTATAACCTCTTCCAGTCCCATCCATGTTGATACAAAAGTTGGGTATTCATCCTTTCTGATGGAGGCATAATACTCCACTGTATATATGGACCATATCTTTTTTATCCATTCGTCTTCTGAAAGGCATCTTGGTTCTTTCCACAGTGTGGTGATTATGGCCATTGTTACTATGAACATTGGGGTACAGGTGGCCCTTCTTATCACTACCTCTGTATCTTTGGGGTAAATACCCAGTAGTGCAATTGCAGGGTCATAGGGTAGCTCTATTTTTCATTTCTTAAGGAATCTCTACACTGTTTTCAAAGTGGCTATACCAACTTGCATTCCCAACAACAGTGTAAGAGGGTTTCCCTTTCTCCACATCCTCTCCTACACATGTTGTTTCCTGTCTTGTTAGTTTTGGCCATTCTAACTGGTGTAAGGTGGTATCTCAATGTGGTTTTGATTTGAATCTCCCTGATGGCCAGTGATGATGAACATTTTTTCATGGTCTGATAACCATTCGTATGTCTTTATTGGAGAAGTGACTGTTCATGTCTTCTGCCCATTTTTTGATGTGATTATCTGTTTTGTATGTGTTGAATTTGAGGAGTTCTTTATAAATCTTGGATATCAGCCCTTTGTCCTCCGTGTCATTTGCAAATATCTTCTTCCATTCTGTGGGTGGCCTCTTTGTTTTGTTGACTGTTTCCTTTGATGTGTAGAAACTTTTGATCTTGATGAAGTCCCAAAAGTCCATTTTTTCTTTTGTTTCCTTTGCTTTTGGGGCCATGTCTTGAAAGAAGTTGCTGTGGCTGATGTCAAAGAGGTTACTGCCTGTGTTCTCTAGGATTTTGATAGATTCCTGCCTCACATTGAGGTCTTTTATCCATGTTGAGTTTATCTTTGTGTATGGTGTAAGAGAATGGTTGAGTTTCATTCTTCTACACATAGCTGTCCAATTTTCCCAGCACCATTTATTGAAGACACTGTCTTTTTTCCAATGTATATTTTTTCCTGCTTTGTCGAAGATTATTTGACCATAGAATTGTGGGTTCATATCTGGACTCTCTACTCTGTTCCATTGGTCTATGTGTCTGTTTTTGTGCCAGTACCATTCTGTCTTGGTGATCACAGCTTTGTAATAAAGTTTGAAATCAGGCAACGTGATGCCTCCAGTTTTGTTTTTCTTTTTCAACATTTCCTTAGCAATTTGGGGTCTTTTCTGGTTCCATACAAGTTGTAGGATTGTTTGTTCCAGCACTTTGAATAATACCAGTGGAATTTTGATCGGGATGGCACTGAAGGTGTAGATTGCTCTGGGCAGTATAGACATTTTAACAATGTTTATTCTTCTGATCCATGAGCATGGAATGCTTTTCCATCTTTTTGTGTCTTCTTAATATCTTTCATGAGTGAACATGTAGTTCCTTGAGTACAGCTCTTTTACCTCTTTGGTTAGGTTTATTCCAAGGTATCTTATGGTTCTTGGTGCTATAGTAAATGGAATCGATTCTTTAATTTCCCTTTCTATATTTTCATTGTTAGTGTATAAGAAAGTAACTTATTTCTGTACATTGATTTTGTATCCTGCCACATTACTGAATTGCTATATGAGTTCAAGTAGTTTGGGGTGGTGTCTTTTGGGTTTTCCATATAAAGTATCATGTCATCTGTGAAGAGAGAGAGCTTTACTTCTTCTTTGACAATTTGAATACCTTTTATTTCTTTTTGTTGTCTGATTGCTGTTGCTAAGACTTCTAGTACTATGTTGAACAACAGTGGCAAGAGTGGACATCCTTGTGGTGTTCCTAATCTCAAAGGGAAGGCTGTCAGCTTTTCCCCACTGAGGATGATATTCACTGTGGGTTTTTCATAGATAGATTTTATGAAGTTGAGGATTGTTTCCTCTATCCCTATACTTTGAGTTGTTTTAATCAGGAACAGATGCTGTATCTTGTCAAATGCTTTTTTGGCATCAATTGAGAGGACCATGTGGTTTTTCTTTCTTCTCTTACTGATTTGTTCTATCACATTGATTGATTTGAGAATGTTGAACCACCTTTGCATCCCATGGATAAATCCTACCTGGTCATGGTGGATAATCTTTTAAATGTATTGTTGGGTCTTATTAGCTAGGATATTGTTGAGAATCTTGGCATCCACATCCATCAGGGATATTGGTCTGAAATTCTCCTTTTTGGTGGGGTGTTTGCCTGGTTTGTGGATCAGGGTAATGCTGGCTTCATCAAAAGAGTCTGGACATTTTCCTTCTGTTCCTATCTTTTGAAACAGCTTCAGGAGAATAGATATTATTTCTTCTTTGAATGTTTGATAGAATTCTCCAGGGAATCTGTCAGGTCCTGGGATCTTGTTTTTTGGGAGGTTTTTAATCACTGCTTCAATCTCGTTACTAGATATTAGTCTATTCAGGTTGTCAATTTCTTCCTGATTCAGTTTTGGAAATTTATAGGTTTCCAGGAATGCATCCATTTCATCTAGGTTGCTTAACTTTTTGGGATATAACTGTTGATAATAATTTCTGATGATTGTTTCTATTTCCTTGGTGTTAGTTGTGATCTCTCCCTTTTCGTTCATAATTTTATTAATTTGGGTCCTCTCTTGTTTCTTTTGGATTAGATTGGCCAATGGCTTAAAGATCTTATTGATTCTTTGAAAAAAAACAGCTTCTAGTTTCATTGATGTGTTCTCCTATGTCTCAAGTTTCTATCTTATCGATTTCTGCTCTAATCTTGATTATTTCCCTTCTTGTATGTGGGGTTGGCTTAATTTGTTGTTGATTCTCCAGTTCTTTAAGGTATAAAGAGAGCTGGTGTATTCTGGATTTTTCAATATTTTTGAGGGAGGCTTGGATGGCTATGTATTTCCCCCTTAGGACCACCTTTACTGTATCCCATAGGTTTTGGATGGAAGTGTCTTCATTGTAAGTGGTTTCCATGAATTGTTTAAGTTCTTCTTTGATTTCCTGGTTGATCCAAGCATTCTTAAGCAAGGTGGTCTTTAACTTCCAGGTGTTTGAATTCCTTCCATACTTTTTCTTGTGGTTGAGCTCCAGTTTCAAAGCATTGTGATCTGAGAATATGCAGGGAATAATCTCAATCTTTTGGTATCGGTTGAGCCCTGATTTGTGACCCAGCATGTGGCCTATTCTGGGGAAAGATCCATATGCACTCGAGAAGAATGAGTATTCTGTTGTTTTAGGGTGGAATGTTCTGTATATATATATGAGGTCCATCTGGTCCAATGTGTCATTTGATACTCTTGTTTCTTTATTGACTTTCTATTACTGAGAATGGCATGTTAAGATTCCTTACTATTAATATATTCATATCAATATGACTCTTTATCTTGATTAACAGTTGTCTTAATGTCGTTGGCTGCTCCCGTATTGGGGACATAAATATTTATAATTGTTAGATCTTCTTGGTGGATGGACCCTTTAAGAATGATGTTGTGTCCTCCTTTATCTCTGACTACAGTCTTTAGTTTAAAATCTAATTTATCTGATATGAGAATTGCTACCCCAGCTTTCTTTTGAGACCCATTGACATGAAAGATGCTTCTCTGTCCCTTCACTTTCAATCTGGATGTATATTTAGGTTCCAAATGTGTCTCTTGTAGACAGGATATGGATGGGTCCTGTTGCATTATCCAGTCTGCAACCCTGTGCCATTTTATGGGAGAATTTTGAGTGATTATCGCATTGAGACTGATTATTGAAAGATACGTTTTTATTGACATCATGTTGTCTGTGAAGTCCTTGTTTCTGTAGATTGTCTGTGTAAATATCTGTTCTGTGACACTCTTGCATTCTTTCTTCTATTATAGAACCCCCCTTAATATTTCTTGTAGTGCTGGCTTGGTGGTCACATACTCTTTTAAAGATTTTATTTATTTATTTGTCAGAGAGAGAGAGCACAGGCAGACAGAGTGGCAGGCAGAGGCAGAGGGAGAAGCAGGCTCCCTGCTGAGCAGGGAGCCCCATGTGGGACTCGATCCCAGGATGCTGGGATCATGACCTGAGCCGAAGGCAGCCGCTTAACCAACTGAGCCACCCAGGCGTCCCTCACATACTCTTTTAAACCTTGCCAGTCTTGGAAGCTCTTTATCTCACCATCTATTTTGAATGTCAGCCTTGCCGGATAAAGCATTCTTGGCTGCATGTTCTTCTCATTTAGTGCTCTGAATACATCTTGCCAGCCCTTTCGGGCTTGCCATGTTTCTGTGGATAGGTCTGTCATTATTCTGATGGACCTTTCTCTGTATGTAAGGAATCTCTTCCCCCTAGCTGCTCTCAAAAGCTCTTGTCTAAAATTATGATTCATCTGTCTCACAGTCAAGTGTCTCAAGGTCTTTCTAGATTCATTGATCTTGGGGATGATCTTTCTACCTCTAGGACATGAACACTGGTTCCATTCCCCAGATTGGGAAAGTTTCCATGGAGAATTTGTTCAACTATATCTTCTAGTCTTCTTTCTTTCTCCTCTCCCTCAGGGATTCCAATAATTCTGATGTTGGAATGTTTCATAGTGTCATTTATTTCCCTAATTCTGTTTTCATGGCCTCTAAGCTGTTTGTTCCAGGCCTCTTCCTGATCCTTTATCTCTATCAGTTTGTCCTCTAGATCAATAATTCTATCTTCTGCCTCGGTTACCCTAGCTATTAGAGTATTTAGATTAGTTTGGATCTCATTGATAGCATTTTAAACTTCTTTCCAGGCAGCTTTCACTTCTGCCCTACTTGATTCCATATTGTCACTAATGGTTTTCTCCTACCTAGCCATTGTCTGGATAGTTGTTACCCTGAATTCCCTTTCTGACCTACTGTTTATGTTCATATCCAGTAGTTCTGATGGAGAGGGCACAGTCTCTAAATTTTTCCTTTGTTGGGTGTTCCTCCTCCTAGTCATTTTGGTGAGAGATGGTTGAGGGGATGTGTAGCTGAATATATCAGCTGCAATCCAGGCAAGGTTCACCCTGGAATGCTTCTGAGCAATTGGAAGTCACCACTCTCCACTGACCTCTTTTGCCCCTGTAGAGATCCAGATGTGTATAATCTTACATCTCAGTCTGATTTCATGGGTGTTCAGAGTGTTCTAGTAGATTATTAGCTCACTTTAGGGGACGGGTTGAAATATTGTGTCCTGCTTCTCTGCCATCTTGCCCCTCTTATGATTTGAGATTTTGAAGTTTTAGGAGAAAATTTAATTAAATGAGTTTATTTGATATAAAAAAAGAGACAGTTTAATAATTTTTATATCACATATAATATAGTAACACAAAAATGGTAATAACGATAGAAATATAATCTAATGATTACAATTGACTGAAGAAGCTACAACCATCATGATTTGTATGCATTAAACATCATAGCCTCCAAACATATAAAACAACTGGCAGAATTACAGAAGAGATTGAAAACTCTGTTATTCAAAGAAAGGTTGTAATCCCTGCATTTCTGAAACTTACAAGTCACAGAAAAGCCTGATGAAGGATATTTAAGATTTTTGTAACAGATTTAACAAACTGCTAACAGATAACATGATTTCAGTGCACAGCATATGTATATATATACACATATATGTGTTTTAAATACACAGAGTATAATTATAAAAATTGATTACAAAAGCAAATCTCAATGATACTCTAAGAATCTATATGATGCACACCATGCTCCCTGAACACAAAGTAATAGAATTAGAGATGAATAATAGAAAGACAGTAGAAATCCATGTATTTGGACACTAAGCTACACTTGTAAATATTCATGTGTTTATAAAATTACAATGGGAAGTTTAAAATATTTGGAATTAAATAAATATTTAGAATGAAATAAAGTTTATTAAATTAAAATGGGAAGTTTAAAATATTTAGAATATACAGATTACATATCAGGATTTGTGGGATACAGTTAAAGAAATAATTGAAATGATTAACAAAAATTCAAGCTAAATATTTGAAATATTCATCAATTGATAAAAAGCAGTAAGGAATAAATTAACTTTAGAAATAAAAAGGAACATATCTACAGACAAAGTAGCTATATTTAAAAAAATTAACCACTTTGTGCCAAATTTCTGGTAACGACCAGACAATATATAAATTTTTAGTAAAATAAGTTGTCAAGATTTGTTCAAGGAAAAATAGAGCCAGATTTATCAAATAACCATGAAAGAGACTGGACTGAAGTACCAATCTTCTTCTTCCACCTTTGTCTAAGGGTACCAACTACAGGGGATGTTATTTCATCAAGCCTTCAAGAACAATCTCCTTCTAAATTGATTGTTTCATGAGGAAATCTTTCCAACTTATTTTCAGCTCATGTCAGCTTGTTACCAAAATTGGACACACTGTGTACCAAAAAGAGAAGCTGATTTACACAGAGATTGAAAAACCTTCTATATATCAATAAATCATATCTAGCAGTATATAAAACATATACTGACCACATAAAGTTTATCCCAAGAATAGAAGGTAGTTTAACTATAGAAATGTAGTAAATGTACACACTTCAATAATACATTGATGGAGAAAAAAACTATGATCATCTTCAAAGATGCTGATAAAATTTACAAATATTCATTATTAAAAGTTCTTAGCAACTAGGAAGCACTTCCTTTACTTGAAAAAAGATTATAAAAAATTTAAACATATAAAAACATTGTAATTAATTCAAACAATTTAGAAGAATTTCCATTAAAATCAAGAACAAAATAAAGATGCAACTATAATTATTACTATTCATTTATCAGTGTCCTGGTGGTCTTAGCCAATGCAATAGAGTAAGAAAAATAAATTGCCAGTTTTAGATTTGGAAAGGAAGAGAGAAAGTTGTCCTACATGCAGCTGGTAAGTTGTTTGGTTAGTAAATCTAGTAAGAAGGATTGACAATGTCTTGGAACTAATTAAGAAATTTCAGCAAATTTCCTAGATCCAGATCAATATTTTAAAATCAATAGTCTTCCAATACTCCAGGAATAACCAGTTCAAAAATATAAGGAAATTTTAAAATGGCCATAGGTATAATAATAAGAATACTAGGAATATTTTTTAGCAATTTTGGGCAAGATCTTTAGCAAGAAAATTACATAACTTATTGAAGGGCATACACAGTGCAGAATATATGGCAAGATATAATATATTTCATAAGTGGGAAGAATCAGTGTTTAGAAATTGTAAAACTTATTGTAAAAATTGAAAGAGGTGTGTGTGCTTGTGTGTGTGTGTGTGCAGAGAATTTGACAAGTAGTTCTTATCATTCTTATGGATGAGTAAAGTCCAGGAATAATCTACATAATTTTAAAGGAAAAAAGAGACATCTTGAGGTACCAGTTGTCAAAGTTTTTAAAATTTTATTTAGTTTTTTAATTCCAGTATAGTTAACATACAGTGTCATATTACGTTCAGTTGTACAACCTAGTGACTCAACAATTCTATACACTACTCAGTGCTCATAGTGATACAGGTACTCTTTAATCCCCAACCCCTATTGCACTCATAAACCTACCCACCTCCCCTCTGGTAACCATCAGTTTTTTTCTCTATTATTAAGAGTCTGTTTCTTACTATTTCTCTTTATTTCCTTGCTCCTTTGTTTTGTTTCTTAAATTCCACATATGAGTAAAATCATATGGTTTTTGTCTTCCTCTGACTGACTTATTTTGCTTAGCATTATACTCTCTAGCTCCAACCATTAAGTTGCAAATGTCACTATTCCCTCTACAGGTGTATAGTATTTCACATCTTTTTTATCTATTCATCTATTGATGGACACTTAAGCTGTTTCCATAATTTGGCTGTTGCAAGTAATGCAACAATAAACACGGGGGTGCATGGATCTCTTTGAATAGTGTTTTTGCATTTTTTATGTAAATACCCAATAGTGTGAATACTGTATTGTAGGATAGTTCTTTTTTAACTTTTTGAGGAGCCTCCATTCCATGGTGGCTGTACCAGTTTGCATTCCCACAAACAGTGCACAAGAGTTCCTTGTTCTCTGCATCCTTGCCAATGTGGAGATGTGATATCTCACTGTGGTTTTGAGTTGCATTTCCCTGATGAGTGATATTGAACATCTTTTCATATGTCCATTGGCCATCTGTCTGTCTTCTTTGGAGATATGTCCATTCACTTCCTCTGCCCATTTTTGTATTTCATTTTTTTGGGGGGGGGTGTTGAATTGTGTAAGTTCTATATTTTGGATTCTAACCCTTTATCCAATGTATCATTTGCAAATATCTTCTCCCATTCAGTAGGTTATCTTTTAGTTTTGTTGATTCCTTCCTTTACTATGCAGAGGCATTTATTTTGATATGGTCCCACCAGTTCATTTTTAGTTTTGTTTCCCTTGCCTCAGGAAACATATTTAGAAAAATCTTGTTACAGCTGATGTCAGAGAAATTACTGCCTGTGGTCTCTTCTAGGATTTTTATGGCTTCAGGTCTCACATTTAGGTCTTTCATCCCTTTTGAGTTTATTTTTGTGTATGGTGAAAGAAAATGGTTCAGTTTTATTCTTTTGCCTGTTGCTGTCCAGTTTTCCCAATTCCATTTGTTGAAGAGAGTATCTTTTTTCCCATTGTATATCCATTCATCCTTTGTTGAAGATTAATTGGCCATATAGTTATGGGTTCATTTCTGGGTTTTCTATTCTGTTCTGTTGGTTTATGTATCTATTTTTGTGTTTTACCATATTGCTTTGATTAGTTTTGTAATATAACTTGAAATCTGGAATTGCAACACCTCCAGTTTTATTCTTAATTTTCAAAGTTACTTTGGCTATTTGGGGTCTTCTGTACTTCCATAGAAATTTAGGATTGTTGTCCTAGCTCTGGAAAAATGTTGTTGATATTTTGATAGGGATTACTTTGAATGTGTAGATGACTTTCTGTAGTATAGACATTTTACCAATGTTTATTCTTTCAATCCATGAGCATAGAATGTTTTCCCATTTCTTCCTGTTCAATTTCTTTCATCAATGTTTTATAGTTTTAAGAGGTTTTACATCTTTGGTTAAGTTCATTCTTAGATATTTTATTATTTTTGGTGCAATTGTAAATGGGATTGTTTTCTTAATTTCACTTTATGCTGCTTCATTATTAGGGTGTAGAAATGGAACAAATTTCTGTACATCACCAAATATCAAAGTTTTAAAAAAGATGTAATTAAGACAGTGTGATATTAGTGAAATATTATAGAAATTGATCAAAGAAATAAGATAGAGAAGCCAGAAATACCTCTGTGCATATGTGGGAACTTTGTAGTGAGAGAAAGTCACTGCACATCATTGATAAAAATTGGCATGTACTGTAAGTTGCATGAGTAAAATAATCCCTAAATAAGAAAATAAAACTTTTGGCATAAAAGGAGAATATTGTTATAAGTATAGTGTTGGGAATGATATTTTAACCAGAACTTAAAAAGGCAGAAATCAGAAGGAAAATATTGATGCATTTCACTAGATTGAAACTTTAACAGCATGTATGACAAAAGATAACATAAACATTTTAAAGGCAAATCTAGACTAGCATATGTCTATAAAGTGCATGTATGTTTGAGAAAGGAAACATTTCCAGAATGTATAAAGAACTCCAAGAATAAGAAAAAAATTGCTGAAAGATGTGAATCTTACAGATAAATTTCAAAATCTGGTTTTAAATGAAAAGAGCAAGGTACAAAATAACCACTTGCAATGTTAATTACATAAAATTAAAACAATCCCCCTAAACTTATAAATCATTCATGATTCACATATGAATTGAAAGGATATACACAAGGACTGTATAGCTACTCATCTACTTCAGAAGAATAGGTTTTTATAGGAAAAGAGCTAGGAAAGTAAATCTAGGTAGATTCACAGGCATAATTTAACTGAATTCATAAATTTTAATCTGGAAAAGATAAAAGATTTGAAACAAAAAGAAAGAAAGAAAGAGAAAGAAAAAGAAAGAGAGAAAATTGAAAACTGGCTCTGCTTCTGAATTAATAAAATGTTAATATATGGTTACATTTGAAAAGCAATAATACAAAGGCAACTTTGAAATCTTTGATTCTGAAATTTGATCTGAAGCCACATCTCAAAACAGCTAGGCCACTTGTAACCTACAGGGCATGTCTTGCTTATTTCTCTTGGCTCAGATCTCTACCTCTGAGAACTATGTCTGAACTTTTCTTTGTTGGGGCTAACCCAGGCTGCATAGTTCTCACAAAACCAGGGTGAAAGGTAGGAATGCCTCTTATTAGTGGTCATGACTGTGTAAAGCCAGAGGATCTGTAGCAATAGTATTAAAAGAAAACTATATGAATGGCATTGTGGAAGTGGGCAGTGAGCAGTCTGTGCAACTGTGTACGATAGTGTTCTATGAGAGTGGTGTAGGGTCAAAGTTGAAAGAGAATGTGTAAGCCTATTATACACTGAACAAGGAAAGCTTGGGATGCATATAGAAAGCCAAAGAAGTTCTCCAGTAGCAAGAAGCAAGAGCTGGACGTGGGAGTTTGAGATGGAGATCCCAAATAGTACTGGATTTCAGCTCTGTCTCTATCTAGTGGTCTGCTGCACATGACTGGATCCATTTACAGGTTCTGGAGTAGAATAAATACCTCTTCCTCCTGGCCCTCTATCCTGTGAGTTGGGAGCAGCGCTGAAATTTTTCCAAGGTTGCTTAGTTATAGGACTTAAAGGGTTTAATCCATTCTAGCATGTTCTGGAGGCAGAAGCCAGGTTTCCTTTCTGGTCCTTCCAGCTGACATCCTCTTTGAAATTGGTGATGATGTTTTTAAGACTCTAGTATTTCTTTCATGACTTTCTCAGAGGTATCATCCCACATGGATAGGGTCAAATGTTGGTGTGAGGGGTAGAGGTTTTGTTGGAGAGGCGCAGGTGCAGCAGGCTTTGTAACAGATAAAAGTGGAACCAGTGAAATGGTCATTTCAGTTGGAAATCTATGGGTTTGCCAACGTAAGCTACCTAAAACAGCTACAGCCCAGGAAGTGGTGTGATTGTCTCATTTGAATGTGAATTCTAGGCTCTGGTAGCCAGATCCCTTAAACTCTCACTGGACTGCCTACAGGGCAGTATTCTGGCTACCACCAATATTTGGATGTGGTTCTTTTGGGGGGTATACAACCAGATATAAATTATTTGTTAGAAATGATTTTATTTTGCTTGGTTATGATGGAAAAGACTTGACCAGGATAGTTGTTGGGTGGTAATAGGGAAGGTCTGCCTTGAGGATACCCTTTATCTTTCATTCTCAAGAGAAGTCTTGGATGAAATCAGTCTCCATAGAGGTATGTATAGAGTTGTTGACTTCTGCTCCCACTCCCCACTCTGGGCAGACCTAGAGCTCTAGGGTGGTGGAAATGTAGGAAGAACAATCCTAGCTCTGGCTTCGGAATGAGTACCTTCCCTTTCTAGATCTTGCTTTTGATTCTAAGGGTTTCCTTTTAAGCATTGAGCCTGGAAGAGATCTAGTGAAATATTGAGAGTTTATCACTACATGAAATATTACTTGACCTTGACATCAACAGACTCGGCAGGAATAAGGGGGTATGCAGAAACTGGAAGCTCTTCGTATGCCCAAGGTGCAAGGGAACCTTTCTGTATTTAGGTCAGGATCCCTCTCTGCTTTGACATCATTCTTGGTCTGTTAACATAAACTCCTCCAAACCTTCCTCCAAAGGGAAGCTAACTGTGTGGGCCTGCCTCTAAAAACTCTCCATTTGTATGTTGTTCTATTACAATGCCATTCCCGTAAGGTGAGGATCCTATTGTTATGAACATTGGGAATGGAATATATCTCGAGGTCTTCAACTTTTTCAGGTCATTGTCTTGTAAGTAATGTGATGCCCCCTTCTTCCTCCATTTTGTCTCTTCTACCATCGGGTCTGGCTCACTTAAACAATGTCCTATAAATTTAGTAATATAACTTCTATTTCATTTAGCTAGACTTATGCCCTTTCCCAGATTCTCTTTCAGATAAAAATTCCATCCCTGCAACATCTACCCACCCCTTGTAAGTGTTTTCCTAAATTTTATTGTATGAAAAAGATCCTATTTGTAATTTTTTTCCTCCGTTTTTCTTGTTTCGTTTTTCTTTTGTATTACTTAGCAGCTTACACATTACTATCACAGGAATAGCTGCATCTCCTATTAGTAAAACTCCCCACATTAAACCATGTAAATTTTCAACCCATTATCCTTTCTTTCCAGGGTAATCTCCTCTTAACCAGGCCCAGGTGCTGAATTCAGAAATAACATTGTCCCACTGCCAGCGAGAGCTGTGACCTATTTCCTCATCCCATTGTTCCAGGGGTTGCCATGTTACCATGGTCCTTTGTGATTCACTGGCTCCTCTAATTATAACTTTATGCTATTCTTATAATAGGCACCAGAGCTCAGGGTAGTTCTCCATCTGCCACATCTGAGATATTTCTTTCATTAGGGACCACTTCACTTCTATGGAAACACAGATGTGGGGACCCATAGATTCTAAGGAGGCCTGTTCTATACAGCCCTGACTAGACCAAGAGAATTTCATGTGTAGTTTTCAAATATGTCCTTCCTGGGGTAATTTAAGACCTGTCATTCAAAATCGTTATTCAAATTTTTTAAATATTACAATTTTTCCAACAAAAGGACTTTTTTCCCTCTCCAGCATTAAGTCACATTGTAACACATTCCTGGTTGTTGGTCTCATAACCAGATTGTATGTTATCCCACTGGATTTCTTGCCATTTCTCTACAGTTCTGGGTTTGATTCCAGACAATTCAGCATGTGATCTTTATGAACATGACCCCAAAGTCCTATAGACATTAGTCCCTAATGGCTGTCTCACAACCTCACAGACCATGTAACCAAAGTACAATTTATTTCAACAATCAGGAGCAGCCTGGGCTACCATGGTTCACTTAAGGAAAACAGCAAAAGCCAAACACAGTGTCCTGCTCTGAGATTCTCTTTACCCTGCATGTCACCACTATGGGCAGGTGCATTAGATTTCAATTTTAATTCCTCAACATAACCAAAGTTCTGCCAAAACCAGAGTAAAAGTTAATAGATTTTTTTGAGAAAAAAAAATTCACATCTAATCATGAATACATTTTTCAATATAAGGTGAAATTCCTCTTTAACCTCCATCCCCAATCCTGGTCGCCCTGTAGCTCCCCAGTTTTGGCCATCAATTTTTTACTTTTTTGCTGTATATTTCCAGACCTTTGCCTATACATTTTCATATATACCCATATTACCTATAAATAATATTCTGCATTTTGCTGCTTTTTTTCTTGACCTTAATAACATGTTGTCTTATTTTGCTAGGGCTGCCGTAACAAATGGGTAGCTTGAACAACAGAAATTTATTTTCTGGAAGCCAGAGGTCCAGAGGTATCTGCAGCTTTTTTGTTTTGTTTTTGTTTTTTCCTTTTGAGACTTCTCCCCTTGCCTTGCAGATGGTCACCTTCTTCCTGTGTCCTCACATGTCCCTTCCTCTGTATGTACCCATCCCTAGGGTCTCCGTGTGCCCTAATTTCCTCTTCTTATTAGGACAGCCAGTTAGATTGGATTAGGACCCACCCTAACAGTCTCATTTTAAGTTATTCACCTCAGTTATTATAGTCTCAGTATGCAAATACAGTGACATTCTTAGTTACTAGGTGTTAGGGCTTCAACATAGGAATTTGGGTGGGTATTATTGGCATAACTTAACCCTTAACACATGCTTTTGCTGTTTTTTCCATGTTAGTATATATAGATTATGTTAGTTATAATGAGATTTGGTAATAGAAATCACCAAATAATTGTGGCTTAAGAATATAAAAATGTATCTCCTTTACCCATTTACAAAGTAGAGAGACAGTCAACCCAGGACTGGCTTAGTGTTACACAGGGTCAGAGATGCAGGCTTCTTGCAGCTTGCTGGTCCACCGTCTGCATTATGCCTTCTCAATGTTAACTCGAGATCCAAGATGGCTCCTGGAAGCCAGACATTTGCCTGAATTTGCAGTCAGCTAGAAGGAGGAACCTTAAGAACAAATCCTTTAGTTGTGGACATCATTTGTACTTGTGCCCTTGACTAAAATTTAGTCACATTTCATAACAAACTACACGTGAGACTGGGAAATAGTATCTTTCAGGTGTGATGGACACATTTCCAGCTAAGATCTCAGAGTACCAATACTGATAAAGGAGGTCAGAACAGTCAGTAAGGGAATGTCTGGGTGGCTTAGGTCATGATCCTAGGATCCTGGGATCGAGCCCTGCATCGGGCTCCTTGCTCAGCAGAGAGCCTGCTTCTCCCTTTGCCTGCTGCTCCCCTGCTTGTGCATGCTCATGCTCTCTCTGGCAAATAAATACATAAAATTTTAAGAAACAGTATTCTCTCTTTCTCACACACACAAAAGAACATTCAGTCAGGGAATACTAATAATAAAACAGATCTTTTTAAAAAAAATTGAATGTGGGGTGGTTTCAGGGATCCCTTCTTGAGAAGAAAGTAGTTGGAGCACAGAAGAGAAAGATGAATTCCTAGTATTTGTTGTGAATTCCAGAAATTTCTGGCCATTCTTGATTTTTATACTGTGTCAGATATCTCCCATTCACTCTTCTAAACCCACTGTCTGTCCTTCTCACTCCTCATTCTGCCTGGGGAGGGTGCCTATATGGATTGTACACATGAGATTCTTTGCCATCTGGCGGCTTCCTAAAAGGAAGCCCTCACAGAATCAGAGAGAAAGTGGAGAGTGACGTCAGGGATTTTGGGCTCTTGGATCCCTCCTGCGTGGTGGCCTAGGCTGTCTGTGTCCTGTGAATAAGGATCACTGCCCTTTCCAAGGCTGCCTTTTCTACACAGTTCTTCCTCCCCCACACACCCCCCCTGCAACCCCCTCACCCCCTAGCCCTTTGGCCCTTTAGGTCTGTGAGTGGGATGTGTTCTTCTACTGTGTCTACCCCATGTGGTTGCTTTATACTTTACTTATAACTGTGTAAATACATGAAACATTACCCAAATTTGAGTGAACCAAGTGATTTCTGTCAAGACCCTGACTAATAAAAGTACTGAGGTTTGAGGTGTCAGTTCTCTAGAATCCCGTACCCACCTTACTTTGTGCTGTGTGAGATCTCTACCTGGGTCCTGTCATCCATCTGGGCAACGTATTTTACCTTTATGGGGTTCAGTTCATCTCCAAAATAAGAAAATAAGAAACTGTCCAAAATAAGAAACTGTCTAGACCAAGAGTTCTCAAACTTGGGTGTCCACCACAATCACCTGGAGGATGCAGAAAAACCCAGATGGATGGACTGTATCTCCAAAGTTTCTGAGTCTGTTGGTCTGGGGTAGGGTCAAGAATTTATATTTTTAACCAGTTTCCCAGGTGATGCTGATGCTGCTGGTACAAGGACCCTATGTGGTGGAATTGTGGTCTAGAAAGATGATCTCTAAGGGCTAACCTGTGTCAGTATTCAGTGACCCAATATCAACATGCCAGTATGGCCTAGCTCCATTTTATTGTTCTCATGCATGGAGTGATCCTACTGGTTGTCTTTTGGAAGAATCCTTCCGATAGTAGTGACCACAGATACTGGGCCATAGCCATCTCAATAAACCGGTCATCCTGTTGAATTGTTCAGCAAATAGTAGAAACTAGGTCAAGGATCCACACTTAAAAAGTGGTTGTTCAATTCCAGGTCTGGTTTTAAAGCACATATTCAAGGGTTTCCTATGTATGCAGTCCCTCAGTAGACTGCAATATGCAAACATTTTCATTTGCCTCTCATTTTTATATTTTTACATTTGACTTGCCTCTGAATTCTGTTGTTGGCTAAAAGAAAGTAGAAGAATATGCTTCCAAAACAATTATTTTGTTAAACTTTGTTAGACTTGCTGGAGACCTTATAAGAGTGTGTCTCTTTATTTGTAAGTGGAAAGTTAGGAGAAGGTTTTAAGGGATCAGATCCAGAAGAGAAAAGGAACAACAAAATATAATTGTACAGTTTCTCTCTTTCTCATTGGTAGTTCAGTGGAATAAAATCAGAAGAAATATTTTGGGGCTATAGATATATAAAGAACAGACAAATAAAGAGCAGACATATGATAAACACAATAAGTTGGTTTTCCATCCAAAGTACTGATCAGCAACACAGGATGATCAACAACATAAACTGTATATGTTTACAACATGATTATAAGCCCATAGATAAGTATATATATATTGGATATACACATATCCGTATCCATATGGCATATAACTGGCAGTCTACTGTTTTAGAACTTTGTATAAACAAAAACAAAAGCCTGTTTAATTCAGCTGATGAGAATTGTTGTAGTGTCCATTCGTAGTTCATTCTACCTTGTATTAAGATTTATGTAGGTGCCAGTAATTTTTATGGCTAGGATATGCCAAATAAATGGTCCCCAGAGATGGTATGTGCCTGAGACCAGCCTGCCCAGGGCAGGTTATGTTAATAGCCATTATGGACGAGTAAATGTTTATAGAAGCCATGGGGAGGTGCCTTGACTCAAGCAAAAAAAAAAAAAAAAAAAAAAGTCGAAAGCCACAGAGAGATGGGGCATAGAAAGTGATGGTCAAGGTAGAGAGAGAGTTGAAAAGTAGCTGTTTCCTCAACAGTTGATGAAATCCCTTACTATGACATTTTTTTCACCTAACCCTCTTCATCATGGCTGGATCCCATGTGGGTTGACTTCTATCCTGGACTGGTTGCACCTGATAATTGACATACCTTAGCCATATGCTCGAGTCTAAGTCTATAGATCAAGATCTGTTATCTACCTTTTCTTCTCTGCCCAACAACTCCTATTAGGATTTCCAGCATATATTAGACAGTTAATGGATATTAAAGAGGCAATCTTTTATTTTGTTTTAATTTACTGATGCTACTACCTGCCATGCACATTGAGTTATATTGTGCAATTTTTCTATAATGATTTGGTTCTCCTTAAGCTGTATGTTCCAGATCTGCTGGAGATGTTTGCAAGCTATTCAATCCCTGGATGTTACATCAAACCACTGCCAATCTGAGCCCATTAATGTGAATTTCCTGTTGATAATGAGCTCATTGGCAGGCTCTTAAACTATTGCCAGTCTTTAACTGCTTGACTATTTATTTATATCTTACCTGCTGGTCATGGAAGGAAACAAATAAGAAATACAAATAAGAAGGATGGAAGCAGTCACATGATGGACTGTCTTTTGATTCCTAGATCCTCAAGTCTACAGTCTTGGAAAGCAAGTAGACAAGCCTGTGTTTTATGAAATGAGACTGAATCCTACATGGGAAGTTGTAGTAACTCAAGCTCAAAATATCTCCGTGTTTGTGCTGAAAGAAAGAGATTGGCAGTACTCATAGGATCTGGTTCAGACTAGTGTGTGGAGCCACTATGTTAGCTGTCCAGGAAAATATTTGGATGTTATATTCCCTTACTCCTTGCCTCCCTTCCTCCTTTTCCTTCTGAAGTAGGATGGTAAAAAAATTCCACTTTACCAGGAATAGTTTTGAATTTGGTTATAAGGAAAGAATAAGATTTTATTTCGCTTGGGAAAAAAGAGGGTTATATTATAGGATATTATTAATTAGTTCATTTATTCATTCAGGAAATATGTAGTGAAAGTCTCCTGTTTGTCAGGCAGTATTCTAGGTGCTAGAGGCACATTAGTAAATCAAAACATATAGAAATCTCTGCTTTCATGGAACTAATCTATGCCATGTCATTACCAAAAGGCAGGTTTGAGGCTGGGCCTCCAGAACCACGGACTCAGATCCCATCATGTCTGTCTTTGTTTTTGTCTCTACTCTTGTCACTATGCTTCTTTATTTTTTCAGACTAGAGTCTCCCCAATATTGGCAGACTTGGCTGTAAATAGTACCCAAGCCTCCCACTGCATGCTTTGCATTAGAAAACTTCCACCCTCTTCCTTCTGAATTTAATGTAAAAAATTCTCTGACTTCCCTGGCTTGGGTCATATGACTAAGTCACAGGCACATTTCCTGACCTATCAACTATGGCCAGCCAGGGCAGTGGCTTCTATAATTGGCTGTCTTTACATCAATGTTGGAATTGGAGGAGGAATTGTTCTTCCAAAGAGGGATGCTATTCCCTGAAGAAGGAAGTAGTGGTGGGCAGATAAAGTAGTAGTAGTTTATTGTGACATCTGTTATGGTGCTATACCCTTTTTACTTTTTATTATTAAGATTATTTGGGACATGATTTACATTTCTAGATATATTCTCAGGATTCTTTTTTTCCCCCCCCAAAGATTTTATTTATTTATTTATTTATTTGACACATGGGCGACGGGGAGTACAACGGCAAAGGGAGAGGGAGAAGTAGGCTCCCTGCTGAATAGATAGCTCAATGCGGGACTCAGTCCCAGGACCCTGGGATCATGATCTGAGCCAAAGACAGACACTTAACTGACTGAGCCACACAGATGCCCCCCACCAATTCTTGAGGGCAAATATTATTTCTTTCATCTGTGTTTTCCACAACTCAGGTAGCATAAAACATGGCTAAAAATAGATGCTTAATAAATGACTGACAAATTAATAAATGGCCTTGAGTTGTTGAAATTTCTCTGCCATCTTGGGACAGATCAAAATTATAATGGGAACAGTATCTATTGAGCACTTACTCCATGTTGTGTGGTAAACTAAGTGCTTAACCAGTATTCAGTCATTTAATTCATGCTGTACATTCACTTTAAAAATTGCTATTTCCACATTTTGATGGGGAGACTAAAGCTTGGCCAGGAAGTAAATTTTTAAAAGATACACAAAAACTTACAGCCTTTTATGTTAGTATCTAAACCTGCTTCATTTAAAAAAAATCAGCTGTATAGTATTCCTCAGGTAGCATGTTTTTTGCCATTCCCATAGAAGGACACTTGGATTATTTTCAGGTTGGAACAGGGACTGGGATTTTGAACCTAGGAATATCTGACTTTTAAGAATCTTTTCCAAACTAACCTGCTGTAGATTTCTGGTTTTCTTTGGGAGAGTTCGAACTTTGTTTCTTTTAGTCGGATAGGTACATTTTATTTATTTACTTTAATTTAAATTCAATTGGCCAACATATAGTATATCTTTAGTTTCAGATGTAAAGTTCAATAATTGATCAGTTGTGTGTAACACCCAGTGCTCATCACGTCATGTGCCTTCCTTAATGGCCTTTGCCTAGTTATCCCATCATCCCACCCACCGCCCCTCCAGCAAACCTCAGTTTTCCTATGGTTTTTCTTCCTCTCTGATGACTTCCTCTTCAGTTTTCCCTCCCTTCCCCTATGAGCCTCTGCACTGTTTCTTATATTCCATATACGAGTGAAATCATATCATAATTGTCTTTCTCTGATTGAATCATTTCACTCCGCATGATACTCTCCGGTTCCATCCACCTTGATGTAAATGGTAAATATTCATCCTTTCTGATGGCTGAGTAACATTCCATTGTATATCTGAAACACATCTTCTTTATCCATTCACCTGTTGATGGCCATCTGGGCTCTTTCCATAATTGGTATTGTGGACATTTCTGCTGCAAACAGTAGGGTGCAAGTGCCCCTTCAGATCACTACCTTTGTATCTTTGGGTTAAATACCTAGTCGTGCAATTGCTTGGTCATAGGGTAGCTCTATTTATAACTTCTTGAAGAACCTCCATACTATTTCCCAGAGTGGCTGCATAAGCTTGCATTCCCACCAGTAGTGTAAAAGGGTTCCCCTTTTTCTGCATCCTTGCCAATATCTCTCCTTTCCTGACTTGTTGATTAGTTATTCTGACTACTGTATGACAGGTGCATTTTAGTACATTCTTTATTCCCTACTATTTTAGCACAGTACTTAAAAAGCTCAAGACATTTCTCTTGTATGCTTGTACTCTGGAAAAAATATGTTGAGGAGTACCCAAGGGTATATTATGAAAAGATTCTCACTGAAGAGTTTTTATAAAAGTGAATAATTAAAAACATCCTATGTATGCATCAGTGGAGAATGGCAAAACACATGCTAAAATTCTCAAGGAATACTATGCAGCTGATCAAAAAGATTGAGGCAGGTCTATGTGTACTACCATAGAAAGTTCCATATCTCATTGATCAGTGAATAAGAACAGATATTCAGAAAGGTGTGTGTAATGTGATTCAATTTTAGAAACACAAACACCACAAAATGTATGTTCTAATGTGTATATTCTAGACACAAGGACTTAGAGAAAGCAGGCAAACTAAAAGGAATTAGGAGGAGCTAGATTTGGTGCTAAAGCTAAAGAAAAGTTCAGGCATTTCTATAATGTTCTAATTTTTTAGCAAAACGAAGGTTTTCAAATGTTATTGTTATTTATTTAAAATAGTATAGGAGATCAGACAAACTTTGTCAAAGTTTTGTTAATTGGCGTGTTTACTGGGGAGACATTAGGGTCGGTATTAGCAGGAATTAATTAAGACAGATATTGTTTAAGTCAGAGTTTCGCTTCTGTGTAGGTTGCCATTTGGAAAAGGATCCCAATCTTACATTCTTATGTTGAAATAGCCAATCAAAGGAAGTGAAAGAGAAGGCAGTTTTCCTTTGCCAAGTAATACAGATCTGTCATTCACAAGCATATATTCCTCTCCTTGGAGATTTTGTAACCCAACAGAACAAATGAGTGTTATTAGGAAACTCAGAATATTCATTTGTGATACTCACTTTGGTCAGTGTCCTAGTTTTACCATTTGGACAGACTCATGGTAGAGCGTGGGTTTTTGTTGCTGTTTCATTTTTTTAAATTTACTTATTTAACAGAGAGATAGAGCCATAGAGCACAAGTGGGTGGGAGTGTCAGAGGGAGGAGGAGAAGCAGGCTCCCTGCTGAGCAGGGAGCCCCATTGCAGGCTTAATCCCAGGAACCTGGGATCATGACCAGAGCAAACTCAGAGGCTTAACCGACTGAGCCATCCAGGTGCGCCCCCCCCAACCTTTCTTTCTTTTCTTTCTTTCTTTCTTCTTCTTCTTCTTCTTTTTTTTTTTTCTTTTGGTTTTTGTTTTGTTTTTAATAAAAAGAAATATGTTATTTTAAGAATATGTTTCCTTTAATTATCAGATGAATGTACCGGTTCTGCAGTGGCTTCTCTCTCTGACTGAGATCTGTCACGTTCTGTAGTGCTTCTGGGAATTTTCATCTAATTTTTCATCTGCTCCAATTTACATTTCCCAAAGCTTATTTCTCTAATTGATTTTTTGTGTGATTTTTGCACCTCTGTGATTTTTGTACTAATTTTTCCTGGTGTGCCTGTTAGGAATATTGGCCGAGATGCCTCACAAAGAATTGAATAAAAAACACACACAGTTATTGACTTAACACAGCCTTTTATCACTTCAGCCCAATTGCCCAGCAGTCCTACTTGGCATTTAGAAACACCTGATGATTCAAAATCCCTCTGAGGTGAGCTGAAATCATTAAAACAAATCTAAAAATCTCTTGGCATTTTCCACTGTGGTTTTCTTAACTGCAGTGTATAGTTCCAATGCCCGCTTGAGACCGCACCTCTAGATGCAAGTTTTCAGGCGAAATCTAACTTAACATTGCCTTTGTTTGAGAAGAAGGAGGCTGCTGATGTTGGAAGACTCTTTCTGCACAGCCATCTCCAGCTGTGAATTTTTGCAAGTGTTCCACATTTCCCTTCGCAACACTATCCTTCATTTCATGTTGGCTCTGCTGTGTGAAAATTGAAGTAGGCAAACACCACAGGATTCTAATAAGCTTCTCAGTTTTGCAAGCGGTGTGACTTTTCTTACTGTGGAACAGGATCACAGAGTGAAGCTCTAAACCGCAAAGGCACCTCCACCAACAAAATCTGTAAATCTTCGCAGTGTAGACTTCAGCTCCAGGAGGCTCCAGAGCCTAGCCCACTTGAGTGCTTCCTCTCTTGCTTCTTTATTTTGGAGAAGATGAATGTATTCCTTTTTATTCAGGCTTACTTGCTAAGAAGGCTACTGAGTTTCAGGGAGAGAAAATATTTTGGTAGCATTTGATGGAAGATTGACTTTACCTGTATGCATGTTCGGAGAAAACAAGGGGCTCCTACCACACAGACCAGAATCCGAGGAGCTGAACATAAATATTCACAGAAGGACTTTGCCCCCTTTTGTCTTCTTAGAGGCTTATGGGGTTTAGGCAGATGAATCAACAAAATGAACACAGAACAAAATGTATTTTATAATGATAGGTGTGCTTGGAGAGTTTTCTTCCAAAAGAGCAGACCTATGCAACTATTACCTTATAAAAGAGGTTGATTCAATGATCACTGAATTAATTGAAGTTCCAAAGAAATGTTATTTATTTAGGGAATGAAAAGGGATGCAAAACTGTCTGATGGAGCCAGATGTGTAGATTCTGGAAGTTCATGCAGAGTGTATAAAAAAAAAATCTAAAAATATATCGATAAGAATATTACCATTGAGAAGAACTTAAAGAACTCACGCTGAGCAATCTCAGCTGACACTTACATGAAAATGATAGACATTTATTTTGGAGGGGTACCAGGTGGCTCAGTCAGTTAAGCATCTGCCTTCGGCTCAGGTCATGATCCTGGGGTCCTTGGATTGAGCCCAGTGTTGGGGAAATCCCTGCTCAGCAGGGAGTCTGCTTCTCCATCTCCCTGTGCCCCTATTCCTGCTTGTGCCCCACCCCCCAAATAAATAAGATTAAAAAAATTATTTTAGAGGTAGAAGTGACTGAAAGGGTCTGCTAACTATCACCTATGGGAATTTTTCTTCTCCACTTCTCTACAGTGATGGCATCTTTCAGACACCTTTGGTATTTTGCACTTATTTCCTACTGCCTGCATTAGTCAGGTTGGGCTGCTATCACTGAGTATCACAGATTAGATGGCTTAAACAACAGACCCTTATTTCTCACTGTTCTGAACTGGGAATGCCAAGCTCAAGGTGCCAGCTGATTCAGTTCCTGCTGAGGGATCTACCCTTCTCCTTGCTCATTCTTCTCCAGAATCATTGCTCCAGATGCATTGGTCTCCTTATTATCCCTTGAATACTCCAAACTGGTTTTGCCCCAGGGACTTTGCTCTTGCTCTTTTCTCTATCCTGGTGTTCTTGAGCACTGCTTGCTCTCTCATTTTTCTTTCAAGTTTCCATTCAAATGCCATCTTTTCAGTCCTCCTTGATCACTCTGTCTCTGAAATTCTCCCATTATTCTCTAGCTCTTTTTCCCAATTTATTTTTTTCTGTATAGTGTAGATCACAACCTGATAATTATTATTTTTTCATACATTTAGTTTCTGTTTATCCTATTAGAATGTCAGTTCCATGAGAGCAGAGTTTTTGTCCTATTCTGCACAGTATTCTCAGATTCTGCGTGTGTGGTGTTGTATGAAAGAAGGAAGGAAAGAGGAAAGGGGAAGGGGAAAGGAAAGGAAAAAGCAGAAAAGAAAAGAAAACAGGCAAATCTGCTGCTTACTTAGAATGACAAGTGACCTGATCTGATAAACAGCTTCTGGTGGAAATTATGGTAATTTTGGTGATTAAGGAAAAGGGAGTTCTCTGTTAAGAGACACTTTCTTGAATTTTGTGAAACACTTGAGAAAATAATCTTTGCTCAAATGGAGTTTCTTGCCATCCAGAAATTAGCAGCATGAATTTAATTGGCAAAGTGTTTTGCATGTAATTACATATGTCTTTCAAATAATAAAAGCAAATTCTTTGAACCTTTTGTTTTTCTGTGGCTCATATCTTCCGTACATCTCTACATAATGTCCTGTGTTCAGGGGTGGCTCCTGAGGGTGGTTCAGGAGGGTTTGGTGGCATGCCATGGTGCTTCCACTGCAGAGGAGAGGAAGACATCCATGGAGAGTTTGTGTCATCCAGTTTGTGATCTGGCTGGGTAGACAAGACTTGCCCTTGCAGCATCCAAGACAGTGCACATGGGATTAAGAGCAAAGATGTATACCATATTTTGAAAATACAGATTGAGAGAAAGTGATGCAGGTAGCCCAGAAAGGAAAGAAAGCCTTGTAAAGAAGACAAGATTTGCCCCATGCTATGAAAGAAAGAGAAGATTCTGGTGGCCCAGAGAACTAGGGAGGAGGGACAGCATGATTTAGTTGCAAAGGTGGAAATGCCCGATGAGTCTGAGGGACCCGAAGAGCGAGGAACTTACTCCGTCTTCGGCTGTAGCAACAGGGTGGAAACGGTTGCTTCTCTGGGCCTTTAGAGAGACCACTTTTCATGGTGGACTTTGCCATCTAATTTCCTTTTTAATTTTTGTTGTTACATGGGAACTTTTCTTGCCTTGGACACTTTTTGCCCTTGAGCCAGAGCGTGGTCTATAAATCACAGGACCCTCCCTTTTCTAGATACAGACGGAGCACTTTCTTCTCAGGGATGCGACTTTGGCCTCCATCATCCATATCGACTCTGGGACTTTACTGCCTGTGGGTGGAAAAAGTGGAAGGTAACAGATTCCTGGATCCCTGTCTTTAAAGGGGTGGCGTGGGAGAGTAGCTCAGCCAGGGATTTCACCCACTGGGGGTTGGGGTGATGGTGTCTCTCAAAATTAAGGTTGTAGGGAGCACGGACATTAAGGACATCTCAGGAGCTCCTGCCATCCTGTGATTCAGGGCCTCATAAGAGGGCTGAGCCAGCTGGGTAACAGATGTTCCCTGAATTAAAAAAAAAAAAGTATCCCCTGCCGATTTGCGGTTTCATCTTTTCCAGGAAGCGTGGAGAACAATTATTTATTTTTAAAGTAAAATCATTAAGCCTGCAGATTGTCATCTGGGACACCAGCGGGGTGATTTAGGAGTAATCTTGGCTTCGGTGATGATGGGGGGACCCGTAAAGTGGCTTCGAATCCAGATTTACAGCCAGGACAGGGGGGTTCATGGTACTCGGTCATCTATCCTGATTTCAGCTCTATCTCTTCATCCCCGGAAGACTTTCCGCGTATTGTGGCAGCTTCCAACTCACAGCTGGCTTCCCAGCTGCCCCAGGGGGAGCAGAGGGGTGTCCAGGAAAATCTGGCTCCTTTGGGGCGTTCCAAATGTCACCAAAGAAGGCAGCCTAGAGTGATTTGAGATGTCACATGAAAGACGCTGTCTCGTTTGCATCTGCACTTAGCAGGGCTTGAAAGCCAGTGTTTGAAAACATCCCTTTGCATATTAGTCCTGGTGCAGGTATGGGACCTTGCCCTGGGGCAAAAGGGACGGCAAGGAAGATCCAAGAACAGGTGGAATTCCTCTTACCTTTGCTGTAAAAAGCTATTGTAGAAATCATCAACTTTAGGAGAAAGGTATTTGAATTAAATGACTCTTTGAGAAGGGGACAGAAGGGGACAGGGAATTTCATACTGGAGAGCCTTTCCTCTTTCTCAAACATTTCTTCTCTATTTCTCGTGTCACTGTGTTCTCCCAGTTCACTTCCGGCTCCTGCATCCACGTCTCAGCCTCCGCTTTCTCATCTGGCTCCCAGGAAACAGGTGCTCCTTAAAGACCCCCTGCGGGGCTGCTTCCATTCTCTTCCAGTCCTCTGGTTCTCTTCCTTGGTTCTCTCACCTTTGTCTGTAGCCTCAAGGGTCATCAGCCCATGGATGAAGCCTTGAGCTTCATGATCCCCAATCCTGAGAGTCTATCATGTATCCACCAATTCTCAAATCAGAACTCATAACTTTCGCCTTCTCCTGACCTTCAGACGTGTGCTTACCCTGGCCTGGCGGACGTCTCTTCTGGGAGGAACCCGTATAAAGCATGCCTTTTCACGTCTGTTAAGCAATCTCAAGGCTTGAACTGGGTAGCTACATTGACACGTTTTGCTTGATGGGCACACGACTTCCAGTTTTTGAGTTTATAATTTGATTTTGCATATGCTTTCCCCAGTTCACCCAAGTCTCCACAGATCCTTGACCTTTATCCGTGCCACTTAGCTTCTTTCTGCTACAGGCCTATCCCTGAAGGCATGTGAGCTTGGGATTCCAGCCATAGAGGCATTTTTGATTTTTCTTTCTCCCTGCCTGCTTTATTCTTTCCCTGCCACCCTATCTAAGCAGTTCCCAAGTCTGATTTATATCATCTCCTCAGTGTCCCCCAAGCCTGTGCCACTCTTTCCTTTCCTACTGTACCTGCACATCCACAATAGAATCCCAGCTCTCTTCTGTTCACCCGGGATTAATCAGTCTGAAAGCTACCTCAGATGGTGGCAATTCCCTGATCTAACCTTCAGAATTGGCTTCACATTCTGACCAAATTAAGTCAGTTTGCTTCATCCTGGCATTAGAAAAAGTGCATAGAATCCTCCCTCACTTGTCCCAGCCCCATTTGTCTATTTTTAAATTCATCTCATTTTTTAAAAAGATTTATTTATTTATTTGACAGAGAGAGAGAGAGAGAGAGAAAGGAAGAGAGGATTTGAGAAGGGGAAAGGGTAGAAGAGGAGGGAGAGAATCCCAAGCAGATTCCCTACTAAGCTCAGAGCCCAATGCAAGGCTCGATCTCATGACCCAGAAAGCCTGACCTGAGTGGAAACCAAGAGCTCGATGCTCAATCGACTGAGCCACCGAAACGCCCCCAAATTCATGTCATTCTTAATCCTATTCTGTGAGCCGATTGCTTGCAGTTCCCTGAGCATAACCTAAATTCTTCTGCCTCAGTACCCTTGCTCTGATCCTCCCTGTTCAGCAATGTGTGTTGAAAATCTGTCTAGTCTTTAAGGCAGACAGAAGCATGCAGGATCAAAGCAGACAAAAGAAGGGAACGAAGCTGACCAGGGGTTGGGGAAAACAGGGAGTGGTGGGGACCATAGCAAAGTGGAGAGCTGTGTTGGTTTCTGTTCTACTCTAGGTAATAATCGCCAGGACATCATAAGGACCCAGAATTTTCAGATCATCTTATTTTGCAAGAGAAGCCAAAATTCCAGATATTTACAAGCAATATTCCAAGGTTTCAGTTTTGGCAACAAATTTACATAGACTATTTTTACAATATCATGGGAGATGAGCAGAATCCATGGACCCCATTTACCATCAGGTGTCCACCTGCAAAGCAGAATCCAGCCACATCTGAAATATTCCCTGATTCTCCCTTGTCATGTGCTCTCCCTTCTAAATTTGACACCCCAAAGCCCTTTGCCTATCTTGCTTTGTATATGCGATGCTAACCATGCAACCACCTTGAAAACTGAGTCTGTATCTTGCTTAACTCTGTAAATCTCAGTTACCAAGAAATTGGACTAATGTTTTGATATATTAGGCCTGTGTTAGTAGGTGCATTTTAAAATGGACTCTATAGGGGTAACCTTGCATTATATACTTCTGATAATGAAGACCCAATAATGGAACAGACTGTACATATTAGGGGATGAAAATGTATATGTAAACTTCCTAATCCTTGCCCCCACCCACCACCAATATTTTGTACTTGGTTTATCCTAGCTCAGGAATGCCCCCTTACTCTACGTAGGAGTTCTCTTACTTAGAGTAGTACTTCACATTCATTTTCCCCCCCCCAGGTCTATGAATTTTTTCCAGTTCATTTAGAAACGGGTCCCCTACATAGAGAAAAATAGTTTAAAATTTCCGTTGTTAAACTTTATCATTGTAGGGAGGGCAAATTTACCTTTCATAGTACAGGGTTCCTCCGCTTTTTGAAAGTTGGCCATGTGTACTTTTGCTTTTATGAATGACCTATATGAGTACCTCTTTTTCTCTAATGGAGAGAAATCTGAAGAGGATTTTTGCTCATGGCCATGAACTGTGATAGGGGCAAGAGTGGCCTTGCCAGTTCCTTCCCTGGGAACTGCACTCAGCATCTCAGCATCAAGCCACCAAAGCTTTGAGCTGTGTTTGTGAGCATCTGTGCTTTGTCTGGATTTATTCTGTGCATCTGTTAGCAAGATGTGTCCTAAAGCAGCAGAAGAGCCTAACAAAGGTGATTTTGGGGAATGCTCAAAAAGGTTTCTACATAAATTAATAGTAATTGGAAACTTCACTTTATGCCCTTTCTGCTTATGAAAGGTTTCACAGGCATGCTCTAACTTTTGGATAGCAGGGGGGAACCCATATGATTTCTGGGGGGTGAAGAAAAAGGGTTTAAGGACACTGTCTTATAAAACAGTCTTAATATATGTTTCTTATTATGGACTTAGGTTTGGGATCTTTTTTCCCTGTTAGTTTTGAATATTTAATGCATTTTATGATCCTGAAACTTAGAACTAGAGGTATTTTGAGGCAAAAACAGTAAGAATCCATTTTTCTGCTCCTTTTGCTGTTTTTCATGAAATGAAAAATGATAGTATAAGGTCAAACTTGAGTGCTTTGTATTAACATTAAGATTTGGTAAAATCTCCTGTCTCCTGACGTACAGAAAAATAAAAGGGAAGATTTCTGCAGCAAAGGGAAAAAAAAGCAACAGATGAAGAATGCTGTCCCCACCGGCTGAATGACTGCACCCAGCCACCAAACCCCATTTTCTGCAGCTTGCCAAAATTGAGAAATGGAAATGCCACACAAGCCAATGAGCTTGCTTGGGCTGTGCAATTCCACACGGTTACCCCAATGCAAGGGGTAACAGCTGAGAGAAACCTGAAAATAATGAATGTGATTGATTACACTTGGGAAACATAACGAGACTTGTTGAAACCAGTATAAAAATAACATAACATATAACAGCCTCAGAAATAATCACAGTGTTGAGTCCAGGTCACATTGTGTGAAATAACTCAGGTATTTTTGATTAATGTGGTCTCTGGGCTCCCTTTGCTAGGAAGACTTGCTGTGTGTGTGTGTGTGTGTGTGTGTGTGTGTGTGTGTGTGTTATGTGCATGTGTGTTATGTATGTGTGCACTCACTGTGCGTGCTTATTAGGGATTCAGTTGCCTTGGTTAGCAAGCAGAAAGCTAGAGCCTGTAACTGATTTATAGAGTGTTTCTTTCTCCTAATTGACAGGCACAGTACAAATCCCATTTTGTGAATGTGGAGGTTTTTGCATAAATATCAAGCACAATGGATCTTTTGTGAAGGTCAAATTTTGTTTCTGTTAAATTTTACAGCCCTGCCACCACCTCCCAGGGTACTCTACAAAGGTCAGATTTTTAACATACAGTTCTGTTCTTTCTTCTCCCCACCCCCGACCCCCCAGAGCTGCCTTCTTCTGAACTAGGCTCTTTTGCCTCAAGATTTGGTGTAGATTTCTTCCAATGGACAGATTTGTTGCAAGCATCCCTAGTCAGGTTGCTTTCATTACGTTGAGGCAGAATAACCAGGTATCAGAAGCTTTGAGGTTTTCGGGAATCTAGGCAGTGAAAACAAACTGCTTTTTTTTAGGGTACTCCTGACAGCATAAATGAACTTTAACTATCTTCTGTTGTTAGGTTACACCACTTGATGGCAGAGATACAAGGTAAAGTGGGAGTAAGCGCTGTTGTTTAAAATGGAAGCTTAGACCAGCCCGCTGTCCCTGTCACTTCCACAGCCAATCCAACACCCACAAGGCTGGGAAATCTGCTTTGCTTCTACCAGGGGGACAAGCATAGTCACATGACAAAGGGAACGGTTACAGGGTGGCCAGATCATTGTGGTCAATCATTTATTCTGCCATACAGAGAATATGAAGTAATGATATCAAGAAGGGGAATTAATGCAGGGCAAGCAACAGTCTTCAATGAAATGATGGCACCATTTATAATTTGTCTTGGGTATCGAGAGAGTTTGCGAAGATCTCTTTCTGTAAGATTGTGGGTATCAGAAGAAGTTCTGGGTGACTTTTGGTGAGCAGGGTTTCAGTGAGTGCATGTATCTGTGGAGAACGGCTTCTCAGGTTGGACAGGGGAAGTGATCCTAGAATTGCCCTTCCTGTTTTTGGAAAAGGGAAGACTGAGGTGGTTCTTCTGCCCGTCACATCTGGTGTTGCAGAAGACAGAGGCTGAGCATCAAGCAGGCAACCAGCTTTTAGAAATGTGCTCACGCCATCTGGATGCTTTTTGATGTCGGTTTCACCCTTCAAGGTTCTTTTGTATTCATTTTAGATCTTATTTGCAAAATGATGGTGGAATTATAAGGAAGATTACATCGTGGGCACCCACATCCTTTATGGATGTTCAGATTGTCTGTCACTGTGTAACAAATTGCCCCAAAACTTACTGCAAAAAACAGCTATTTATTATGCCCATGGATTCTGGGGGCCAGGAATTTAGATGGGAACACAGGGACAGTTTGCCTCCATTCCATAGTGTCTGGAGCCTCAGGTGGAAGATTCAAGGATAGGATGATTGACAAGGGGCTCAAATCATCTTCTGTCCCTCACAGGCATGATGGCTGATGCTGGCTTTTGGCTGAGACTTTAACTCTTGAGAGCATTGGCTGGAGTATCTACACACTCTGTCTCCGTGTAATCTGGGCATTCATTCCACACAGTGGTTTCCAGGGTGAGCATCTCAAGACAGAGGGCCAGGCGGCAGCCATATTGCCTTTGTAAACCCACCCTCTGAAGTTGACCATATGGTGTCCCTTCCACAGTATTCTACTTGCTGAGGCAGTTAAAAAGCCCTGCCAAGTTTCAAGGGGAAATGGAATAGATTTGAACTCTCAGTGTCGAGATAATGGAAGAACATTTGGAATCCAGAACATAGATGCAGCTGTTTCTAGAAAATACAATTTTCCACAGTCTTATCATCTGAATATAATAATGCAGATCCCTTCTACATATTTACCTTCCCTCAAAGGTCAGGGGAAGGTAGGAAGGGTACGTTTCCTTCAAAAGTTTCATCAGCTTCTGACATCAGACTAAGGCTGAGGCCCAGGACCGGGGTTGGGCAAGGCCTGATGCAGTCCTGGACTTTTACTTTTGGATCCATATCCAGGGACCTCTGCTAAGGTTCTTCCATTGACCAGTCAGCATCTGGGGAGATATGTCTAGCCTGGTCCAAATCAATGGCGGCAGTCTTTCAAAATTCAACAAAGGTTCCATGTGAGCTCAAGATCCGGATTCCCTCAACAGAGAAACTGGAGTGAAAACTTGGTGCAGGGCAGAAACCAGCCGGCCGCAGGCCACATATGTAAGGAGATAGTTAGAGATGCTTAGGCAATATGTATTCATGGTTGCTGCAGGGACGTGCGAGAGTGCTGGGCCTGTCAGATGCATGAGTGGTAGAGAATGGTCTCTGAAGCCAGGCCAGACCTGGGCTGGGAATGCTCATTGGCCAACCACTATGGGAAAGAGCACAAGGCCTGAGAAACAGGGCTGTTGCTTTACTTATATTACTATGGATGGTAAATCTCTTCTGCTCTGTGGGCCTTTAAATGGGGCTGTTGCCTGTGTCATTACTCCAGCCTTCTAATTGAAGTTACTAGGTCAAAGTTTACCTTTAAAAGGCAATTAGGATTTTCTCTGACTCAGGCCTACCATTAAAGGTATTACTTCCCCTTCAAATAGTATACTCTTCTGTCCATTTTTCTTGACCCTGGCAACATCTCTAACTTACTGGTAATTAACTGTTCCCCTAACAAAAACATCTCAGGGCTGGTGGGGACCTCAATGATCACTGAGGTTGATCATAAAAGCTGCAATGTTCCTCAAAAAAACATGAGGGTTTACACGTCTGTGTGCAGGTACAAGATACAGGATGATTTCGGAACTCTACATCGATCCTATTATCTTTCTTATATCTGGATGAAGTCCAGCTACTTCCCCCTTCCCTTTCAGTATGTCCCATCAGCCTGGGAATGGTTGGGAGTCAAGAGAGGCAAAGCCACTTCAGCCTTGGTGAGATCTCTGAGCAAAACTCCACCATTAGGCAAATTCACAATATTGTTCTAATTTTTCCTTGACCTTTAAGCTGCCTGATTCTATTCTTTGTTCTGCTCTGCACTGACCTGTTTCAGGGACCCTGAACTCCAAGACTTTGCTTTCATCAATATTTAACTCTCTTGTCACAGACAAAAGAGAATGTTACTATTCTCGACTATCCTTGGTAGTATTTATACTTGGAAGAGCGCAAACTGGAAGACAGTGCTTAAGAATCTGAAATACTTGTTAATGATGCAGTTGTAGGCCAGAGTAGGAAAACAGTTTGCAGTGTCTTTCTGCTCTTCCTTAAATCACTATCTATAGGCAACTACTGCTAGATTACAGTGCTTTGCTCTGATTGTAGTGTTTGCTTTTCCATGTTTTTTTCTTCTTTTTCTCCTCCCCATCCCCACAGTTTTTCCTTTTTTTTTTTTTTTTTTTGGCTATTGGGAAGGAAAAAGAAAGTTATTATAGTTCTCTGGTATTGTTTTTTTTCCTTACCTCTTATGAGGTTTTGAAAATATTTGCATTCAAAAAGACTATAGTTGTAACAATAGGAATCCCAGTCCACGAACTCAAGTAGGCAAGAAATACCACATTTCTTTCCTTCATTCCTATCAACATAATACCCTTTTTCCTGGCTGGCAGGAAATTTAGCCTCAGTCCTTCATGAGACTCCTCCTCTCCCTAGGGTCACATACTAAAGCTTCAAGATCTTAGGTGGTACCAGGTCATTGAGGGAAGTCATCCTCTTATATTCTTTGTCCCTATTCTCATAGTCCCCTAAGGTCTTGTGGCCCTGCCACCCTTCTGTTTTGTGGCAAGGGAATATTGACAATGCTGTGAGCCTCACAGCTTAGGATATGGTCTTCCTGGGAGCATCACAGAGATATACCCATGAGGCTTTGCTGTCTGCCTGCCGCCTCTCAGGAAGAGCACTCTTCTCACTGCTCAGGAGACGCTCCTGTAAGCCCATCTCACACTTTGTGACTTCTCTTCCTTTCCCATTGCACTTGAAATCACCTCCTCCTTAGATTTTGAAACCAAAAGCCAAGGCAGGAAGTGTGTTGCAAATCTCTTCTTTCCAATTGGCTATATTCTTCTGCCTGCTTGACTTTGGAAAGGGAAAAGGGACAAGATGAGGAGAGAGAAAAATATTAATATTTAGGGACGCCTGGGTGGCTCAGTTGGTTAAACAGCTGCCTTCAGCTCAGGTCATGATCCCAGGGTCCTGGGATCGAGTCCCACATCGGGCTCCTTGCTCGGCAGGGAGCCTGCTTCTCCCTCTGCCTCTGCCTGCCACTCTGTCTGCCTGTGCTCCCATGCGCTCTCTCTCTCTCTCTAACAAATAAATAAAATCTTTAAAAAAAAATTAATATTTAAAAAAAAAATCAATGATGCCAAAGAAGAAACTAAGAGCTGCTTTGTCAAGAGTGTCCTCCCTACTATCAACTCATAGACAATGACAAAGTTTTTGTCCCTCACGATAGCAAGAATATTTTATCTCAGATCTGCTATAGCCATGTCTTCTTGAGTCCAAAGGAAATGTTTGCAAGTGCAGATTTTCATCTATAGAGAATTTCATGATTGCCTCTATCATAGAGAGGAGGTGGGGTAGGGTTAAGTGGGTGTATTCAGTTGCCTTCATTAACCTGAAGTTGCTAGAGCTGGATAATTGCCTGAAGGAATAGTTTTACTTTATTTAAGTTTTTATGGCTGGTCAGATTCAAATTCTACATCTTTTGGCTTAGCTCCCTTTCTTCTTTTAGAGAAGAAAATTTTTTGCTTATTTTGCTTCCATGGGATATAGATGTATAGTGCTACTTTTATAACTCCCCTCTCTTCTTATTTATATATAAATATATAAATTTAGTCTTCCCTAATATCTATTTATATATTATTTCTATACTTCTATATGATTTACTTACTTATAAATAAGTATACAATTATTTACATACTTCTATATAATAAAACATTCAAATTATTATTTTTTAAAGTCTTTATACGTTTATTTGACAGAGAGAGAGATCATAAGCAAGGGGAGCAGGAGAGGGAAGAGCAGGTTCCCTGCTGAATGTGGAGTCCAATGTGGGACTCGATCACAGGACCCCAGGATCATGACTTGAGCCGAAGGCAGACACTTAACTGACTGAGCCTCCCAGGTACTCCTAAAACATTCAGATAATACATATACAATTTTGTAGGCTCAATAACATTTCTCAGATAAGCTTCTTAAGTGACTTCTCTAGAACAGCATTATCTCTTTCTATTCCATTTTCTTCTACAAAGAGAGGTTGTACTGTAGAATGTTCTGAGTCAGTCTGCCCAGGTTTTAATCCTCACTCTGCCACTTGCTACCTCTGTGGTTTTGAACAATTTGCTCAGCCTCTGAGCAAATATATCATATTATATATATAATATATATTTATATAATGAATAGAAAATATATATTAATAAAATATATATTTTATAAAATGTATATTATATGTAATATAAATATATAATAAATAATAAATATATAATTATATATTATATAATTATATATAATATATAATTATATATGTATTATATATAATGTAAACTACATATAACATATGAATTATATATAATGTATTATATATTATATATAATATATGAATATATGTATAAAATTATATAAGATATATAGATATATAAATATATATATAAATAAAATAAAATATATAAATATATAACACGTATTTATATATTACATATAAAATATATAATATATATTTATAAAATATGTAAATAAAATAAAAATATAGGAATATATATTTTACATATAAAATATATATTATAGGGGCGCCTGGGTGGCTCAGTGGGTTAAAGCCTCTGCCTTCCCCTCAGGTCATGGTCTCAAGGACCTGGGATCGAGCCCCACATCTGGCTCTCTGCTCAGCAGGGAGGCTGCTTCCCCCTCTCTCTCTGCCTGCCTCTCTGCCTACTTGTGATTTTTGTCTGTCAAATAAATAAATAAAATCTTTAAAAATATATATAATATATAAATATATAAAATTTGATCTATATCTTATATATAAATACAGCACAATGTTAAAGGGAAAACATATGAATAATTGCCTCACTCTTCTGCTGGAAACTAGCAAACACACTGAGTGAACTTTAAGGGTCTCTCCATACCCAGCATACAAAGTCCACGGTCATGATTAGGACACTCAGGATGCTTCAGGGCCCCGTCTCAGCTGAGGCTAGTGCTCAACCTCCTCAGCCCCATGACTTCACCTCCATGTACACTCAGCTTCAATTCACCCGTGCCATTCTCCAAACACATCACCTATGTGATAACTTTCTGCCTTTCCAAATGCTGCCCCTCTGGAGGAGTGTACTTCTCACCTTTGACTGCCTCTTAAAGTATTTTCATTTTTTAAAGGTAAAAAAACCGTAATTCCTTGGTGAAGGCTTCTGTCTCCCCCAAGTCAGAGGTAGTCACTGTCCTCTTTAGCTCAGATAATACTGAAATGAACAATCAAAAATCCAAAGTTGTGTTTTGACATTTATTTCCTCTATCTTGTTTCATAATTCATTGTATATTTGTCCTTCTCATTCAGCCAGAGGCCAGAGTATCATTTTTCTATTGCAGTTTTTCCAATTTTTTCGTATGAGAATTTTCGAACATATAGAGAAGTCAAAGGGATAGAATACAACCCACAAACACACCTTTTGTTCAACAGCATTATCATGTGGTCATATTTACTTTGTGTGACACATATTTTATTTCCACTGAGCCATTTAAATGTAAATGTCAGACATCATGACCCTTTACCCCTAAATACTTCAGCACACAGCTCTCTAAAACAAGGACAAACTCTCTCATAGCCAGCCTGCCAAGATAACACCTAAGAAAATCAAAGGTGATTCTCTAATGCCGCTTAATACACAGTCCATATTTAGTCACCCCAATTGAGAGATAACTGTGTTTTCCTTCCTATTTATGTCATAACGGAGAATACCATTTTCTGTTGGACTGAAGAACCCAAATATTGCTGATGTCATTAGGAGTCATTTTCCTGCAGAAAGTAGCCACTTCTATTCCACTCTGAGACTTGTTTCTCTAGGTCTCCTTAGCCTGACTTTGATCTTCCCTCTTTCTGTGACTCTCTCTTTCTCCCTAGCCATCCAGTGCTATAGGAAATGAGACTAAACGGTTTCACCTAGAGATGGGGATTTTAGGAAGACTGAACTCCATTTCTTTCTACTGGCACAGCAATCCAATTCACTTTTTGGAAAGTTCTAGTGTTTTGTTTTGTTTTGTTGTTTTTTTGTTTGTTTGTTTGTTTTTGTTTTGGTAAAGTAGTAGTCCTTCAGGCTGTGACAATACAATCATCTCTAATCTGAGGATTGGTTATGCAGCTGGTGAATTATCCAGAGATTTTTCTTCTCTTGTTTTCTTCTGTCTGCCTCTAGGACATTTCACTGCCTGGAGTATTTTTATGACCCTGCAACTCAAAGGAAAGGAAACAGGGTGTTAGGGTCCATGATCAAAGGAACGAGACTGATACAAAGCGAAAGTCAAGCAAAGCTTTATTTCATGTCAAGCCTCGAAAATCAAACCAACCGGTAGGGGCCGTCTCTTACAAAGAGGCGAAGACAACGAGGACAATGACCCCGAGGACGCTGCTCCCTGGGGAGGCCGCTCCCTACAATGAAGAGGCGACGAGGACGACAACCCTGATAACGCAGACTCTGCTCCCCATGATGCTGCTCTGACAACGCTGCTCCCCGGACGAGGCCGCTCCCCAACGACTATCACCCAATGACTACCCCAACGACTACCCCAATGCCGACTACTACTCCCTACTCCCCCCATCCAGCCTCACAGACTAACCTTTATAGAGGTGGTTGAGCCCGGCCCACACACAGGTGGCCAATGAGATTGCAACAGACAGGGAAAACTGCACAGTCATGCTTGGTGAGCAATACGGGTGACCAACTGAATTTCAATTCACCACAGTAAATATATGCATGCCCCACTGATTGGATGTCTCCATCTGGCCTGGCCCGCCCCTATATCCGGGGTTTGCAAGTAAGTTCCTCTGGGAGGGGCGGGGTCAATCTAAATTTACAACCAAAAGGATCCCTCTGGCAAACCAGGCCCCTACACAGGGAATATGCATTCCCTTAGTTTTTTGTCAACTCTAGTCAAAAATTTGGTGGTGATGGAGTCTCAGGGTGAGTTAGGTTTGTGGATTATGACTGAATTTTCCTTTCCCAGAATTCCCTTGTTGCCAGCAGTAACAATAATTAAGAGTTACTTTGTTTTGTTTTTTTAAGAGTTACTTTTCATGGGACACCTGGGTGGCTCAGTGGGTTAAAGCGTATGCCTTCGGCTCTGGTCATGATCCCAGGGTCTTGGGATTTAGCCCCACATCGGGCTCTCTGCTCAGCAGGGAACCTGCTTCCTCCTCTCTCTCTATCTGCCTGCCTCTCTGCCTACTTGTGATCTCTGTCTGTCAGATAAATAAATAAAATCTTAAAAAAATAAAAAAAAGAGTTACTTTTCATTAGTCAAGTGCAATAAGGAACTTGAAGAGTTTATGTCAATAGAAGAAATGATTTTGGTAAGAACTGCCAGTCAGGAAAGGATATTGTCACTAAGGGAAAGAAATGGAGTCTGTCATGACTCAGAGACACCCTTCATACTTGATGTGTCCAATGTTAAATCCAGTTCATTAGCTAGGATTATAAATCATTTCTCTGTCACTATTTTGCTTTTTCATTTTCCTGACTTTGTGACTTTGTATGAAGTGCGTTAAGCAAAATATCCAAAATATATTAGAATTATTGAAAACATATATTTGTATCTTCCCAGGTAACTTATTGAAAATGGATTTTTTCTTGGTGTGTTGTAGTATTTACAAAAGCAAAGCTTGCAATCAAGCTTCTACATCATAGAATCATTGACTCAAAAACTCTTGTCTTAGTTTACTAAAAAATAAACCCTGGAATAAAAGGTACCAAAGCAGGGCACCTGAGTGGCTCAGTGGGTTAAGCCTCTGGTCATGATCCCAGGGTCCTGGGATTGAGCCCTGCATCAGGCTCTCTGCTCAGTGGGGAGCCTGCTTCCTCCTCTCTCTCTCTTCCTGCCTCTCTGCCTACTTGTGATCTCTGTCTGTCAAATAAATAAATAAATAACATCTTAAAAAAAAAAAAAAAGTACCAAAGTGCTTTGAGATCAATTTAGAGTCAGGCAGTCCATCCCAGAAGAAATACAGTCATTGTTGAACTATTCAGCTCAGAAAAGCAAAACAAAGGGCTAAAATGACAGAAGAGGGAAATACCAGTGGAAAGCAGCATGAAAAATAAAGCCAAGATTTGTTTCATCAAAGTACAGATGCTATAAGGCATGCATCAAAGAATATATGCTTTATCATGCTAATCTGTTTTGTTTTCTTTAGTACTCTTCTCAAGACCTGAAATATGGCATTTGTTGATTGATAACATGTCCATTTTCTGCTTTCCTGAGAGGAAACCTATGAAGGCAGAGACTGTCCTGTCTGTCACTATGTCCCCAGTGCCTGGTGGCCAAAAGCCTGGGTCATAACACGTGCTCACCAAGTGTGTGTGGAATAAATGGATTCCTGAATCTTGTGTAGCTGGATTTTTTTTTTTTTAAATCTTAAAGCTCAATGATTAAATGAGCCTATGTTAGGTTAGTTAAGACAGTTCTTAAGTGTAACTCAGTTTTTGTTATTGTTGTCTAAAACTTATTTTCTCTATTTCAGAGGTAATTTAACAAGAAGTTATTATGTTCAAAGTTCCCAGAGTTAGGTATAAAATAGAAAGCAGGCATCTAAGAAGTCAGCCCAAGATTCCTTTTTTTTTAAATAAATATTTTGTTTATTAGAGAGAGAGAGAGAGAACATTAGCAGGGGGAGGGGCTGAGAGAGAGGGAGAAGGTGGTTCCCTGCTCAGCCGGGATGTGGGGCTTGATCCCAGGACTTTGGGATCATGATCTGAGCTGAAGGCAGCCACTTAACCAACTGAACCACGCAGGCAGCCCTGAAAATTCCTTTTAAATGAAAACTGCTCATGGATATCCCTGTCATTCCAAACTTTGAAAGAAACAGTTGAAGGTGAAGAGAGAGGCATTTCTGCCCAAAGTTGTGCTTTGAATTACTCTGAGCTGTGATATTGTCTATGTCTTGCATGTAGGAAGAAAGAGTAAGAAGCTGAGCATCTCATGAACCATGGGACCCTGGGAAGTTCTCCAGTTTTTCCCTAATTGGACCGTAATGGGGCTTAGTCATTGTGTCTATGGCACTTAACTCCATCAGCACACCCCTTGTGATGTAATCACAGTTTAAAGCGTGCTGCTGAAAAAATTTTAACAATCTTTGGATTATCCAAGTGATAGATTCTCCCTGCCTATAGTTCTCATTATTAGAAGACAGCTGGGAAACTTGTGACGTGGAAACATGGTTCAAGGTTATTGAGCACTATTGTCTTTGCTCTGCTCTGTGAGCAGTCATAATGTACTTTTTAATTCACAAGAAAAAGAAAGTCTAGATTGTTTCTCTGAGGCTCTGTGTTAAGGACTCCAAAAAAGCGTATTAAGCTTTGAATGATTGTTATAAAAATAAAATATTTCATATGAGTTTTGTTTTGTATTTGTTACAAGAATACGGTGGGCCCTTTAAATCGTTCCATTTTCCACTAGGTAAGCATTTGGCTTCTCTGACAGGAGCTGGTGATTTCTGGGGTCTCCTTCATCTTTGTTCATTTTAGCAGCTTATTCTTTCAGCGACAAACTATTTTGAGCTCTCACTGGTGGAGCTTGACCTTGCAAATGACAGAAATGAACTTAGTGGTTTTTCCAGCCTCTCCATCTTAGAGCTGAGGTCTCATTGTGCACCTAAAAGAACATCAACTTGTTCCAGCTCCAGTGATGTATGATCCCATGGATGCCATTGGTCACAGGATCAATGAAGTCAACAGAAAAGGTATGGCTCCCACAGTGTTTATTATTATTATTATTTTTTAACATTAAACCCAAGTAGTCTTTTAGAGATGAAAAGTCCCCTCCTAGATTTCCAGGGCCAAGGAAAATCCAAGAGAGAAAACTAGCAGCATGAGAAGGCATTTTCCTCCTGACCCCCAATTATATGATCTTCCTTTCTTCTCTCTTTCACTAAAACAGCATACCCCTTTAGATCTGAGTCTTTCAGGCTCTGAAATTTTGACTTAAGGAGAGACCATACCATGCCAGGTTCATAGCCCTTTCTCTACGAAACACGCAGCTTCTTCTGAAAGCAGGGAGGCAGTATGTGGGCACTATGGTTTACCTTCTTTCCCCCACCAAAGAAGATTCTTTGTGTGTGTCTGCCTAGATGCATGAACATCAGATAGGCTGCTTGCTGTCCAGTTCCGTGGAGGCCAGGCTGATCATGTCTTGGTTTCATAAAGAAAAGGAGGGCTCAGCTTTTTAATTCCACTCTGACCCTCAAGCAGTGCATGGTTCAGACAGATAAGCATTCAGAATAACAAACAGGTGCCTGTTCTCCCCAGGGTGGGAAATAGGGAGAATCAGAATCAGAATCAGAATGCCAGCTTCCCTGGCTTTCTTATGCATCTTTTTGATTTATTTATGCAGCAAGAACTTACCCAGCTCCTCCTCTGTGTCCAGCACTGGGCTCTGTTCCTTGTCAGTGTAGTTAAAGATGTTGAGCCCCAAGAAACTCTCATTGGTTATCTTCACCTGCCTTCCCTTTCCTCCAAAAACATCAAGAAGAGTGCTATGACTTTACTGTCCGAGGAACCTGGGTTTGAATCCTGTTTCTGCCACTTCAGAATATCAAAGATACAGATGGTAGTTTTTGCTCATCCTCCTTCCTAGCAGGGCATGGTCTCTTTTGGGAGGGAATATCTTTCCTTCTTTGTGGGAAGGTGGGAATATCAGTCTAGGTGTGCTGCCCTTTCCTAGCCTAGGATTACAACTCTCCTAGCATCGGTGTCTTGAGTAGGACCTGACAAAAATGATAGAGCCCATCCATCCCTTTGGAACTATCACACAAGATGTTTATGTAATTCCTGATGCTGGGACGTGTCTTGTTCTTGTTTCGTTTTCTGTTTCTCTGAATGCAGAGAGCAGCTGACATCCTGTCAACACAGTCTTCTTTCTGCTTGTTGGCCAGAGCGGGTTTCTGTGACCTGCAAGCCAAGAAATCCTGGCTGCCCCACCTTTGGGCCAGTTACTTACATCGCTTTTATTCTCAGCTCCTGAATTTCTAAAATGGGAGCAATGATGCCCTCCTGACAGGACAGGGGGTGGCTGAGCTGTGATGGCTCAAGGAAGAGCTCCACACAGCACCCCACACATGGGAGACATGCAGGAAATGAGAGTTACCGTCATGGTCCATGTTTTTACTCTGTCTGCGTAGAAGCCCTACTGGGGAGGGGTGAGGGGGAGAGGGTAATGGCATTCCCAGCCTCTCCAAGTGTACCTTCCGCAGAGGTGACCTGGAGCCTCTATTCATTAGGGAAAGGACAGGCTCAGAAACAGAAAAAGTAGCAGCGATTTGGAACATCAAAGCAGTGAGGAAGCCCATAGGGAGAGGGAGGTGTGACTTGGGATGCTGGAGCTCCCTCCAGTAGTGAGGTGGGAGTAGGGAGTGGAGATGTCCCTGCTTTCTCCCTGCTTTCTGTTCTCACTGCCATACGTGGAATTTTGAGCTATGTTGTTACTTTGGATACATTCTCTGTGACACCGCTAGTGGACAGCTGGCTGCATTTCATTTCTGCCTGAATTATGTCTGTGGACATGTTCACTTACCTATAAAGCACTTTCTTATTTTTGTTTTTTAATCGATGAAAATAATATCTTTTCAGTCTTGCTTAAGTGAGACCTGGCACCCCATTCTCGTCCTGGTTGTTTTAATTTCCCCTGTCATTCTGGGCATAATACATGTGCTAAAACTGTTTTTTCTCCTAGAAACAACTTCTAAAGGGGCCCAACCTGGGAGTGTATCACAAGGACATTTGAACTAGTTTACTTGGATTCAAGTACAGCTTTTTTGCCAATTAGCTATGTGACTTTAGGAAAGTAACGTAAGCTCCCTCTGCCTTGCTTTTCCTATCTCTAAAATAGGCTGGTAAAATAGTGCTATGCAGTGGAAATGAAAAAATGAAAAGTACAGTGAGATGTACATTAAGTGATCAGTGAATGTATTTATTAAGATTATATTTGTTGCTACCAATAGAAATGATCATTGTTTAACTTAAGAAAAAAGGAAGAATGGATAGGAAAGATGCTGGGGCAGTCTCAGAATTTAAGGCAGAGCTGGTCACTCTGAGTTAAGAAACAGGGAGGGAACATGGGGCGGGGCTGGATCCTCGGCAGCAAAAGTTGTCGGACAATTCCTCTGGGGCCCTGGCATTAGGGTGACACACACTCCCCCAACTCTGCTTGGCTCACTGCCCCATCCTTCATGTGCCCGACACTGTAAATACCAAGCAACGGGAAAACTGCTGAAACCCCACATAGTTATCACACAGGGGAGACTACTGCAGGCCCAGATGCTGGTTTAGCCTTTTGAAAAAGCCTGAACTTTGCATCTCTTTTCCTGTGTATCAAAAATGAAATCGCTGTTAATAAAAGGCAAAGCTCAGGTTGAGCCTGGGGAGACAAGAAGGCCTGCAAAGCGCTGTCTCCTTTTAAATCCTTACTCAATGCAGAATCCACAGAGAAAAATGATTGTATTAGCCCTGAGATTATGGTGGGAAAATTCAGAAGTCTGCAGCGTGTCTTCAGTCCTCAAGGCACTGGCCAAACAGAACGTTTTCCTATCTTCTCCATGATACAACTGAGCAGTAGTGTCAAAACATCTTTGCTTTATGTTGGGTTGTTTAAACACAGTCTGTACTCTGGGGGTTGGAAATTTGGATGAAGGGGACAGGTTTGTAAAAAATGTTCTGAATTGCTTTGGAGTTTATAAATAATCAAGTAGATCCTTTCAGTGGGTAATTCACAACTATAATTTAAAACCTTTTGGGTATTTGAAACAAAGGTACACCGAAGCAATACTTTGTGAAATATCATAGTAGTGGACTATTGAACTAAATGCAACTTTCAAAAGTATAAAAATGTTCAATGTAGCAAGTGATGGGGATGATAGTGATGATAGTTAACACTCATTAAGGTACTTGTTCTGTGATGTGCTAGTGCACTGAGTTCTTCCAATAACCCTGTGAAGGAGTTACTGTTATTTCTCCATTTTACAGGTCAGGAAACCAAAGCACAGAGAGGTGAGTTAACTTGTCTAAAATCACACAGCAAGTAAGTGGCCGACATGGATGTAAACTTGGGTTATTCAAGGTCCTAGCCCAGGATCTCAGCTAACACATTCCTCAGCAGTTTGTAGGCTGGGAACCTCAGGTTCCAGACTGAGGAAGGAAAGGGACTCAGAAACAAAATAAACATACAGAGCACACATCGTATATAAATATATGCCATATACACTGTCTTATTTGTTCCTTCCAGGAAGACTTTGATGAAGGTAATAGTGTGACCATTCCATAAAGGGTGTTAAAAGGTAGACTGAGGCGTATTAAAAATATTAAGGGGGAGGAGTCAAGATGGCAGAGAAGTAGCAGGCTGAGACTACTTCAGGTAGCGGGAGATCAGCTAGATAGATTATCTTAAGATTGCAAACACCTACAAATCCAACGGGAGATCGAAGAGAAGAAAAACAGCAATTCTAGAAACAGAAAATCAACCACTTTCTGAAAGGTAGGAATGGCGGAGAAGTGAATCCAAAGCGACGGGAAGATAGACCGCGGGGGCAGGGGCCGGCTCCCGGCAAGCGGCGGAGCAACAGAGCACAAAATCAGGACTTTTAAAAGTCTGTTCCGCTGAGGGACATCGCTCCAGAGGCTTAACCGGGGTGAAGCCCACGCGGGGTCAGAGTGGCATCAAGTCCCGCAGGGTCACAGAAGAATCGGGGGTGTCTGAGTGTTGCAGAGCTTGCAAGTATTAGAACAGGGAAGCTGGCTACAGAGACAGAGCTGAGGAGTGAGCTCACAGCTTGGGGTTACCTTGAACTGGTTGCAGCCTCGGTCAGCTCGGAGCGCGGCCGGAGGCCAGGGTGACGGGAGTAATTGGGCACTGTTCTCTGAGGGCGCACTGAGGAGTGGGGCCCCGGGGCTCTCGGCTCCTCCGGGCCGGAGACTGGGAGGCCGCCATCTTCATTCCCGTCCTCCGGAACTCTACGGAGTGCGCTCAGGGAACAAAAGCTCCCGAAAGCAAACCCGAGCGGATTACTGAGCCCGGCCCCTGGTAAGGGCGGTGCAATTCCTCCTGGGGCAAAGACACTTGAGAATCACTACAACAGGCCCCTCCCCCAGAAGATCAACAAAAAATCCAGCCAGGACCAAGTTCACCTACCAAGGAGTGCAGTTTCAATACCAAGGAGAGCAGCAGAATTCCAGAGGAGGAGAAAGCAAAGCACGGAACTCAGGGCTTTCTCCCCATGATTCTTTAGCCTTGCAGTTAATTTTTTTTTTCTTTTTCATTTTTTTTTTCTCTTCTTCTGCTAAATTTTTTTAACTTTCACCCTTTTCTTTTTTAACGTTTTTTAACAAGTTTATCTTATATATATATATACATATATATATATATTCCTTTTTATATTTTTTCTTTATTTGTTTTCCTTTTTTAATTGTTTCTTTTTTTTTTTTCTCCTTTCTGAACCTCTTTTTATCCCCTTTCTCCCCCCTCACGATTTGGGATCTCTTCTGATTTGGCTAAAGCATATTTTCCTGGGGTTGTTGCCACCCTTTTAGTATTTTACTTGCTCCTTCATATACTCTTATCTGGACAAAATGACAAGGCGGAAAAATTCACCACAAAAAAAAGAACAAGAGGCAGTACCAATGGCTAGGGACCTAATCAATACAGACATTGGTAATATGTCAGATCTAGAGTTCAGAATGACGATTCTCAAGGTTCTAGCTGGGCTCGAAAGAGGCATGGAAGATATTAGAGAAACCCTCTCGGGAGTATAAAAGCCCTTTCTGGAGAAATAAAAGAACTAAAATCTAACCAAGTTGAAATAAAAAAAGCTATTAATGAGGTGCAATCAAAAATGGAGGCTCTCACTGCTAGGATAAATGAGGCAGAAGAAAGAATTAGTGATATAGAAGACCAAATGACAGAGAATAAAGAAGCTGAGCAAAAGAGGGACAAAGAGCTACTGGACCATGAGGGCAGAATTCGAGAGATAAGTGACACCATAAGATGAAACAACATTAGAATAATTGGGATTCCAGAAGAAGAAGAAAGAGAGAGGGGAGCAGAAGGTATATTGGAGAGAATTATTGGAGAGAATTTCCCCAATATGGCAAAGGGAACAAGCATCAAAATCCAGGAGGTGCAGAGAACCCCCTCAAAATAACAAGAATAGGTCCACACCCCATCACCTAATAGTAAAATTTACAAGTCTTAGTGACAAAGAGAAAATCCTGAAAGCAGCCCGGGAAAAGAAGTCTGTAACATACAATGGTAAAAATATTAGATTGGCAGCAGACTTATCCACAGAGACCTGGCAGGCCAGAAAGAGTGGGCATGATATATTGAGAGCACTAAATGAGAAAAACATGCAGCCAAGAATACTATATCCAGCTAGGCTATCATGAAAATAGAAGGAGAGATTAAAAGCTTCCAGGACAAACAAAAACTGAAAGAATTTGCAAACACCAAACGAGCTCTACAGGAAATATTGAAAGGGGTCCTCTAAGCAAGAAAGAGCCTAAAAGTAATAGATCAAAAAGGAACAGAAACAATATACAGTAACAGTCACCTTACAGGCAATACAATGGCACTAAATTCATCTCTCTCAATAGTTACCCTGAATGTTAATGGGCTAAATGCCCCAATCAAAATACATAGGGTATCAGAATGGATAAAAAAACAAAACCCATCTATATGTTGCCTACAAGAAACTCATTTTAGACCTGAAGGCACCTCCAGATTTAAAGTGAGAGGGTGGAAAAGAATTTACCATGCTAATGGACATCAGAAGAAGTGCCAATCCTTATATCAGATCAATTAGATTTTAAGCCAAAGACTATAATAAGAGATGAGGAAGGAGACTATATCATACTCAAAGGCTCTGTCCAACAAGAAGATCTAACAATTTTAAATATCTATGCCCCTAACATGGGAGCAGCCAACTATATAAACCAATTAATAACAAAATCAAAGAAACACATCGACAATAATACAATAACCATAGGGGACTTTAACACTCCCCTCACTGAAATGGACAGATCATCCAAGCAAAAGATCAACAAGGAAATCAAGGCCTTAAATGACACACTGGACCAGATGGACATCACAGATCTATTCAGAACATTTCATCCCAAAGCAACAGAATAAACATTCTTCTTTAGTGCACATGGAATATTCTCCAGAATAGATCACATCCTCAGTCCTAAATCAGGTCTCAACTGGTATCAAAAGATTGGGATCATTCCCTGCATATTTTCAGACCACAATGCTCTGAAGCTAGAACTCAATCACAAGAGGAAATTTGGAAAGAACCCAAATACATGGAGACTAAACAGCATCCTTCTAAAGAATGAATGGGTCAACCAGGAAATTAAAGAAGAATTGAAAAAATTCATGGAAACAAATGATAATGAAAACACAACGGTTCAAAATCTGTGGGACACAACAAAGGCAGTCCTGAGAGGAAAATATATAGTGGTACAAGCCTTTCTCAAGAAACAAGAAAGGTCTCAGGTACACAACTTAACCCTACACCTAAAGGAGTTGGAGAAATAACAAGAAAGAAACCCTAAACCCAGCAGGAGAAGAGAAATCATAAAGATCAGAGCAGAAATCAATGAAATAGAAAAAAAAAAAACCCACAATAGAACAAATCAGCGAAACTAGGAGCTGGTTCTTTGAAAGAATTAGTAAGATTGATAAACCCCTGGCCAGACTTATCAAAAGAAAAGAGAAAGGACCCAAATAAATAAAATCATGAATGAAAGAGGAGAGATCACAACTAACACCAAAGAAATACAGACAATTACAAGAACATACTATGAGCAACGCTACGCCAACAAATTGGACAATCTGGAAGAAATGGATGCATTCCTAGAGACATATAAACTACCACAACTGAACCAGGAAGAAAGAGAAAGCCTGAACAGACCCATAACCAGTAAGGAGATTGAAACAGTCATCAAAAATCTCCAAACAAACAAAAGCCCAGGGCCAGACGGCTTCCCGGGGGAATTCTACCAAACATTTAAAGAAGAACTAATTCCTATCCTCCTGAAACGGTTCCAAAAAATAGAAATGGAAGGAAAACTTCCAAACTCATTTTATGAGGCCAGCATCACCTTGATCCCAAAACCGGACAAGGATCCCATCAAAAAAGAGAACTACAGACCAATATCCTTGATGAACACAGATGCAAAAATTCTCACCAAAATACTAGCCAATAGGATTCAACAGTACATTAAAAGGATTATTCACCAAGATCAAGTGGGATTTATTCCAGGGCTGCAAGTTTGGTTCAACATCCACGAATCAATGTGATACAACACATTAATAAAAGAAAGAACAAGAACTATATGATACTCTCAATAGATGCTGAAAAAGCATTTGACAAAGTACAGCATCCCTTCCTGATCAAAACTCTTCAAAGTGTAGGGATAGAGGGCACATACCTCAATATTATCAAAGCCATCTATGACAAACCCACTGCAAATATCATTCTCAATGGAGAAAAACTGAAAGCTTTTCCGCTAAGGTCAGGAACACGGCAGGGATGTCCGTTATCACCACTGCTATTCATCATAGAACTAGAAGTCCTAGCCTCAGCAATCAGACAACAAAAGGACATTAAAGGCATCCAAATTGGCACAGAAGAAGTCAAACTATCACCCTTCGCAGATGATATGATACTATATGTGGAAAACCCAAAAGACTCCACTCCAAAACTGCTAGAACTTGTAGAGCAATTCAGTAATGTGTCAGGATATAAAATCAATGCACAGAAATCAGTTGCATTTCTCTACACCAACAACAAGACAGAAGAAAGAGAAATTAAGGAGTCCATCCCATTTACAATTGTACCCAAACTATAAGATACCTAGGAATAAACCTAACCAAAGAGGCTAAGAATCTATACACAGAAAACTATAAAGTCCTTATGAAAGAAATTGAGGAAGACACAAAGAAATGGAAAAATATTCCATGCTCCTGGATTGGAAGAATAAATATTGTGAAAATGTCTATGCTACCTAAAGCAATCTACACATTTAATGCAATTCCTATCAAAGTACCATCCATTTTTTTCAAAGAAATGGAACAAATAATCCTAAAATTTATATGGAACCGGAAAAGTCCTCGAATAGCCAAAGGAATATTGAAAAAGAAAGCCAAAGTTGGTGGCATCACAATTCCGGACTTCAAGCTGTATTACAAAGCTGTCATCATCAAGACAGCATGGTACTGGCACAAAAACAGACACATAGATCAATGGAACAGAATAGAGAGCCCAGAAATAGACCCTCAACTCTATGGTCAACTAATCTTTGACAAAGCAGGAAAGAATGTCCAATGGAAAAAAGACAGCCTCTTCAATAAATGGTGTTGGGAAAATTGGACAGCCACATGCAGAAAAATGAAATTGGATCATTTCCTTACACCACACACGAAAATAGACTCAAAATGGATGAAGGACCTCAATGTGAGAAAGGAATCCATCAAAATCCTTGAGGAGAACACAGGCAGCAACCTCTTCGACCTCAGCCGCAGCAACATCTTCCTAGGAACATCGCCAAAGGCAAGGGAAGCAAGGGCAAAAATGAACTCTTGGGATTTTATCAAGATCAAAAGCTTTTGCACAGCAAAGGAAACAGTTCACAAAACCAAAAGACAACTGACAGAATGAGAGAAGATATTTGCAAACGACTTATCAGATAAAGGGCTAGTGTCCAGAATCTATAAAGAACTTAGCAAACTCAACACCCAAAGAACAAATAATCCAATCAAGAAATGGGCAGAAGACATGAACAGACATTTCTGCAAAGAAGACATCCAGATGGCCAACAGACACATGAAAAAGTGCTCCATATCACTCGGCATCAGTGAAATACAAATCAAAACCACAATGAGATGTCATCTCACACCAGTCAGAATGGCTATAATTAACAAATCAGGAAATGACAGATGCTGGCGAGGATGCGGACAAAGGGGAACCCTCCTACACTGTTGGAGGGAATGCAAGCTGGTGCAACCACTCTGGAAAACAGCATGGAGGTTCCTCAAAATGTTGAAAATAGAACTACCCTATGACCCAGCAATTGCACTGCTGGGTATTTACCCTAAAGATACAAACGTAGTGATCTGAAGGGGCACGTGCACCCGAATGTTTATAGCAGCAATGTCTACAATAGCCAAACTATGGAAAGAACCTAGATGTCCATCAACAGACGAATGGATAAAGAAGATGTGGTATATATACGCAATGGAATACTATGCAGCAATCAAAAGAAATGAAATCTTGCCATTTGTGATGACGTGGATGGAACTAGAGGGTATCATGCTTAGCGAAATAAGTCAATCGGAGAAAGACAACTATCATATGATCTCCCTGATATGAGGGAGAGGAGATTCAACGTGCGGGGTTAAGGGGGTAGGAGAAGAGTAAATGAAACAAGATGGGATTGGGAGGGAGACAAACCATAAGTGACTCTTAATCTCACAAAACAAACTGATGGTTGATGGGGGCAGGGGGGTTGGGAGAGGTGGGGTGGGGTTATGGACATTGGGGAGGGTATGTGCTATGGTGAGTGCTGTGAAATGTGTAAACCTGGCGATTCACAGACCTGTACCCCTGGGGATAAAAATATATTATATGTTTATAAAAAATAAAATAAAAAAAATACAGAAAGCAAAAAAAAATATTAAGAACTTATTTATGTATTTTAAGCATTTTGTTTACTTATTTGAGTGACAGAGATAGCAAGAGAGAGCACAAGCAGGGGGAGCAGTGGGCAGAGGGAGAAGCAGGCTCTCTGCTGAGCAAGGAGCCCAATGTGGGGCTTGATCCCAGGACCCTGGGATCATGACCTGAGCCGAAGGCAGATGCTTATTCAACTAAGCCACCTAGGTGCCCCAAGAATTTATTTGAACAAAAATCAACCTGAATCGGGCAGCATCTGTTCCAACAGATAGAGCAGAGCTATGAGGAGCTGTACCAAATGTAAGACTTTAATAGGCAGAAGGAAGCAGGAATAAGAAAGTTATAGCAGCAAAAAAAGGCAGGTTGGTCATTGCAAAGTTAACTTTCCTTCATGGATGGCAGGAGCCTATTAGACAGATGACTTAGCTAGTGCTGATCAGGTGATTTCTGATCAACTGGTTTACGATTCCTTTTGGTTGGGGTGGGGGATGCCTGGTTGGTCAGTCAGTCAGTTATGTATCCAACTCTTGATTTCGGCTCGGGTCATGATCTCTGGTTGTGAGATGGAGCCCCAGGTTGAGCTCCATGCTCTGCAGGGAGTCTGCTTGAGATTCTCTCCCAATCCCTCTCCCTTTGTCCCTTCCCCTGCTTGCAGGCATTCTCTTGCTGTGTCTCTAAATAATTAAAAAGAAAAAAAAAAGATTCCAGTTGTGGGAAAGCTGAAACTGCACTACAGTTAAGTTCTACTTTTGTAATGTGACTCTTGGCATAAGACACTCCATTTGGGGCCTCTTGTCTTTTTTTTAACAAGGGGGTAAACCAGAGGTGCTGGGGTTATGCAGTGAGGAGATGCAGGAGGCGGACGGGGGCTACTGGTCAAACCCAGGCATTTTAGACCCCGCACCTTGCGCTTTCTTTTAAAAAAAAGCCACATCTCCAAGTCTTCTAAATAAGATGGATCAAACTGTTTATTCAGCTTCTTTCAATGTCCCCCATATTATGTTTGGGGGTATTTGTTATGCATACTGTATTGACATAATAACAAAAGAAGGCTCTGAGAAGCAGAGTCTCGAAGGTCTGATCTAGAGACCGAGTCAGGGGCAGAGGATCTGAAATACTAGCTTCTTTTAATAGTTCCAGCCTGAATTTCTGAAAACCGTTATTCACAGATTGTGTATTGAATTAGGTCTATCCACAGAGACGTTTAGCCCCCACCTCTGAACACACAAGTGGAGGCATTTACCATTTCAATAGTAGCAGGAATGAAATTGTATCCTGACAAAATCCATACTCTAAAAAATGAGTTTAAAAATTTCTAAGTAATAAAAGTTGCGAATTTTCTTGTCAATAAAATTTTCAAGCAAATAAAATGCTAAGGCTTACATATACGCAGATGGTTCAGGAACCAAGGATATGAGGCCTGCAAACTTGTGGAGTGTTGGGTCTTGAGACACTACCTCAATTCTCCTCTCTGAAAAATGGGATCATTATAGGAGCTCATTATATGACAAAGGTGAATGGATGGGATGCCATATTTGTCTACTACGTGAATTAAATGGAAGGCATTTTGGAATAGATGATCTACTTCTAATGGTAGCCAAAAGAAGCTTTAGAAATTATCTAAGTCAGCAGAAACAACTTTTCCTGGGGCCCAGAACTTGGCATTTTTCTGACCAAGGACATTCTAAAATAGGGGCTACCTCAGTGTAAGGGGCTTGCTTCTGATTGCTATAAGAAGGGCGTTTTATGCTCAAAGATGTTTTCTAAATACCAAGTGACATTATAAGCAGGTGAGACCGAGGGAAGGCTAGCTTCAGGGTTTTCTTGTGAGTGTCTCCATCACTGTGAGCAAGGCTTAGAAATGCTGCCTGGCACCATCAGTGCCGGCAAACATCCTCTCTGATCTCACTTGATAATGTTTTTGTGTGAATTCAGATCCAAGCTCAAATAAAGGAGCATTAAATGTACAAGAGAGATAATAAGTCTCTAAGTGGGTCTCCTCCAAGTTAAGTCAACAAATAGACACCAGGGGAAATTTTAGAAAAAGACTCAGGCAAAGTAACATAGCTAGTGAAATGCGACAGAAGAGTGAAATAGATTTTAGTTTGTTCATCCTTTATTAACTCTATTCATTGTTTTCAATAGCATCTATTAAATATCTATCTTTCACGTGCTGCAAACATTACATATGGTGCCTTGTTTACTCTCCATAATTTATGAGGCAAGGAAGGCGAGTAGCATCACCTTATACATAAGGAGACAGGCTCAGAGAAGGGAAGAAACTTAGCCAAGGTCACACAGCTGGGATGTGATGTAGTGTGGGCTTGCCTGCTGGGGGAGTGCTTCTGTTTCAAAGCCCACACCTATTCCACCAGGCCAGGCTCAAACTTTCTAGCATCAGAATTATCTGGGGGAAGATTCTAGGGTTCAACCTCTAGATATTGTGTTTGGGTTGGGCTAGAGAGGGGGCTAGGGATCTCCATGATTTGGATGACATGCATCCATGAATTACTTTTGTAGACACTGCCCTGCATGATGCTGTCACTCAATCAATAGTAGTTCCTTTTGGAACAACTTTGAGATCATCCTCATGATCAGTTGACATCTGAAAACTAAAATAATAAAATCTACCTCAGTCCCTGTTGGGAAATGAAAGAAGGTGCCATATGCCAAACAAGTGTGTCTGACATGTGGAAATAGCTTTGTAAATCATAGTTTTCTCTCCCAGCAAAGCAGAAACAACCAGAATATTTAACATCAATTGCTTTAAAGAGTGGTCAGTTTATGAGGTGAATCACTTGCCTGATCTAAATCAGGGCTAATGGAGAGAGAAGAGAGGCAGGAATGGAGTTGGCCTGAGCAAGGAGTGGTGGGAATGGAAGTACAGTTAATCATTGCAGCAGAATTAGTTGGGGAGTAAAGTAATCTTTATTGCCGAAGTAGCCCAGAGAAACCTCACAAGGGCCAACTTCAGCTGGCCATTGTGTGACTGTGAACATCACTTTCTTCAGCTATAGAGCTGGGATAGTAAAGACTTCTTCACAGTGTTGTTGTGAGGATGAAATGAATTAAGAGTACATCAAGAAAGGGGCCCTTTCTGTTAAGTGTCTGGCTCTTGATTTCTTCTCAAGTCATGACCTCAGGGTCCTGAGATTGAGTCCCATGTTGGGCTCCATGTGCAGTGGAGAGTCTGCCTAAGAATTTTCTCTCTCCCTCTGTCCTCCGCCCAACCCCCACCACTCACTCTCTCCCTCAAATAAATAAATAAATCTTAAAAAAGAGCACACTGAGAAGTTGTCATGAAGAGTTATCTGGTACATAGTATAGATTGAAATAGAAGCCCTGGACACTATATTCATATTATGATTAAGAGAGTTATTGTTATTTCCATAGGAAACCCTGAGGCCAGAGGTGTAGCTGAACTTTTGGATTTTAGAAAAATAATATGGTGCATAGATTGCCTATCACACAACACATTAGGGACTGGAAAGAACCCTGTAATCACACACACTCATCTTTCTGCAAGGAAATGGTGAATATTCACACTAAGTAGTAACGTTGCCTCATGTCAGTTTAGGTCAGGTTTTGCCATCAAATGTTTTACGAAAAGTTTTTTGTTTTTTATAGCTATTTGGATCTCAGAACAGCGGATATGGCATTGTGGACCTCTCTAGCATTTCCATTAATATTACTCTCCCAGGATGCTGCTTCCCAAATCCATAAAGTGGTCACAGCTTTAGTAGCAAGTGCAATGTGATGTCTAAATTCAATACATCTGGGGTGCTTTGGTGGCTCAGTCGGTTAAGCTTCTGCCTTCGGCTCATGTCTTTATCCCAGAGTCCTGGGATTGAGCCCCACATCATGCTCCTTGCTCAGCAGGGAGCCTGCTTCTCCCTTTCCATCAACCTGCTTGCCTGCCACTCACCCTGCTTGTACTGTCTCTTTCACTATCTCTGTGTCAAATAAATAAATAAAATCTTAAAAAAAATAAACTCAATACTTCTTTATAAAACTGGTGTTGGACAGATTACCAATGGGACTAATTGGAGGATTAGACTGTACTATTCCTTCTTTCTCTTTTGTGTAAATTTTTAAAAGTAAAATAAAATCTGAGCAAGCTCAGAAATCAGAGGGAAAAGATAGTCCAAGTCATGCAAACATTTTTAAACACAAGTACTGTCACTTTATGTATATTCACGTAGTTTTTATATATATTTTTATCTTGATTAAATAGGTTGGGCATAGAATATATATCACTTTAAAAGAATTTGTATCTTCCTAAGATATTTTCAATGATCACTTTAAAGTTTTCATACTATCACAAATTACCACATTCAGGTAATAATTCTCTTATTGGTGGAAGTTTTCACTGTTACTAAAATACTCTTATTTGCTCTTAGCCAAATTTGTCATTTCCTAGAATTAGCCTTAGTACAGTGATGTCAAATTTTGAAACAGAAGATGTAAAGATCTGGCACCAAGACTTGAGAGAGTCAAGAGCCTTGTGTAAGTTGAAGGGCTTTAAATTAAAAAAAAAAAAGCGGGGAGAAGTCTGAGGGTTTATGCCAATGTTAGGTGGGAGAAGAAGCTTATTCAAAACTAGAGATGTGAGGAAAAGAGAAATTAGAGAGGTAAGGGTGGGCAAGGACCACCCAGCAGTGTTGGACAGCATTACCAGCAATGCGGCGTCTGTGAGTCTGCCAATGGGCTGTGTGCCTTGGTTTACGGGCAACAAAGCAGAATTGATATGCCTGTAATGTCCCTTTCTTCCAGTATATGTTTTATTTCTGTTAAGTGATGGCTCAAAGTGGGCCTTCTTTTTACCTGACTTTAGTCCCAGTCACCATCTGCTCTCACCTGGACTCCTAGGAAACCATCTTAACCCTTCTCTATCCTTCAGCCTAAAGCTTCTGTAACCCATTCCCGCACAACAGCTAAAGGATCTAACGAAATACAAATGTACTCATTTTCATCCCCTGCTTCAAACCCTTCAAGGTCTCCCTGGTGTTCCTTGGATAAAGACAAAAGTACCTAATGTGAGTTCAGACTCTTTTGATTATAAGTAATAAACGATCTAATTCAAGCTGACTTAAATAAAACAGAAAATGTTACTGGATAATTCTGTCCAACAATCCAGGCTCAGGACTTAAAAATTTTTTTTTAATTAACATATATTTCTTTCAGGGGTACAGGTCTGTGAATCATCAGTCTTACACAATTCACAGTACTCACCATAGCATATATCCTTCCCAATGTCCATCACCTAGCTGCCCTATCCATCCCTCCTTGCCCACCACCCCCACCAGCAACCCTCAGTTTGTTTCAGTTTGAGATAAGAATCTCTTATGGTTTGTCTCCCTCCCCAGTCCCATCTTGTTTCATTTTTCCCTCCCTTCACCACATGGACCCCTGCCCTGCCTCTCAAATTCCTCATATCAGAGGGATCACACGATGATTGTCTTTCTCTGATTGACTTATTTCCCTTAACATAATATCCTCTAGCTCCAGCCACATCATTGCAAATGGCAGGAATTTTTCTTTTTTTGATGGCCGCATAGTATTGCATTGTATATATATATCACATGTTCTTTATCCATTCATCTATTGATGGACATCTAGGCTCTTTCCATAATTTGGCTATTGTGGACATTGCTGCTATAAACATTCAGGGGCATGTGCCCCTTTAGATCACTATATTTGTATCTTTAGGGAAAATACCCAGTAGTGTGATTGCTGGATCATAGGGTAGCTCTATTTTCAACTTTTTTTTTCTTTTAATTTAATTTAATTTATTTCAGTGTTCTAATTGTTTATGCACCACATCCAGTGCTCCATGCAAGACGTGCCCTCCATAATACCCAACACCAGGCTTATCCCCCCAACCCCCTCCAAAACCCTCAGTTTGTTTCTCAGAGTCCACAGTCTTTCATGGTTTGTCTCCCCCTCCAATTTCCCCCAACTCACTTCTCTTTTCCATCTCCCAATGTCTTCTGTGTTATTCCTATGCTCCACAAGTAAGTGAAACCATATGATTGACTCTCTCTGCTTGATTTATTTCACTTACCATTATCTCTTCCAGTCATGTCCATGTTGATACAAAAGTTGGGTATTCATCCTTTCTGATGGAGGCATAATACTCCGTTGTATATATGGACCGTATCTTCTTTATCCATTTGTCCATTGAAGGGCATCTTGGTTCTTTCTAAACAATTTGGTGGCTGTGGCCATTGCTGGTATGGACATTGGGTACATGTGGCCCTTCTTATCACTACATCTGTATCTTTGGGGTAAATACCCAGTAGTGCAACTGCAGGGTCATAGGGTAGCTCTATTTTTCATTTCTTAAAGAATCTCCACACTGTTTTCCAGTGTGGCTGCACCAACTTGCATTCCCACCAACAGTGGATGAGGGTTCCCCTTTCTCCACATCCTCTCCAACACATGTTGTTTCCTGTCTTGTTAATTTTGGCCATCCTAACTGGTGTAAAGTGGTATCTCAATGTGGTTTTGATTTGAATCTCCCTGATGGCTAATGATGATGAACATTTATTCATGTGTCTGTTAGACATTTGTATGTCTTCTTTGGAGAAGTGTCTGTTCATGTCTTCTGCCCATTTTTTGATGTGATTATCTGTTTTGTGTGTGTTGAATTTGAGGAGTTCTTTATAGATCTTGGATATCAGCCCTTTGTCCACAGTGTCATTTGCAAATATCTTCTCCCATTCCATGGGTTGCCTCTTTGTTTCATCGACTGTTTCCTTTGCTGTGCAGAAGCTTTTGATCTTGATGGAGTCCCAAAAGTTCATTTCCACTTTTGTTTCCTTTGCCTTTGGAGACATATCTTGAAAGAAGTTGCTGTGGCTGATGTCAAAGAGGTTACTGCCCATGTGCTCCTCTATGATTCTGATGGATTACTGCCTCATGTTGAGGTCTTTTATCCCTTTTGAGTTTATCTTTGCATATGGTGTAAGATAATGGTCAAGTTTCATTCTTCTACACAGAGCTGTCCACTTTTCCCAGCACCATTAATTGAAGAGACTGTCTTTTCCATGGTATATTTTCTCCTGCTTTGTCAAAGATTATTTGACCATAGAGTTGGGGGTCCATATCTGGGCTCTCTACTCTGTTTCACTAGTCTATGTGTCTGTTTTTGTGCCAGTACCATGCTGTCTTGGTGATCATAGCTTTGTAGTAAAGCTTGAAATCAGACAATGTGATGCCTCCAGTTTTGTTTTTCTTTTTCAACATTTCCTTAGCAATTTGGGGTCTCTTTGATTCCATGCAAATTTCAAGATTGTATGTTCCAGGTCTTTGAAAAATACCAGTGGAATTTTGATTGGGATGGCATTGAACGTATAGATGACTCTAGACAGCATAGACATTTTAACAATGTTTATTCTTCTGATCCATGAGCATGGAATGCTCTTTCATCTTTTTGTGTCTTCTTCAATTTCTTTCATGAGTGTTCCGTAGTTCTTCAAATACAGATCCTTTACCTCTTTGGTTAGGTTTATTCCCAGGTATCTTATGGTTCTTGGTGCTAGTAAATGGAATCACTTGTCTAATTTCCTGTTCTATTTTTTCACTGTTAGTGTATAAGAAAGCAACTGATTTCTGTACATTGATTTTTTATCCTGCCACATTACTGAATTGTATGAGTTCTAGTTTGGGGGTGGAGTCTTTTGGGTTTTCCATATAAAGTATCATGTCATCTGCAAAAGAGAGAGTTTTACTTCTTCTTTGACAATTTGAATACTTTTTATTTCTTTTTGTTGTCTGATTGCTGTTGCTAGGACTTCTAGTACTATGTTGAACAACAGTGACTAGAGTGGACATCCTTGTTGTGTTTCTGACCTCAAAGGGAAGGCTGTCAGCTTTTCCCCACTGAGAATGATATTCGCTGTGTGTTTTTCATAGATAGCTTTTATGAAGTTGAGAAATGTTCCCTCTATCCCTATACTTTGAATTGTTTTAATCAGGAATGGATGCTATATCTTATCAAATGTTTTTTGGCGTCAATTGAGAGGACCATGTGGTTTTTCTCTCTTCTCTTATTGATTTGTTCTATCACATTGATTGATTTAAGAATGTTGAACCACGCTTCATCCCATGGATAAATCCTACCTGGTCATGGTGGATAATCTTTTCTTTTTTTCCATTTTTAAAATTTTATTTATTTGACAGAGAGAGAGAGAGAGTAGGTAAAGAGGCAAAGTAGGCAAAGAGGCAGGCAGAGAGAGAGGGGGGGAAACAGGCTCCCTGCCAAGAAGAGAGCCCAATGCAAGACTTGACCCCAGGACCCCGAGATCATGACCCCAGCTGAAGGCAGAGGCCCAACCCACTGAGCCACCCAGGTGGCCCCGTGGATAATCTTTTTAATGTACTGTTGGATCCTATTAGTTAGGATCTTGTTGAGAATCTTGGCTTCCGTATTCATCAGGGATATTGGTCTGAAATTCTCCTTTTTGGTGGGGTGTTTGCCTGGTTTGGGGATCAAGGTAATGCTGGCTTCAGAAAAAGAGTCTGGATGTTTTCCTTCTGTTCCTATCTTTTGAAACAGCTTCAGGAGAATAGGCATTATTTCTTCTTTGAACGTTTGATAGAATTCTTCAGGGAATCTGTCAGGTCCTAGGATCTTGTTTTTGGGAGGTTTTTGATCATTGCTTCAATCTCGTTACTAGATATTGGTCTATTCAGGTTGTCAATTTCTTCCTGATTCAGTTTTGGAAGTTTATATGTTTCCAGGATGCATCCATTTCGTCTAGATTGCTTAACTTATTGGCATATAATTGTTGATAATAATTTCTGATGATTATTTCTATTTCCTTGGTGTTAGTTGTGATCTCTCCCTTTGCATTCATAATTTTATTAATTTGGGTCCTCTCTCTTTTCTTTTGGATTAGTTTGGCTAGTTGTTTATTGATCTTATTGATTCTTTCAAAAAACCAGCTTCTAGTTTTGTTGATGTGTTCTACTGTATCTCTAATTTCTATCTCATTGATCTCTGCTGTAATCTTGATTATTTCCCTTCTTGTGCATGGGGTTGGCTTAATTTGTTGTTGATTCTCCAGTTCTTTAAGGTGTAAAGAGAGCTGTGTATTCTGGATTTTTCAATTTTTTTTTTTTTTGAGGGAAGCTTGGATGGCTATGTATTTCCCCCTTAGAACCACCTTTGCTATATCCCATAGGTTTTGGATGGAAGTGTCTTCATTCTCATTGGTTTCCATGAAGTGTTTAAGTTCTTCCTTGATTACCTGGTTGATCCAAACATTCTTAAGCAGGGTGATCTTTAGCTTCCAAGTGTTTTAATTCCTTCCATACTTTTTCTTGTGGTTGAGTTCCAGTTTCCAAGCATTGTGGTCTGGAGAATATGCAGGAAGTAATCTCAGTGTTTTGGTATCAGCTGAGCCCGGATTTGTGACCCAGCATGTGGTCTATTCTGAAGAAAGTTCATGTTTGCTCGAGAAGGATGAGTATTCTGTTGTTTTAGGGTGGAATGTTCTCTATATATCTATGAGGTCCATCTGGTCCAATGTGTCATTCAGTGCTCTTGTTTCGTTATTGATTTTCTGCTTGGATGATCTGTCTATTACTGATGGTGGGGTGTTAAGATCCCCTACTATTAATGTATTCATATCAATATAACTCTGTATCTTATTAACAGTTATCTTATGTTGTTGGCTGCTCCTGTATTGGGGACATAAATATTTACAATTGTTAGATCTTCTTGGTGAATATACCCTTTAAGAATGATGTAGTGTCCTCCTTTATCTCTGACTACAGTCTTTAGTTTGAAATCTAATTTATCTGATATGAGAATTGTACCACAGTTTTTTTTTGAGGCCCATTGGCATGAAAGATGCTTCTCCATCCCTTCACTTTCAGTCTAGATGTGTCCTTAGGTTCCAAATGTGTCTCTTATAGGTAGTATATGGATGGGTGCTGTCATTTTATCCAGTTTGCAACCCTGTGCCATTTTATGCCATTTATGTGCCATTTTGATTGATTATCATGTTGAGAGTGATTATTGAAAGATATGTTTTTATTGACATCATGTTGCCTGTGAATCCTTGTTTGTATAGATTATCTCTGTAAATTTCCGTTCTATGACACTCTTTGGTTCTTTCTTCTTTTATAGAACTCCCCTTAATATTTCTTGTAGTGTTGGCTTGGTGGCCACATACTCTTTTAAACCTTGCCAGTCTTGGAAGCTCTTTATCTCACCATCCATTTTGAATGTCAGTCTTGCCAGATAAAGCATTCTTGGCTGCATGTTCTTCTCATTTAGTGCCCTGAATATGTCTTGCCAGCCTTTCTGGCTTGCTAAGTTTCTGTGGATAGGTCTGATGTTATTCTGATGGACCTTCCTTTGTATGTAAAGAATCTCTTCCCCCTAGCTGCTCTCAAAAGCTCTTGTCTAAAATTATGATTCATCAGTCTTACAATCAAGTGCCTCGAGGTCTTTCTAGATTTATTGATCTTGGGGGTGATCTTTCTACCTCTAGCACATGAACACTGGTTCCATTCCCCACACTGGGAAAACTTTCATGGAGAATTTGTTCAACTATATCTTCTAGTCTGTTTTCTTTCTCTTCCCCCTCAGGGATCCCAATAATTCTGACATTGGAATGTTTCATAACATCATTTATTCCCTAATTCTGTTTTCATGGCTTCTAAGCTATTTGTTCCAGGCCTCCTCCTGATCCTTTTTCTCCATCAATTTGTCCTCTAGATCACTAATTCTATCTTCCACCTCGGTTACCCTAGCTGTTAGAGCATTTTAGATTAGATTGGATCTCATTGATAGCATTTTTAACTTCTTCCCGGGGCGGCTTTCACTTCTGCTCTAATCAATTCCATGTTGTCACCAATGGTTTTCTCCAACCTAGTCATTGCCTGGATAATTGTTTCCCTGAATTCCCTTTCTGACATGACTGTTTATGTCCATATCCAATAGCTCTGATGGAGAGGGCACAGTCTCTGAATTTTTCCTCTGTTGGTTGTTTCTCCTAGTCATTTTGGTGAGAGGTGGTTGAGAGGATGTGTAACTGAATATATCAACCGCGATCCAGACAAGGTGCATTCTAGAATGCTTCTCAGCAATTGGAAGTCACCACCAAAAAGAAAGAAAAAAGAGAGAGAGAAAGAAAGAGACAGCAAAAAGAGAAGACCAGGCCAGAATGGGCCCCAAAGGTAAGATTTATAAGGTATATAAACAAAAAGACCGACAAAAGTAAATGACAAGAAAAAAAAAGAAGCCATCCAAAATGAATCCCAAGGATGAGATTTATATAATACCAGAACAAAAACAAATACACAGAAACACTGACAGAAGAAAAAGATGGGAGGGTTGTTATAAATCCTGGATGTGGGCGAGGAAGGTTATTTTGATTCTTCCTGGGTGTATCTTGATATCTTTGTTAAAGGACTCAAGTTTCCAGAGATAAAGGGAGATTAAAACTGGTTTATATATAGGGGTGGCATTGATTAGGGAAAGAGGATTACCTTGAAGCTTACATTTGTATGTATGTATATTACATATGTATATTAAAAAAATAAAATAGAAAGGAAAAGAAAAATACAAAAAAGAAAAGAAAAAGGTATATGTATGAAAAAAAGTTCAAGTTAAAATGTTATGGAATATGTTGTATTAAACTTCTATTTGCAATGGTAAATAGGTTAAAAAATTAAAAAGAACAAATTAAAAATAAAAATTGGATCAATGAAATATACAGGTTTTAGGGCAATACCAGGAGCTTAATATATTGCTTTCCCCTGATATTGGGGTTTTACAATTTTATGGGGACCCTGTGGTGGTTGTCCTCTTGTTCTTTTGGCTGGCTTTCTGGGGGAGGGGTCTGCTGCATTGTTTTTCAGTCAGTCTTGCTTTGGTTGAGTCCTCCACACCCCTATCAAGGGGCTGGGCCCTGTGGAAGCCAGTTTTTCAGGCTTTTGGTCTCTGGAGGACCCCCCCCCCCCCAGGCTTTTTGTGGCTTGGCTTTTCAGAGGTTTAGAGAAAAGCAAGCTGCACCCAGACCTCAGTCTCAGAGAGAAGCCTCAGTCTGCTCCCTTCTGTGGTTCAGAACACACAGACTCCCCCTCTGCAAACTCCACTGAGTCAAGAAACCTCCCATAGGCAGTGCACACACCCAGCCACCATCTCAGGGGTTGCTCAAAGCGTCCGCCTGTCTCTGCACCCCAATGCCAAACCGCAAGCGATATTGGTCCAGGAAGTCCGCTTGTGGCTGCCTTTGCCGGAACTGCTGTCTGGGATAGTTCCTTCAAGTCCAGGCTAGGAGTGTTCAGACTCTCGGCCAGTTCTAGAGACCATTTGCTAGTGCCCACATGGAGAACTCTCAGCCATGTGTGGGGAACCCAGTTCAGAGCCTGGTCACACAGTGAGTGCAGAGTGCAAAAGGCTGTGATTTCTGAGAGCACCCACCAGACTCCCTCAGGAACTCTCTCTGGCATGGGTGGTCGCCAGCTGTAGCCATCCTGGGTACGAGGGCTTAGGCCCATGCCCATGACTGCCCGATTCCACCAGTTGCCCTTTATGATCTTTTGCTCTTTTTGAGTGCTTTTAACTAGACTCCAAGTCAATGCTTGTCCCCAATCACAGGGCACTTTTGTGTTGGGGTGGTACTTTCCAATGGGTCGCTTCTGGTGACTCCCTCCCCCTTCTGTTTATCCTTCTATCTCAGTCTGATCATTCCCAGTACACTTTACCTCTCCACTGGTGTCTTCTGCCCCATAGAGATCTTGAAGTGTATAATGCTACATCTCAGACTGGTTTCATGGGTGTTCAAAGTGTTCTGGTGGATAATTAGCTCACTTTAAGGGACCAGTTGAAACAGTGTCTCCTACTTCTCTGCCATCTTGCTTCTCTCCCTTATTTTCAACTTTTTGAGGAAACTCCATACTATTTTCCAGAGTGGCTGAACCACCAACAATGTAGAGATGTTCCCCTTTCTCTGCATCTTCGCCAACACCTGTCCTTTTCTGACTGGTTAATTTTAGCCATTCTGACTGCAGTGAGGTAGTATTTCACTGTGGTTTTGATTTGTATTTCCCTGATGGCAAGTGATGTTGAGCACTTTTTCATGTGTCTGTTGGCCATTTGGATGTCTTATTTGCAGAAATGTCTGTTCATGTCTTCTGCCCATTTCTTGATTGGATTATTTGTTCTTTGGGTGCTGAGTTTGGTAAGTTCTTTATAGATTTTGGATAGTAACTCTTTACCTGATGTCATTTGCAGATATCTTTTCCCATTCTGTCCATTGTCTTTTGGTTTTGTTGACTATTTCCTTTGCTGTGCAAAAGCTTTTTATCTTGAAGAAGTCCCAGTAGTTCTTTTTTGCCCTTGCTTCCCTTGCCTTTGCTGATGTTTCTATGAAGAAGTTGCTGTGGCTGAGGTCGAAGAGGTTGCTGTCTATGTTCTCCTCAAGGATTTTGATTGATTCCTGTCTCACATCTAGGTCTTTCATCCATTTTGAGTCTATTTTTGTGTGTGGTGTAAGAAATGGTCCAGTTTCATTCTTCTGCATGTAGTTGTCCAATTTTCCCAACACCATTTCTCCATTGGACATTCTTTCCTGCTTTGTCGAAGATTAGTTGACCATAGAGTTGAGGGTCCATTTCTGGGCTCTCTGTTCTGTTCCATTGATCTATGTGTCTATTTTTTGTTTGTTTGTTTGTTTTTTTAAAGATTTTATTTATTTATTTATTTGACAGACAGAGATCACAAGTAGGCAGAGAGGCAGGCAGAGACAGAGGAGGAAGCGGCTCCCTACCGAGCAAGAGCCCAATGTGGGGCTTGATCCCAAGACCCCAGGACCATGACCTGAGCCGAAGGCAGAAGCCTTAACCCACTGAGCCACCCAGGTGCCCCTGTGTCTGTTTTTCTGCCAGTACTATACTGTCTTGATGATTACAGCTTTGTAATAGAGCTTGAAGGACTTTAAAAATTTAACGAAGATCTGCTTTCTCTCTCCACCCAACTTTGTTTCCTCCGTGTTGATTCTTCTCAGGTGAGATCTCTTCCTTGGCCACACCACAACTACTAGCAACTCTGTGTGCTGTGGGGATAAACCTTTACTCCCAGTTTTTGTTTGTTTGTTTGTTTGTCTGTTTTAGATTTTATTTGTCTGAGAGAGAGAGAGACCGAGAACAGAGATAGCAAAAGATAGAGCAAGAGAAAGCTTGAGCAGGGAGGAGAAGGAGAAGTAGGCTCCTACAGAACTGGATCCCAGGACCCTGAGATTCATGACCTGAGCTGAAGGCACACACTTAACCCACTGAGCTACCCAGGCTCCCCATTACCCCAGCAGTCTTAACCAGAGCCCTGGATTAATTCACTCTTTGGACTGGCTTGGGTCATGTGTTCTCTCCTGAACCAATTACTGAGGCCAGGGGAATATATATTGATTGGCCAAAGTCTAGATGACAGGGTTTACCTAGATTCTACCTCCCCTAAACTATATGGATGGGGAGTGGTGGAAGTGCAGATACCTTTAGGAAACCTGGAGCTCTTGGCTTTCAGGATGGTGGAAGTGGGCCAAGGTGGGTGAGATACACAATACTCACTACCATGTGTATACATAAGACTCTACACTGTCTGTTTCCCACCTATCTTTCCTGCTTTGTCTGGCACAAGACTCCCCCTTGCTTTCTGTAATCCAGCCACATCAATCCTTGTGTTAGATAGAATAACAGACCACCCTCAAACTTAGTGTCTTAAAATAGTAATTATTTAGCTTTTCTCTTTAGTCCATAGATCAGCTTGGTGATTCTGCAGATCTGAGTTGGGCTTGGTTGCTGTTTCCTTGATCATTCTGCTTCTGCGGTCAGGTCATCAGAAGGCTATCTGGTTGAATAGGCCTGGCTGGGATGACGAAACTGGGCTCCATGTGGTGTCTCGTCCTGTGGCAAGTTAGCTCAGGTTTATTTGTGTGGTAGCCTGACGGTCTGGGGGAGTGTGCATCAGTGTCCCAGGTACCTTGCAGCCCAATCTTGGAGCTGGCACCTCTCCTACAGGCAAGTCACATAGCCACGCTCAGGAGTGGTGTGTGTGTGTGTGTGTACTATCAAAAGGTGTGGCCACAGGAAGGTGTGAAAATTAGTTCAGTCAACCATCCAGTCTATTTTTAGTTCTTCTAATAAATAATGCTTTTATTTTTCCCATAGCACTGTTTTTTTTTGTGCTGGTTTTTCCTTTGGCATAGAACACACTTTGTCCCACACTTTGATTTCCTTGATTAATTCCTACTATCTCCATCCTCTCTAACCAGATCAAACCATTATGTTACATGCATTCACATCACAATGTAGCTATCTTTCAAAACAGTTATCAAGGGTGAATTTTATATTTATTTGTGTGATTATTTTGGGCAATGGCTGTATGCCCACAGAAGACTATGAACTCCTTGAGGATAGGATTGGATTTTCTTTTTCTTCTTCTTTTCATTTTTCTTCTTCTTTTTTCTTTTGGCATATATATTTTTTAAAATCATTTTAGACTTGACACCTATGCTTGGCAAATATTAGGATATCAAAACTATTTGTCAGCTAAGTGTGTAATTGAATGAATATTATGAGAAAAATGGTGCCCTATAGAGTGCTCTGAAAAGATGTTTGCCTGTCCTGCCTCACTAGTCTGTGGGACTCTGGGCCATGTATGTGTTCTTTGTCAGACTGTGATAGTGGGGGAAATTGGGGATGTAACTTCCTGAGTGGAAGAAGAGCTGAAAACCTATTCTTGTATTGAGCCAAACAGGAGATGAAATGACATCTGGTTTAAAGTCTGGTTTAAAATCATTAAACCATATATTTCTTGTGGTTCCTGCAGTTGTGGTAGAAGTACTTTTGTTCACAGAATTTCAGAAGCTATATCACCTTTCCTCTATAGGCATTATTGGTTGAGAATTAATGGATTCTCAGACATATGTTAACTCATTAATCTATTTATTCAACAAATATTTATTGAGGACCGACTATATTCCAGAACTTCTGAATACAATCACGAATCTACAAGCAGTGGAGTAAAATCTAGAAAAAAAGTGTTTAGTGAGGAAAACTCAGCATATGAATACACTCGGAATACTGTTAATGTCCATTTTTTTTAAAGAACAAAGAGAATCTTTTCCTGAGATTTCTAAAATATGCTCTCTTTAGATATAAGCTATTGAAGAGGAGGCTGAATCAGAGTGTCAAAATGAAAAATTAAACCTTCTGCTGAAATATGAAGAAGAATATTGGAACTGGAGGAGAGAGAGAAAAATATGATTCAATGTAAATGATTCTGTCTGCTGCAGTAAAAAAATTTATATGTGTCTCCATTCTACAAGTACTTCCATATTTCTAAAGTGATGACCCTTTCATTTTGAATAGGCTCAAGCCTTATGTGAAAGCCAGCCACAGAATTACAAGAACTTTCAAAATTTATTGTGGAACTGCAGGAAGATAGATCACTTACTGGGTGAAGAGGAGGGGCAGGCATAGAACCACGGTGGTTCCATGGTCCTGGTGCTAGCTGGGAGAAGGATACCACCCACCATTGTTACTCTAAGGAAGCAAAGCAAATTGCAATCAGGGCTCCAACTCTCCACCCTTCCCTTGACCTAGGCCCTTGGTCATGTTATTTTGCAGTTCCCTCCCAATATGGGCAGCATGATCTGCCCTGCCCCTTGACACTGAGGAGCCGTGGAACTTGCTTTGGCCCAAAGGATATTAGCAGTCAACGCAAGCAGAAGAGGCTTGACATGGGCTGGCACGTTGGGGCATACCTTTTCTCTTGAACCTCTCCTATCACTGTGAAAGCAAGGCCAGGTTAGCTTCTTGGTTTCAGGGGATGGATAAAGGACATGTGCAGCAGCAGTGGGCTGAATCAGTTGAGTCTAGCCTAGATCAGTCAACAGTCAGCCAGACCTAGGAATATAAATGATCCTACTCGTAAGCAGCAGATCTACACAGATGACTCCCAGTTGATCCCAGGTGCGTCATGCATCTGGGACATGAGGTTATGGTTTCTTTGCAACAATAACTAACTTATGCAGGTTATACTGCCTTTCTAGATCTTCACTTGGCTGCTTGACTGAATCTGGAAATGCAGTAGAGGTTTGGCAGAATGCACAGGAATTTAAACCTCATTAAGACTAAAATCAGTGTTTTCACTGAATTCAAGGGTTTAATGGTATAATTTGTAGAGGAGTGGTCTGGGTTCCAGAAAACCAGAATTCAGGTTCTAATTTTGCAATATACTACTCTACTGTATGTTACATTTTGGATAGATCCCTTAACTTCTCTAATGTCATCCTCCCCCTTTCTAAAATGGGAGTAAATAACACTTCAGGCATTTTATAATACTTAACTAACATTACATGGGAAAGATGTATGTCTAGAGCAAAATATATGTTTCAGGGATCAAATTTTATTCCCCAGAAAGATATGTTGGAGTCCTAACCCCAGGTACCTTAGAAAGTGACCTTATTTGGAAATAGGGTTATTGTAGGTATAATCAGTGTAAAACTAGGTAGGCCCTAATCCAATGCCTGGTGTCTTTATAAGCAGAGAGGGATCTGGAAACAGTCACAAGGAAATTGGAAGGAGGCATCTGTTGGTCAGTGGATGATAAGGATTGCCACCCCAAAGATTGTTGGCAACCACCAGAAGCTAGGAAGAGGCAAGGAAATATTCTTCCTTAGAGCCTTTAGAGGGGGTATGGGGCTTCTTGATTGTAGACTCCCAGCTCTCAGAACTCTGAGTGAATAAGATTCTATTGTGTTAAGCCACCCAGTTTGTTTGGTTTTGTCGTGGCATTCCTGGGGGACCAACATAATACGCATGTTAGATATTGTGCTAAATTAAGCATTTTGCAAAGAAGGAGTCACCTTGTTTATGACTCTGTGTGAGCCACCTTTGGGGACTTCAGAAACACCGAGGAAGAGGATCTTTTTTTGGATTCTGAGTTCCCACAGGTGAACTAACTAAGCTTATGGAATCTGAGTATTAACATTAATGTAAACTCAATTGTGCACTCATAAGAATAAAGCTCAAGGGATTTCTCATTACTTAGTGGAACAATAGTATGTAAAAATATTTAATAATCACTAATACCTATCAAGTTCCAAGTATTGTTCTCAGTGATTTTTATATCTTAACACGTTTAAACCTTCCGATGACACTGTGAGGTCCTGGATTGCTCAGGGTTGAACTGGGTCTGACCGGGAAAACCTTATCTTGACTATTTAAAACGGAGGGTGTCTAATACGCAGTTGATGGAGTTGATAGGAGGCTAACAGGGATGTTGAAACACCTTAGATTCACAGCATCAGGGAGCTGCTATCACATCTGGGCTGGAAGGATGGCAAGAGAAGGCAGTGCTGCAGGAGGCCAGAGGTGGGGGTGGGGTCACTGGGTCATGGTCAAGGTTGTAATCCTAGCAGGCTTATTATTATTTTTTGAAATTATATTCAGTTACTCATTGTATAGTTCATAATTAGTTTTTGGTGCAGTGTTCATTGATTCATTAGTTACGTATAACACCCAGTGCTCATCACAGCATGTGCCCTCCTCAATACTCATCACCCAGCTACCCCCTTCCCCCACCCACCTCCCCTCTGGAACCCCCAGCTTGTTTCTCAGGGTCCATAGTCTCTCATGTTTCGTCTCCTTCTCTGATTTCTCCCGCTTTGGATTTCCCTCCCTTCCCCTGTGGTCCTCCACGCTGTTGCTTATGTTCCACATATGAGCAAATTCATATGATCATTGTCCTTCTCTGCTTGACTTACTTCACTTAACATGACCCCCTCCAGTGAGCTGGAGCTGCGGAGGAAGTGAAGCCATTGCAGAAAACCTGTCTGAGGAGGAAAAGGGGGAAAGAGGTATCCTGGCTTTTTCTTTCTTCTCACCCTCTACTCAGTAGTGCCACCTGCTGGCTGAACCCACTAGAAGTCAGTTGATGTGGGAGCCTTAAGGGGATCCAGAGCACAAGAGGGTATAAATAGTTCCAGGATCAATTAGGTATTTTGGAGATAAAAAACAGGAATAGAGGGGTAAAGTAACATGCCTGAGGTCACTCAGCTGGAGCTGGGATTTGAACCCAGGCCATCTTTCTCAAGTCTGTGCTCTTGATCACTGTCCACAGTGGTGCTGTACTGGATTTGGGAGGAGAGTGGAGGCAGCAACCCCAGGGCGGATATTGTTATGATCGTCCATGGCTCAGGAAGTAAGGACCTGGGTTGGCTTGCTATCTGGGATCATGAATAAAATAGATTTCTTTGACAGATATTACACAGGAAAGAATTAATTGCTTAGGAAAATGTGAAAGGATATAGCATTTGGTCATACAAGAATATTTGAAAAGAGAGAGACTATTTTTATTATTTATTTATTTATTTATTTATTTTTTGAGAGATGATTTATTTTAACTGTAACTGTTAAATTTCAAGTCAGGAAATGAGTGAGGCAGCAAGATGAGATCAAAACAACAACAACAACAAATTCCCATGGTCCTTATAACAAATTTCACCTCCAGAAAATAATTTGAGATGTCTCTAAAACTCTGCATTTTCTTCTTGTGAAACTTCCAAAGTTTTTTTCTCTTTTATAGTTTCCTTTTATTATCTGCCTCAGGACAGAAGTTGGTTATGTTATTCTCAATAAATAACAGTGTCCTAAGATATATTTTTTTTTTTCTTTGCAGCTTGGAATCATGAGCCTAAGATGACAGTAGTAAAATTAGAAGTGTTGTTTTCTGCACAATTTACTTTCTAGTCTAGGGGGGTACAGAATAAAATAAGGAATAGTTAATTAATTGGACTAGGAAACACTCTTGCATTTTTCTTTCTTTCTTTAATGATTTGTTAGCTAAGTTTAATTAAGAAAATCAACAAATCTGCTAGAAACTGATAATTACTTGAATAATGGGTGATACAAATCCGTTCTAAAAATATAAGCTGCAAAAAAGGAAAAACAGCTAAAAGAAGCATAACTGTTCTTTCTAATGGACATGGTATATGGGAGAGAGATTGCATATACAGATTAAGTGTCTCAATTTTTTTCAATTTAACCAAAACAAATGCCATTCTGCATGATTTAGATAACCCTGAATTCACTTTTGGTTTAGTCACCGCATTTTGCCGTTGACCTGAATTGCCCAGATGATTGCATTAACTGTCTCCTTTACTTTGCTGGCGCAGATAAAGATAGGGTGTGATGGTTTCCATTTCAGGCAGGTGAGTGAAAACAAAACCATACAGTAAGTGCCACTTGAGCAGATCTGAGTTTTCCTTCAGCATGGGAGATTGTTTAATGACTACCTTCTCTGTGTCAGTAATGGAATATGCAAAGGATATGGGTCTTTGGTTTCAGGCTATGGGAAATATGTTGGGTACTGATGTCTTGGTGCTTTAAATGACACAGCATTGTGAACTGCCCCATCAGTTTAATTTAGTCAAGCATAGTTTGGACAAATTGGGCAGGCCACCGTAAACAAAGGCCTGGAATTCAGGATCCGGTTGGACTGAGTAGCTGAGGTTCCTTTCCACTCTGTGATTATTCGAATATATAAAATCTCAAAACTCTGTCTTTACAAGCATGATTGAATCTTCTGGGATTAAATACAGCTTTATTTTCTATGGGAGTGATTGATAAAGGGATCCTGAAGGAAACAACCATCTGTTCATTTAGTTCCACTCTATTTCAGTTCCCATTATCTATCTTTGGAGGAAGATTCTGGTTAAGGGAATGTTTCACTGACAAAAACTGTGCAGTTCACTTAAGAGTGCAGTTTAGACTACAAATGCAAATGGGCTTTACGGGCACCAGGGGTTCTGAACCTGGAACCCCTAGAGAGGTTCATGAACATAATTATGGGGACTACCAAATTATATTCCACATTTTGAAAACAATGAAGTACACTTTAAAAATAAAAAGAAATCTGAAAATCAAACTATCTGATTGAAAGGTATATATGTCTGTGATTAATAGATATTGAGAAATCCAAACTTAAATGCTGTCTGGGTGGAGAAACATTTTTTAAATATAGAGTTTATGAGAAAGAGGTGAGGAAATGTGACTTCAATGTTTAGAGGGGTTGGAATCACTGATCTTGTTGAACCCCTTGTTTTTCTCAGATGAGATCATTGGGGTCAGAGCTGTTGAAGTGTCTTCCTTAAGTTCACAGAGAATGCAGTGGCCTTGTTTATACTAGATATGAAATCTAGAGATTTCTAGGGAAAAAAGGCCAAAACTCACAGGTTAAGAACTTTCTGGGAGAGAAATACCAAATCTAGGAAGTTTTCTTATTCTCAGTGACATACAAATTTATCCAGGACAATTTACATGTATGAAAACATTTTATCATAAACATTTTCAAAATTATCTCTTCCACTGCTGTCAAAACTTATCTTCAATAGAGAGTTTCAAAATACAGGTACATTTTGTCTTTAGTGAACCTGTGTGTATATATATCCCTTTGTATACCTTTTACAGGTAAAGCTTTGAGTGCATATAGGTGTCAGAAACTACAAAGAGAGGATAAAGCCAATCAACTGTTATCATGAATCTGTGAGGACTCAAAAGAGTACACAGACATAAAAACTTTAAAGCTCCAAACTGAAGAAGTGGATAATTGAGGTAATAGTGACATAAAGTGATTTATGGAAACCATACAAATAAAGATAAACAGAACATTTAGACATACTAAAATATTTTCCAGGTACTACATTTCATCTATTCTAAGACATCATATTAGTCAGGGTCTATATATGGAAAGATGAACCATACCAAGTATTTCTGATAGAGGCAATTGAATACAGGAACTTGTTATGCCAGTGTAGGAAGGTTATAAGTACAGAAAGGGGATGCTAAGGTTCCCATGATATGGAAACTGTAGTAAGCAGCTACCATGTGGGGAATAAAAAGTGATGGGTTTGGGCACCTGGGTGGCTCAGTCAGTTAAGTATCTGCTTTTGGCTCAGGTCATGATCCCAGGGTCCTGGGATGGAGCTCTGCATTGGGCTCCCTGTTCAGTGAGGGGGCTGCTTCTCCTGCTCCCTCTGCCCCTTCACTCTGCGCACACTTTTTTGCTTGCTTGATCTTACTCTCTTTTAAATAAATAAAATCTTAAAAAAGAGAGAGAGAGAGTTGGGTTCACCAAACCTGGGGACTTGGCCCTGTGTGGCTGGTGCTTGGACCTCTGGGGGCTACAGTGTGGTTGATCTGTGCATGGGTAGTCATCTCTCAGGAGCTTGCTCTCTGGCTGGTTCTGGAACTGCCAAAGGAGTCTTGAGGCTGAAGCTACAGCTGTCCTCTGTCACTGGAGCAATGCTGACAGGAGCTAGACACAGAAAATACATCCTTTCGCCCCCTTTCCCTACCTTCTAGTCTCTCTGTTGGGTCTTCCATTTTCAGAGCCTACCAGGAAGCCATGGGCAGGGAAACGTGGGGATCTGTGATTCCCGCCACAGAGAGTACGTAGGGTGGGTTGGCTGCTCAGAGGAATAAATACATAAACCGCTCAGAAGCCTCTCATCCTAAGATACCTCATTATTTTATCTATCCTTGGGAGGAAAAACTGACAAATCACCATATAAAGCTTTAACATCTTTCATTGTTCATCCTAGTGTTATGGGATGAATTGTCTACCTCAAAACGTGTGTGTTGAAGCCCTCAAGCTTGGTACCTCAGAATGAGACTACACTTGGAGACAGGGCCTTCAAAGTGGGGATAAATGTAAATGGAGGCCCTTCGAATGGGTCTGACTCCACTGGTGTTCTTACAAGAGGAGACTAGGACACACAGAAGACAGACACCAGGGAGGGTAGTTTGTTGCCATTCTTCAATGGCACGTAAACTCAACACATAAAGGGCCAGGCTTTTGTGTGCTAGCTGAAGTCGCGACATAGTGAACGTCTGTGAGGAGGATCACATGCACGCAGGCGATTAGGACCGCATCCTAACGGTAGCCTGACCGATTGTCAGGTGCGGCTCAATTCCCAAGATGGAAAATGAGGGGGGAAAATGTGCATCTTCGACTTAGTGCAATGCAGACGTTCCTCTATTCTTTCACCTTTCATGTGCCACCATTCCTTGTCAGGTCTATTATCTGTAGAATCTGGTTTTTGTTTTTTTGTAAGCACTTAGTATTCAGTGAGCTCTGAACACATGCGTTTGGGTGAATTTAAGAGCTATACTCTTTATGTGGCCACTGACTCAGACCTTCAAGAGAAAATGGATAATTCCATATTGACTTGCAAGTTTAAAGCAATCTGTGTAGGCGTAAGTTTTGTACACAGATCAGGAGTCTTCTTACCACTGATGAATTTAATCTGCCAGCAAATGGAATCCTTATGGTGCTAAGTGAGGGTGGCTATGGCTAAGGGGAGGAAGACACCAAAGACCCGCTACTTGATTTCACCCAACTTCTATCTAGACAGAAAGGAGGCTGGAGTGTGTGTGTGTGGAGGTGGGGGGCATGGGGAGGGGTGGTTGCTCAGTACCATACAGCAGAAATCTCCAGTACATTATTTTATCTAAAAGTTCAAGATTTAACATTTAAAATAACTGTTGCAAGTATAAGATTCTGCCATATCCATGATGTGTATGGAAACAGATGTTTTAAGTTTCTTTCATTAAACTGCCAACTCTTCATCTCCTTGTCCTTATTCATTTCCCCTAGGGCTCCTAGAAAAAGCATGCCTTTAAGAAATATATATAAATACATACATACATAAAAGCAAGTTAACAGAATATTATGGAGCTATCACAGAGAACAATAATCCTTAGACAAGGGATTTCAGCTTTTACCAGTTTGAGAACAATTAGTAATTTCCTTCTCTGCAGTCCCACTGGAGTGAAATGTTCCCCTTTACAAATGCTGTCCCCAAACTATAATTAAGCAATTATCTTCTAGTTGCCAGCACTGAATTTTTGCTTTGTCTTCTGGACTCTGTTTGAATGGGATTATTTTAAGATGCATTCAGTTCTCTGTCCCAGTGTCCAAAACTCATCACTCTTTGGCTTCTTCATGCATTCTATCTGTTAGGTACTGTGTCAGAAGATTTTGGTTGCAAGTAAAACAAAGTAGGAGTCAAACGGGCTTCAACAGTACAAGGATCTTATTGGCTCACATTACAAAAATTTAGAGGTGAGGCAGCTCTCAGACATGGTTGCTTCTTTTGTGATTCTCTACACTTTGTTTTCCTAGGTTTGCTTTCTGATGCCTCGTGGTCATGAGATGGTATCCAGGAGACTGTAATTTTCCATAGTTTACTGAGCAAATTTGCTGAGTCCTGTGCAGACTGGACTGCCCCAGAACAAATCTTTTGTCTAAGATAAAGACCTCATTGGTAACAGCCAATATATGGAAACAACCTAAGTGACCATCAGTGGATGGATGAATAAAGAAGATGTAGCATATATACACAATGGAATATTATTCAGCCGTAAGAAAGAAGGAAATCCTACCATTTGCAACAGCATGGATGGACCTTAAGGACGCTGTCCTAAGTGAAATAAACCGGATAGACAAAGACAAATACCACATAGCATCACTTATATGTGAAATCTAAAAAAGATACACAAAAGTCATATTGTGAATCAGAAGAAAAGTGGCTGCCAGGGGTTGGGAAGTAAGAAGTTAGTAGAAGAGATCAAAGTTTCAGCTCTAAGATGAATAAGGTCTGAGGATCTAATGTAAACCCTTGTGACTCTAGGTATGAATACTATATTGTATCATTGAAATCTATTAAGAGAGCAGAACTTAAATATCATAACCAAAAAGAAAAAAAAAAAGGAGAGAAGTAAGTGAGGTGATGGATGGGTGTGTTAATTAACTAGATTGGAGAAATCCTTCCACAATGTGTGTGTGTGTGTGTGTATAATCACCACAATGTATGTATTAAAAATCTTACAATTTTATTTGTCAATTATGCCTCAGTAAAGTGGAAATTTTTTAAAAAGGAAAAAGAAGAGAAAAACATTTATTTGGTTTATCTGGAAAATGACCTTTGATGAAGGAGTTGGGATTTCTATGACTGGTTTGACCCATCCAATCCTGCCCTGGAGCTGGGGTTAGTGGAGAAGAATAGACAGATACTGGGGAGCTAAAACCAAGACATGCTCTAGGCTGATGATTATTTTACTTTCCTCTTTGTAGGTTTTTTCCCTCATACTCTGCAATTTTTGTTTCTGATTTTTTTTTTTCCTGTTGATCCTAAATACTGCCATTTTAGTTTGGTTATCAGCTAAGTGCTGGGTTTTAATTGAACGTAGGTGCCTTTTCTTCCACACTGTGAGCACCAGAATGAGACAAACCAAAGCAAGTTTTCATTGCTTTCTCATTTGTGTTCTGTCTCATGCTCCCCGGACACAGTGGCGAGTGGAAGGAGGTATGATGGGCATATCTCAGCAGCCTGCAGCTCTGAAGGACCTGGTTTGACCTCATTTGCTCAGGGAAGTTTCATCCATTGTGGCAAGAGGCTGCAAGTGAAACAGATAAAATCTATTCCATCTATTCTCAGGGTGTCAGAGAGAGACAGCCGGGGATTTGCCTATCTCATGGGATATTCAGGTGAAGTCAAAATTGTTAAGAATGGCCAAGAACTGGGATGCCTGGATGGCTCAGTCAGTTGGGAGTCTGCCTTTAGCTCAGGTCATGATCCAGAGTTCCGGGATCAAGGCCCACATCGGGCTCTTTGCTCAACGGGGAGTCTGCTTCTCCCTCTGCCCCTCCACCTGTTCATTCTCTCTCTCTCACTCTCTCCCTTTCAAATAAATAAATAAAGTCTTAAGAAAAAAAAAAAAAAGAATGGCCAAGAACTCCAGGGCTACTCTGGAAGAACAAACATAATACAACAATCCTGTCAAACTGTATTACCGAGTACCATTGTAGTCTTAAACATTGAATTTAGTGTTAGTCCCTACATAAAAACTATAGCAATGTAATCATGTTGTATCCTTTTTCTTGTATCTTAATTCTGTCAGGCTTTGACTAATTGGGGACCAGTCTGGGGACCATGATTTTATGAGTATCACATAAGCTATCCAGTGGAGCCAAATAGTTATTTATAATATATTAACATGTTTAATTAATGCATTGCTATGTTTTATTATAAACACTATCAGCCGTGCTGGTCTTTTCAGAATCAAGACTCAGTGAGTCCAAAGATTAACTTTGTTCATTTAGTATTTTTTTAGAAATCAGAATATTGTATGTACCTAGTTTTGAAATCAAATAATTCTGCAAATCTAATAATGAAAAAGATACTCTCAAATCCTGCCATTCTCACCTCTGAAATAGCCACTGTACTCTTAGGTTGGTTGTTTTTTTTTTTTTAATCTCCATATATAACAGAATTATACTGCTACCTTTTATTTTCTACTAAGAGAGTTTTGTTTTCTTACCCACATATCCTAACCCTGACTGATACATTCATGTCCTCTTTTTGTCCCTATCTCACTCTTCCTTCTTCCTTGACTCTCTTAATACAGTATAGTCATGTCATAATGTTGTAGTAAATCAATACAGTGCTTCCATTATTATATCTATGTAAATATGACTCCCAGCTGAGCTAACTTGTGTAATATGGTTGCATTTTTTTGCTTGGTGTTTCAATAATTTCTCCATCTTTTCTGTTGCGTAGTTTAATCCTTTGCTGTCATTAAGTCTGGGTGCCCTCTCACCCACGCCCCAGTCACTGCCCTTCATGTACAAAGCTCTTCTCCATACAGCCCAGCACAGCAGCAACCTATTGACTCCATTTTGTCCAGAGACGTCTGTGCAGAGCCCTGTGTCCTCTTGCTCTAGCTAGGACTTCTTGTTCCTGAGGCAGCAGTATAGCTATCACCGGAGACTTTCTTTTTTCAATGCTGGGATCCCTGAGAGGGCAAAATATTAACATTATTTTGGAAGGTGCAAATGATTCTATCAAAAATCTGTCCCTGCCATTATTGGTAGTCTCTGGAAGGACTCAAGAGCTAGAAAATGAATATTAAAGGCACATTTTTATCAGAGGGAATGAGACATATGTAGGGTTCATAGTTGAAGCATGGCCCCCAAATGTTATATTTTTAGCTTAACCATTGATATTTAATGTTTCTGTTGGATTCATCCAAGTATATTATTCTTTTATTTTTCCTTCCAATTTTTTCTTCTATTTCTTTAGAGCTACCTTCCATCTTTGTGGCCACCAACTTTTATATCATTTCTGTGATCTATTTGATTTCTGGACTTAAGACCTCAAGGTTATCATATAACTTCTGTACTCCTTCAAACCTTTAAACCTTTGGTTAAATTAGTAAAGCTGCAAATAAATTATAATCTTGATGAAACAAATGTTCCTGTATGCATACAATTAATATAGTTATTGTATGTACTATATTGAGTTCAAAATCACATGTCTTAGTGAAGCACACGATCAACATTCTAACCTTAATTTAAAAAATATTAGAAAGATACATGCTCAGAAATACATGCATCCTTATAGTTATTCCCTGTCACCTATTCATGTAAATATTTATCAATTAACAGATTTGATTTTTACAGTATCACCGGATGCTTGTCTGTCCATTGACTCAAGTGCCCATATGAAGTTCACCTACCTGAATACGTGTAAAACATACCTGAGCATGCAGATGTTTAGATATGGGAAGAGATAGCTTGATACGTGGCATCTAATTTATGGAGCATTTCCTGTGTGCTAGGCATTGTTCTAACTGCTACATTTGCATTAACATCATGAGTTCTTATTATGATCTAATGAAATTGGTATTGTTATGACCTCCTTTTTAAAGACAGGAAAACTGATGCATAAGTGTCCAAAGCCACAGGGCTAACAAAATGGTAGAGCCAGTATTTGAATCCCTGTCTACCTGACTCATAGCTGGAGTTCTCAGTTACACTACAATACAGAATATGTGTTACCACCTGATAGGAAACAAGAGGCTATTGATTGGTTCTCCTATGTGAAGCGTCAATTTTCAAGCACTGCATCAGAACCTGGCCACTGAAAGTCCACTGAACACGCTGAAATGTGACATAACCATATCCTTCCAGAGGCAGTATTTGAAATTCCTAGTCAGTCCCCATCCTGATCAATAATAGTATTATTGGTCTTTCTCATTTTAGGCATTTTATTGGATTGTCAATGGTGTCTCTTTGGAATTTCAGTCTGTAATTCCCTGATGCCTAATGGAGTGATCAACTTCTCATATCTTTTGGTCACTTGGATACCTACTCTTTTGAAGTTTCTGTTCTAATCTTCTGTCCATGCTTTTTTTTAAAAAGGATTTATTTATTTATTTTAGGAAGAGAGAGAGTGCATGCAAGCAGTGGGAGAGGTAGAGGGAGAGAACCTCAAGCTGACTCCCTGCTGAGCACGGAGCTCAGTGTGGGGCTGGATCTCACAATCTATGAGATCAGGACCTGAGGGGAAATCACAGGCCAAACCTTTAACCAACTGAGCCATACAAGTGCCCCATCTTTGGTCCATTTTTCCGTTTGGTGTTCTGGATGATATTATTTAATGGCCTAATAATAATTTGGGGCCATATTTTTAGGAGCATGGAACAGTTCCACTTCTATAGGACTGCACATTTTGTTGTATAGAGTTGTTGCGTCTTAGTGAATGTAACCGTAGTTCCACAAAGTTTTGAAGGAGAAAAAATGCCTTTCCATGTTTCCCCAGAAATTAAAAGCTGTCATAAACAATATATATTTTTGGCAACTGGTATTTAACACCTGACATGTTGGTGGGGCACTTTTTTCCTATCCCAATTGCCATATGCTCCCAGGTGACAACTCTGAGAATGCCTACCTCGTAGACAAATGCTGACCTGTCACTGCTTGACATATGGTGAGTGGTAGGTAGACCTTTGCTTCCCTATAGGGCATCTGCTTCCCACTGATTTCCTGGAGAGGCCAACGTGCTTTAGGTCATATGCCTATCTAAGCCATACAACAGGGTTACTTCCCTTCCTGGGGGCAAGAAGCCCGACCCATGTCAGCTGCCACACCAGTTTATTTACTTGGCATGAATTGGGAATTGACTTTTTTTTTTTTTAAAGTAGAGTTTCGTGGACTCTTCTATCATTAAAAGTCGGCAGTAGAAATAATGGGGACATTGGTGATAAATATACTTGAGTTGCTCAACTTATGTGAAAGTCACATTTCTTATTGGCAAAAACGGGGATGATTTTACAGGAGCCACTTTTCAATGTTGTTGTGAGGTCAGAGATATTGTATCCAACAGGACCAATCTGGAGAAGTGCTTCAGCTGTAAACAAAAGGCAGGAAAGGCCTTGTTTCAGGTTTCTATGGTGCACGTAAACCACATCAAAACTTAGTGGCCTTAATAGGTCTCAGAAGGCTGGCTGGCATTTATCTGGAGGCTTGAGGGGAGGAATTCCACTTCCAAGTTCATTCTGGTTGTTGGCAGAAACCATTTTCTTGTTGGCTCTTGGAGAGGGTGGAGTGGGGGGTGTGGTGGGGAAGGGGACCACTCATTGCTTCTAGAAGCAGGTACCCCTGTATCTTCAAACTAGCGAGAATGCATCGAGTCCTTCTCAGGCTTTCAATCTGTCTTCTTCCACCAGCAGCCTGGGAAGCTGGACTTTATCTTGTGGATAATGAGGGAGTGGAGCCTTGTCACATTTCAGTGTGTTCAGTGGACTTCCAGCTGCCGGTAACTAGATCTCTGTGCCTGAGGATTTTTCTGGAACCTCAGAAAGCCGCTGCTCTGCCTGTGTGTGAAAATCAAGATATACTATGGACTTAACCGTCATCAGTCACTTGGTTGAGCAGCCCTCCAGAGATGACTGATGGCAGTGTGTAAATATCCCACATCCCTCAGTGTATTCATTTCTTAGGACTTCCCTAAGAAAGTATAATAAACTGGTCCTAAAACAATAGAAATTTACTATGCCACATTTCTGGAAACTAGAAGTCCAAAACCAAGCTGTTACCAGTACCAGGCTGTCTCTAAGACTCTGGCTAGGAACCCTCCTTGCCTCCTCCTAGTTTCTATAGTCACCCTTAATCCTTGGTGTTCCTTGGCTTGGAGCTATTTGAATTCATCTCTGTCTCCATCTTCACATGACAGACTTCACATCATCTTATAATGGCACCAGTCATATTGGATTCAGGGCCAACCTTATTCCAGGATGACCACATCCTTATTGAACTAATTATATCTAGAATAATCCTATTTCTAAATAAGTTTACATTCCGAAGTACTGGGGGTTAGAACTTCAACATATCTTTTTGGGGGACATAATGCAACCTATACCTATATTCAATCAATCCACTTAAAGTGGGGAAATTCTTCGATGTGAATTTTACAACATTTCCCAGTTTCTCCAGAGGATTGAGCTTTGGCTGCCCACTGTGGAAACTGGCTCTGTAACACTTTCATTGGCTGCCTTCCCTTCCCCATCACATCCCTCCTCTTGCTGGTGTTCCCTTTATGTCCTAAGTAAGTTTTCTACACTCAAGTCCTTATCTTAGGGGACCCAGACAAAAATTATGTGTTTCTGGGGGAACCCAGGCAAAAATAACAAAAATAATGAATATTTTTGAGGGTGGAGTGACCTGCTCAAAACTCACCTTTTGGACTTTAGTTGACAGTGTCACAAAATGTGGGATGTAAGGTGACACATAGAGGGTCCTGGGATTGAATAGAAGCAGAGTGATACCATCACTATTTCCATTCTGGGCTGGTTATGAAAGAGACAGGCTCTGCTCGTGTAACGAGACAGTGTATTGCTTTCTATAAATCCTGTTGGTACCTGCTTCTTAAATTCTGCTTAGAACCAGAAGGTTTTATGCCTCCATCAAACACAATGACCAACAGCTTTGAGCCCTTAGTTGTGTTATTAGAGATTTATACTGTTTATAAAGAGTCCTGGTAGAGGTTCAACTGTGGTCAGTTTAAGGATCATGCCTTTCTCTGGGTTAGTCTCAGGATTTCTTACACTCAGCTTACCTAAGGATTCCTAAATATATAATTTCTAAAAAACTCTCCTTTTACCCCAATTTCTCCATCAGTTTAACTTAACGCTTATTTATATAGTGCAAGGAGTTGTTATTTCAAAGCAAGAAAAAAGAAAACAGATTTACTCCTTAAGAAAAAGAAAAGCAATACAGTAATAACAAGAATAACCATCGCAATATCAAAGACAATAATGGTGTGAAATCAAAGGGTGGGACAGGAGTGGTTGGTAAAGGGCAACGTCAGGTTATTTTTATAACTCAATCTCCTGTGCCTATCGGAGAATTATCCAGTAGTATCACGAATGCAATGGTCACAAATCTCTTTCACATATGAAGAATCATTTGTGACAACCTTGAAACTAAGATCTAGATGAGCAAAGAAATATGTAATCAACCCTTTGACCCCTGCGTGATTGTCCTTTCTGATTCCCTTAGCAGCTGAATCCCTGAGCACAGGCTCCCCCACTTCCTCATCCAGCTCTCTGGCCATGAGTAGAATCTTGTGCCTGTAAGGTCATGTCTGTTTGGAGCACATGGATTGAGATCATGTTCCCTGCCTTTATATAGGTATGGCAGTATTACATTCAGACCAGACATGAGAGGCCCATAAGGTTTGGTTTCTTTTTTTTTTTTCTTTTTCCCAATTTAATTTTATTTATTTGAGAGAGAGAGAATGTGAGTGGGGAGAGGAGTGGAGGAAGAGGGAGAGGAAGGAGACTTCCTGCTGAGCATAGAGCCTGAAATGGCCCCATCCCATGATCCCAGAAGAAACCAAGAGTTGGATGCCTAACCGACTGAGCCACCCAGGCACTCCAGGGTTCAGTTTCTGATTAGATGTGCCATTTGCATGGTGCCATGGCTTATAGCTCATGCGTTTATTATATTAACTATTATATTTTGCTTTGCATTCCAGCAGTGGTTCATTTATACATGTATCCTCAGCACTTAGCAGAGGGAATGCTCAATAGGGAATGCTCAAAATATGTTTGTTAAAGAAATTAATTGCTTAGAAATTTCCAAAGATGAGGTCTATGACAGCATAAAACCCTGAGGAGTAAGCTTAGAGTTGAATACACACTTGAAAGATGAGGGTGATCACTCAGGAAAATAAGCCACGTAATCATATGCTAAAAATTCCAAGTATGCATAATGAAGATATGCAGACAGCCCCCAAAGAATCATAGCTTTGTCTAGGTCCTTTTTACTGGAGACCGTTTATAAGCTGCTTTTATGCACTTGGTGGGCAAATGAAGGCATTCCTTTAACATGTGATCTGGGGAGTAAAGAAGTGAGAAAAAAAGAAACGGGGTGAAGAGGTCTTGGCAAATGTGTTTTGCTCAGTAGTGAGGGATGTTCTGTACCCAATGGACCTCAATTCCTAGTGGAGGTTGCCCTTACTTTAAAAAGTATCTGTTCTACCCCCTCAAATATGTGTGTAACTGATTCTTAGTATTACATTAAACAATTACACAGCTGATCCCATATCATGCATGGAATGGTTGTCAGGTCTCTGGCATGCTCTTCCTGTGGGATGCTCCATGGTGCTACTCAGATAGCAACACCATGTTGCTCAAAATCAGGAGCCATTCCGGGCCTGGGAGGGAGTGCTCTGCCGGACATGGCCACAGACCAAACAGGGAGACCCTGTTTTTTTCTTTAGTCAACACATGAAGGAGGTGACCCACAGTTCATCTGGAGTGTTAGAGAGAAAAAGCCCCTGTAAAGATGACCCTGAAAAAGAATGTTATATGCTTGCTGATACAGAAACCAAAGATTATTCTCAAATGCTAGCAAAGGCCTTGAAATAATACAATAGCCACCAAGAGCGGAGTCCTACTCTGTGGCAAACATTACCTGTGCCTCGGAAGTAAACCTTAGCACAATACTGTCAAATAGGTGTGCCCACAGATCAGAGATAAGATAATAACTGGGAAATGAGCTCCAGGTCACAACTTGTAAGAGGCAGAACAGAGGATTCAAAACATTCTACAGATCTGAATCCTTTGCAGGACACTGCCATGTAGTGTCTTCATATAGACTAGAGTAGGACAAGGCTTTTCTTGATATGTCAAAGAGGGTTAGCTGGCTTGCAAAATAGAAGAATCCAAATCAGACAATTATCACAATAGAAATTTAGAGTTGTTATCAGGTCCCTAATAAAGGAGCAACCTGGGGTTGGTCTTGGAATCCACTGAATTCCGTCATGCTGATAAGTTAGTAAGTCTGCTTTTATCATTGAGGGATGCATGCATTTAAAGCATCTCTTCCAAGTCTTACCACAGATACTGATTTTGCTCAACACCAGAGATCCAAGATTCTAAGCCTTTAAAGCAGGCCAACTTTTCAATGGGCGGACACTGATTCTGGACTGTGGTCAGCCCAAGCCTAGTCCCTCCTACACACTAAAGCTGCCTTCAACAAACAAAAGTTGCTGTCCTCAAAGAAATTCCACCTGATGAATAACCACTTTAATTAAGTTTATGAGAACAGACCAGACGCCTCCCATTTCCACACGAAGTCCTGCAGGTTGTCACACAGTGAGATGAAGAGGCCGCAAGTTTATAAGGGGCATGGCCCGGGCTTCTCATACTCCATAGACCATGTCACCCCAGACTGATGTGATGAGATAGAGCCTGTAGAGAAATGCTCAGTGAGATTTATGAAAGAGATGAGCATTTAAGCAAGTAAAAATAGCATCTGTGGTCACATCAGGGAGACCACAATTTCTAAACATTATTAGGGGCCTTCATTCTGTTTCGTAAATTGCTTACTGGCTAGGTCAGGAAGAAATCTCCAACTACTACTAGAGCGAGATATTACAAGGCTCCCTTCCCTTCCCTTCCTCAACTTGGCCTTGGCAGTTAGGAGCTCTCACTCCATGACCCATAATTCGATGTCTGTGAGAAGCACCAAATAGCGTCTGTAATCAAGTTTGAAGGGAGCTGTCCCAAGTCTGAATTTACCTAAGGGGATCTTCAGAAAGGGCAAGAAGGAAAGGAAAGGTATGCAAATAGAGCCAGGCAGGGGGAAAGAGTAAATGTTGCTATTTGAATGCATAAATCTCTTCATGTTTAATAAGTACTCACAGATCTAGGAAAGAAAGTTTCAGGGAGAAGAGTTATAAATAGCACACTATCTGAGCAGCTTGTATCCCGAGGCCGGCACTGGGTCTCCATATTTATACTAACAGAGGAGCCCTGGCTTTGGTTTCTGAGTCAGTATTTCAGTGTTTCCAGATTTAGGCTGCTAATTTATACTCTTTTACCTGCCCAGTGTCTACTGCAACCCCTTTCTGATATTATCATGCTGAGTTTCTTTAGGTAAATACTCTGCCTGCGCCCCATCCCCCATGTAAATCCGAGTACTTTTGGGTGGAACTGTCCTATTCCTTGCTCCCTGATCCAAGAGGACCCCAAGACTCAGACCCAACCACTTGGCGTGTTCCACAACTGCTAAATTTCCTAACTCCAATTAGTCACAGATGAACACATAAACCAATTGGTCCAAAAACAAAAAGACTCAGCTGTAAGAATTTTTTTTTTTTTCTTTACTAGAACTATTGAGAAGGAGAAGTTCTCTTCCTGTCAGGGTTGGTTTCTGAGCTGGTAAGATGTAGATCTGGAGTGGTAAGCACCTTGCCAACATGCAGGAAAGCAGAGTCCAACAACAGAGAGAAACTGAGTTTATTTATTTATTATTATTATTTTTTTAAAGATAATCTGTTTATTTGAGAGAGAGCAGGAGAAGAGAGAGGGTCAGAGGGAGAAGCAGACTCTCCGCTGAGCCGGGAGCCCAACATGGGACTGGATCCTGGAACTCCTCAGGATCATGACGTGAGCCAAAGAGAATCGCTTAACCAACTGAGCCATCCAGATGCCTGAGAAACTGAGTTCTGATAACAGCGTTTGGGTTCCTAGATCCTTCTATACCTGAAGTTAGCTGTCTCTGCACTTTCAGATATTATTCCAGTAGGTTCTCTTCCATTGCTCAAGCCACAGTGGGTTAGGCCACTTTCAGGGACTAGGTAGGTTGCTAATATACTTCTCAAGTCTTTTCTGGAGACTAGAATTTGACCCTAAACCTCAGTCACCTTGCCAGGGTTTCTGCTGTCAGACTTCTCTAAGGATCTCCCTAGATCTTCTACTCTGTTCTTTTGCATCAGTGGTTCTCAGCTCTCAACCGACGATGAGTTTGCCCCTTAAGGGACATTTGACAGTATCTAGAAACATTTTTGATTGTCATTTTTGATTGCGGTAGGAGGGCAAAGTCCAGGGGTGCTATGAAACATCCTACAACACACAGGATAATCCACTACAACAAAGAATTATCCAGACAAATGTTAATAGTTACTGTAGTATAGCATTTTATATATTTGATCTTCCTCCCAGGTCCTAGCACAGACTTCTTAGAATTTCCTAACTGATAAGAGCAAGCAGGGTGTCTTTTGTTATGTTAATGAGGTGACTTTTGGAAAGCCCCTAAGGTAGCATAAGAATGGGGGCTGGTTACCCATTCATGGTGAAACCATCCTTGTGATTAGAAGGTTGGAACTTTCAGTCCCATCTCTGACCTCAAGAGTGGGCAGAAGGCCTGGAGACTGAGTTTACTCGCCAATGGCCAGTGATTTGATCAATTGATGCCCACATGATGAAGCTGCCATAAAACCCCCAAAGATCCAGGTTTGGAGAGCTTCCTTTGGTGAATTGGAGATGCAGGGAGAGTGTCCCCCCAAAAAACATGGAAGCTCCACACCCCTTCCCACGTACCTTGACTTATGAATCTCTTCCATCTGGTTCTTCCTTGTTTTTCCCTTTTACAACAAACAGGTAATCTTGAAAGTCAACTCCTTTCCTAAGTCCTGTGAGCCACTCTAGCAAAGCCATCAGACCTGAGGAGGGGGTCTGGTAAACCTCTGATCCTTGGCCCTTTGCTCAGAAGCACCAGTGACAGGCTGAACTTGAAACTAGTGTCTGAAGTGGAGAAAGGGGTGGGGGGTGGATCTTATATGACCAAGACCTTAACCTGTGGGTCTCAATGCCATCTCTAGGTAGACAGTGTCAGACTTGAGTTCCATTGTTGGACACCCAGCTGGCGTCACAGAACTGCTTGGTGTTGGGGGGAAATTCCCACAGCCTGTATCACAAATGTCAGAGGTAGATTTGCAGCATTCAGAGTATTATGTGTGATATAAATGAAAACAATGGTGAGGTGTTTTGTTTTTTTTTTTTTTTTCTCATAGTGCTGCTGTGGAAAGACTGCTTTAGGTACTAAAATCTGCCTGTCCCCAGGCACTGGCATGTGCCACCATTCATTTATTCTTTGTTCAAAACTCATACATTAGGGGCCCTGAGCTGAGCATCATTCAGATGTCAGGGAGGCAGCATGTTCAAGGCCCAGTCTTTGCTGTAGCTTGCTGACAGAAGTACTGGACCCCACTAGCCTTATCCTCTGGCTGCTTGCCTAAGGGAATCCCCCAGAATACCAGATCCACCCCAGGACTCTAGTCTTGCAGTGTTGGACATCCCGGAAGCTGTCCATTTTGTTGCCTCTTGAATCAGATTGTGACAAGTCACATTCATCGTCCCAAATAGGTATTTTTAGCACAGCAATGCATCACTTGTCATGACAGTATGGAATTTTCTCAGATTGTATATGGTCTCAAAGAATTTCAGCTTTTTCATTCTTTCTTCTCAGGGTTTTGTTGTTGTTGTTGTTTTGACCTTCATGGGAATCTTTCTTGGGAGAAGCTACAGACCATAATTAAGTCTTTGTGTCTCCATGATGTGGTGAGTAATGGATGTTGGTTAAACAGAGACCATTTACAAATATAGAAGAAATGAATGAAATTTGTTGTTCTGTCAAGAGTATTTGTAATCTATAATTTTGGAACACTGTTCGCTAATGTCTGGTAGATAATTCTCCAGGTGTCCCTTTAACCTGATTATGCTGGTAGGGTATTTCCAAGTTCAGAAATTTGATCCAAAGGCCTTTCTGGGTGAACCTGGGGCTGTGGGAAGAATCACAGGTGTGGAGGTATTTTCCTTGGTGAATCAAATGGCCAGAACAAGTTGCTGTGGAAGGCGTTCTGACTGCTATTTTGAAAACCTGGTCATGTATTTTTAGCCTGTACAACCTCTGTGCTTACACATTTCCTCCCGGGGACATGTGGCATTTGCCAGGGGAAGGGAAGCCCCGGCTCCGTGTTCTCGTCCTGGAACAGCAGGCCAGGAAAGCCCTTTTGAATTCTATCCGTGATAATTCTCCAGTTTACATGGCCACACACTCCAGCTTTGCACAGTTATTTTTTCACATGAAACAAAGGTACCCTGGGGTCAGTGTGGCGGCATAGAAAGTGCAGGCCATGGAGGTTGAGGTAATAAAGGAGAGAACACTGTGGTCTAATAAAGGCGAGTCAGGGCCTCACCCCGTTAGAGCAGCATGTTGATAATTCACAGCTGGAGGGTCTGCAGGAATGACCCAACTGGGTTTCTTCGTTTGTCATCATTAAGTCACCCTACATCCCATGAAACCTGAGACCTAGCTCAGCCTTCCATGATGACCATGGGGTTGCAGGGAGGTATGGACACGGGCCTTCATGGGCTTCTAGCTGGATCATTTGTTATGTGTAGCATTAGGATATCTTATTTTTCTGATCATTTATGTACTCCAAATGGTCCAGATTAAAAATATCTTCCTCTTTCGTCTCTTTCCTTTTATTTTGTGCTTATGTATAGCAGATGATTAAAATGGAGTCCAGTTTAGTCCTCTTGAGCTGGAAACACTGACAAAGATATCTGAGTTATAAAAGGCATAAATAGGGGCGCTTGGGCAGCTCTGTTGTTAGGGGGCACCTGGGTGGCTCAGTCGGTTAAGCATCTACCTTTGGCTCAGGTTACGAATCCAATGAAGATTACATCCTGTAAGGGCCTGGTTGGCCAGAGGGAGTCATTTTGTGTTTATGTAGTGAACTTAGATTGACCCTATGCAGTAAACTTAGATTGACCCCGCTCCTCCCAGAGGAACTTATTTGCAAAGCCTAGATACAAGGGCTGGTCAGGCCAGGTGAAGACATCCAATCAGTGGGGCACGCATATATCTACTAGGGTAAATTGAAATTCAATTGGCCACCTATGTGTTACCTAGCAGTTTTTTTCTGTGTGTGTGGCAGACTTAGCATGACTGTGCAGTGTTCTCTGCATATTGCAATCTCATTGGCCACCTGTGTATAGCCCGGCTAAACTACCTCTATAAAAGTTAGTCTGTGAGGCTGGGAGGGGTCGCCTCTTTGCAAGAGATGGCCTGACTGGTCAGTTTGATTCTCGATGCTTGGCACGAAATAAAGCTTTGCTTGACCTTCGCTTTGTATCAGTCTCGCTCCTTTGATTACAGACCCTAACACATCCCTGCTCTTCCTTCTGCCCCTTACCCTTCTCATTCTCTCTTTCCCTCTGTCCCTCTCTCTCTTTCTTTCTCGATGTCTTTTAAGAAGGGCACAAATAATGATGAGAATATATTTCACACTTCCTATATACCAAACATTAACTTGTGTATACTATTCTCATTATTTAATTTAATTTCAATGAAGGAGATGCAATTATTATTTTCCTTTTGTTGATGCAAATGTCATAAGAGTTGTATCTTTTGCTCTTATTCACTACTGCATCTATCCTAGAATAGTGCCTGTATTATAGAAGGTGTCCAATTAATATTTGTTGAATAATATATAAAATAATGATATAACTCCGGATAAGAAAGATGGAGTAAGTTTTCTTGTCATTTCTTTCTTTTTTGAGGTTGGTGCAGAAGGAGAGGAAGAACGAGAATCTTAAACAGCCTTCAAGGAGCTAGCATGGAGCCTGACACAGGGCTCAATCTCACTACCCAGAGATCATGACCTGAGCCAAAATCAAGAGTCAGATGCTTAACCAACTGAACCCGCCAGGTGTCTCTTCTTATGACTTCTTATGATGGTAGAACACATTGTTGCAGACACCTTCCAACTGGATAAAATAATGATAATATAATCTGTTGGAAGTATGAAACACATAGTCACCATGTCCGTTCTTTTTCAGAGAAGTCATAAAGAGACAAAGTTCTGAATTGAAAGCCGACATAGGGACATGAACCCCAAATTGATGCCTTCTTTCCCCCTTGAGGAAAGTATCTTCTAGAGTAGGGGAGGAGAGCCTGAGAAGCTGAGAAGAGCTTTCAGAATATGTACAGGGCTGAGGTACAGACATCGGAACTCCCTGCCCACCAAGACTCAGAGGCCCCGTGAAAGCCCTAAGGATGCTTATGTCCTGCACACCTGATTCTAATCCCAGCTTCACCACTTTTAGTCAGCGTACACCCCGATGAATTAATGTGAACATACCCACTTAACCACTATCCAGATTAATAGAAGCCCAGAACGCCCCATGCCCAATTTTCCCAGATAGCCATTATCCCGACCTCTAATTTATCCAAATTTATCCATAACCAAATTTTGCCTGTTTTTATTAACTTTATATAAATATATGGCTTTTTCCATCAGTTTACTGTCTAAAGAGCTCATCCATATTGCTGCATGTGGCCATATTTCATTCATTTTCTGTTGCTGTATATAATACTGTTTGTAGCCCAACAGAGGGTCAGTTTGGTCATTTTCAACATGCATGTGGAATGTGTACCCTGCAGGTGTTGGGTGCTTCTACAAATAGCACATAGGTCATGGATACCTCATGGAATTTATACGTACTTTGTTGTGTTGTTCAACTCTTCTTTATCTTTATTGATTTTCATTTTTCTCCCCCATCGATGACTGAGAATTGTGTGCTAAAATGTCTCATTCTGGGACAGAAGGGGTATTAGAAATCACTTTGTTTAATTTTTTTAATTTAATAGATTATAAACTGAGGCCAAGAGAAGGAAACAGATGGATTGAATAAAGACCATGGGCTGGCAGTGACCTAGGCCCTCTACACACATGATCCCATTCAGTCCTCACAAGAACCCTATGAGACACGCAACTGCCGTGCTATTTTATAGGGAGGTTAAGTAACATGCTCTCTCTCTCTCTCTCTGGAGGCTAAAATGGACCACGTTATACCCTAAGGTTCAGCACCTTGCCCATGGGGTCACAGAAACTTGGACTGATAGCCAGTTGTTCTGTGGGCATGAATCCAGGCTGCTGCTCAGTGTTTCAGGAGCTAAGGCATTGAGATGAAAAGGAATCAAGGCATGGGCATTTCCCCCAGGAAACTCACAAGTAAATGGTGAAACCAATGTGTAAGTGCACAATTACAGCACAGACCAAAGGGAAAGCTTCTCGTGTCCTCTAAACGAGTTTGGATTTCATCTTGAAGGCATTGGGAAAACCATAAAGAATTTTCACCATGGCTTGAGGCTGAGCATTAATTCCAGTGGAAGCTTGTGGTGGCCCGCGCTGTGACCGTGGAGTGGGGATTGCACTCAGGGCATTGGTTCAAAGGGCATGTAGAAAGTAGTCCTCAGAACAGGCAGAACAATGCTTTTCCCAGCCTGAGAGCCTACAGTTGCCAGTGTAGCTGTGCCCTCCCGAGAATTTGTTGGCGCTGGAAAATCAGTGCAGGTGAAAGCAATTCAAATAGTACTTTTATAGAATGACAGTACCCTGATTTCTCATTCTCTGTGCTTGAGCCCATTCTCCTTGCTTGAGCTGGGAAGGGGGTGCTTCCCTGCCATAGAGCAAAACCCAAGAAACCTTGGAAAAGCATCTGAGCTTAGAGTAAATTTGAACATGAAAACTGGGGTTTGTGGGTGGGGGGTAATTCTCATCCCCGATCACACCCTTTTCCACCAAAATTTCAACTAGTTTTAGGAGCCCGCTTCACGATCCAGATATGGCTGTTGATTCCTGTCCAGTAAGTGCATGGCCATCCACGTTTCTCATCCCTTCTTTGTCGGTGCCTGGTCAACTTGGGGGCTGCCTGGACACATCTGTGTTACTGCAAGCGAGCATTTCTGAATTGAGCCCAAAGGCCAAGTTGTCATATGTGAGCTCTCCTTCATCTTACCTGAAGTAGGACAAGCTTCCACACCCTTCCTGGCTTCAGAGTCAATCTCCTTTTGGGAGCCTACCTAGCAACTGGCACACATTACATCTCACACTCCAGAATACTTTATTTCCCTAATATCCACCCAAATTCAGTCTTCCAGTTACCCTCTATGTGTTGTCTCTTGTTTTAAATTTTATTTTAACCTCTCCAAATAAGGATTTAAAAATTTTATTTAAATATTTTGAAATATATATATATTTTAAAAATATATTCTTACATTCTATATTTTTTTTCTCTGTTAAGAACATAACTAAAAATAGAGATTTGGGGGGGATGATTTAAAATGATCACTCTGGTCATGAGTGTTTGGACTTTCTTGGTTAGTACAATGGTCTTGCTGCCTATTAAGTGTTTGATATTACACAAAATGCCTCATGTCTACTACATTCTAATAGAGTAGCTTTCTCTCCTGGCTTTATGGTTAAGTCTTAATAATAGTAGTTCACCTCTGACTTCTAGACTGATACACTACTGAACCCAACAGAGCCATGTTTTTGATCCTGTTCCAACCAGTACAGGGGGTTTGTGATAGCTGTGGCCACATTATTTTTCTAGAAGATTGTGCTTGCTGAAACACTGAACCTATCTTTGTAAATGTGAGGGTAAATAGTAACGAGAGTAGCAGATGACTCTTCAAAAGAAAAGATACATTTCTAGAGGCTTTCTTTGCCTGGGTTTGTGGGGAATTCTCTCATCTTGGTTAATCATCCCTCTACAACTTAATCGTTCAGATTTTCAGGATTATCCCTAAATTATGTTTTGCTCTTGGAATATTTGATATTCAGAATCTCCAAATTGTAGGTCTCTTGGTGTGAGCTATGCACCTAAGAACTTTAAATCTATAAGTGACTTTTGACTGCCTTCCTTACTCTATCTAAGCTCCCAACGTAGTAAAAGAAGTCACCTAGTTTTCAGTGACCAAAAGAATTTTCTCTAGTGGAGGAGGTATATCACCTTCCACACTTGGACTCAGGTGATCCACAGAATCCACACCTTAATTTCCCTTTTGGAAGGAGCCTGTTTTGTGGTCCCAGGAAAGGAAAACCCCAGGATGACAAAGCTGGGGTGCCAAGGTCCAAGAAATCAAAGGCAGGGTGTGTTTGTGGGCTGGGGGTGGGGGTTGATGAAAAGCTGCCAGACATGAGGGAGCAGGGGCACAGAGGGAGGTCTATAACTAGAAGAGAGAAAACAGAGTTTGGAAATTAATGAAATCAACGGGTAGTCAAGGGAAATGGAGGGTCCTTCATGGTCCCTGTTTTAGATGCCATGCTGCTGCTTAGACTTCTCTTTGCTAACAGTGCTATCGCCAGTCTCCCAGCTGGCGATAGCACTGCTCAGAGATGTCCCTCAGCTGTCAGTCCTCTTTGTGGTTGGGCAGCTCTCTTTCAATGACTGACCAAAGCTGGAGTGTAAAGGCTCCATCCATTCACCCTAAATCAGAACAATGCTCAAGGGCCCTCCCAGTTCCATAGCTCCCACAGGATTGAGCTGACTGAGCCTTTGACTGGGACTGTATCAGAGCCTGGCTTCTCCCTCTGACCAATCCTGTCCCTTCCTTCCCCTTCCACAGATGCTGATTCTGAAAGCATTCTGTAATAAACACCCCACATGCTCATCTTTGTCTCAGAGACTGCTTTCAGGGCACTCAATCAGAGGCAGGCTATTGCATGAAGACAAACTTCAAACACAGAAGGGGGCTCTAGGTAAATAAGTTTAAAACTTAAACAGCAAACTAGAAGCTCAAGATATAATGGTCTTTCATGTCCTTGTACGGCCTGCAGTGCTGAACAAATGAAAAAGGATTGTCTACGTGGGAAAACTCAAGTATGTATGGGTTTAGGGATAGACAGACAAAGGCCCTGACCTTTCCTAGTTTAGGTCACACCTAACCTCAGGAGAGATAAGAACTAGACTTCTGGGAGGCAGCCAGTTGAAATTTCGAGCCAAGGACATGAACAGAAATTGGTCCAGAGAGTAAACTGAGGTCTGCAATGAGGAGTCCATTACAAGCGGGGAGGCACAAAGAGACAAATGAGTGGTGTCTAGACTCCTTCTGGATGCTGAAGTCCACTAGGACAAGAACTGGTATTTAAAGGAGTCACAGTAGGAAAAATTCCCTAGGTTCTCTGAAACCTGGAGATGAAAGAAACTCATCAGAGAGAGGAAGGTCATTAGCACCTAGGATTTCTATAGCGCGAGGAACTTCACCCACAGCTTGCTGCTGAAGATCAGACAGATCCTGCTGGTGTCCTGACGGCCTGGGAAGAGCCCTGTCAGGCCAAGACAGAGGCAGTGTCCTGGGTCACCACCTCGCCTCTCTACATCTACAAAGCCTGGCTGTCCAACTTCAAAGCACAGAGAGGGAACTGACCAGGTTGTGTTGGCCCATAACTCTTTACAGCATTTACAATAGTGTTTTACAAAATGGAGTATTGTGAGATGGACACAGTATATTTCTTTTCTCAGTTCCTTCAGAGCAGATTACAGAGATCTAGACATCAAACTTGGTGCACTTGTAAATTACTTTTGGATATTATGTGGTCAGGTTCTGCCCTTGTACCCATAACCTTTTTTTTTCTCCTTTAAATTGAGCTTAATTCCATGGATATGTACAGATACATTCATGATTCATTTAGGATAGGTCCAATGTCTTAAAGTGTTAGTGTCGAAAGTGAAGATGCTGATTTTACACAGTAGACTCAAGCTTTTTGGTACATGACAGATATCAAATTTTAGGATGTTTTGCTAGTACAAAATTCAAAATGACGTGAGCCAAGACAGAAATAATTGTAATACAGTCTACATCTACAGGACAGCAGCTTCTTGCTGCATCTATAACAATGTCCATGCTACTCATTTTGTCCTCCATTAGTATCAGGGTTTTGTTAAATAGAACTACTTGCTTCCCTAATGTCAGACTCTTATATTTGGAGGACCGAGTCTCTGTGTTTCAGGAGATGTCATCTTCCAGCTTGACAGTCCCCATGCCTCTGTCCCCTTGCCCCAACATTACCACAAAAGTGTGTATACCCACGCAGTAAAAGTAAGATTTTATTTGTTGATTAAAAGTACAGTGTGCTCGGGCAAACTCTGACTGAAATGTTCTATGTAGTATTTTTGTTGACCATACTTAATTCTGTGAGACAATCTACAATGAGTATGATATTTTTTAAAGATTTATTTATTTATGGGACTCCTGGGTGGCTCAGTTGGTTAAGTGTCTGCCTTTGGCTCAAGTCATGATCCTGGAGTCCTGGGATCAAGCCCCATGTTGGGCTCCCCACTCAGTGGGCAGCCTGCTTCTCTCCCTCCCTCTGCTTGTGCTCTCTCTCTTGCTGTCTCCCTCTCTCTAAAATAAATAAATAAATCTTTAAAAAGTATTTATTTTAGAGAGCGAGAGAAAGAGAGAGCACAAATGGGGGTAGAAGGAGAGGGAGAAAATCCTCAAGCAGACTCCACGCTGAGCATGGAGCCTGATAAAGGGCTCTATCCCAGGACCCTGAGGTCATGACCTGAGCCTAAACCAAGAGTCAGACACTTAACTGCCTGAGCCACCCAGATGCCTCTGAGTATGAATTCTTAACTTCTATATCTCTCCTCATCTCACTATTCTGATTAGTATTATCTTGTTCATTTCCATGGATCCATGGATGAGAGAAAGGGAATCAGGGAAGAGAAAGAATTCCTGAGCTCTGGATTTTTAAAAAAAAAACTGATCCATTACATGCTTAAAAGATGATAGTATTTTGTACATCTATATATTTTATGTATATATTTTAAAATACCACATAAAAGCCAGTGTATACCTGATCAGCCCCTTGTTTTTTGTTTTTCCATTGAGTATTTTATACTGGAATGAGATCCATTTTAATACATGTAGGGCCTTACTTAACAACAACAACAACAACAACAACAACAACAACAACTCTGTGCTACGGAGTTGGTTTAATAACCTCCCATTCTCACACTTCCCATTGCAACCTCCAGCCACCATGTTTGTTTCTCATCAATGCTTCACTACTTGGCATTTCCTTAACACATCAGACTGCTTCCAGTCCCCTGCTTGCTGCTGGCAGTGATTTTCTGCACTGAGCACCGAACACATTTCTACTCATCTTTTAAAAGCTTTTCACACATCATCAGTCTTAAGCAAGCATCTTCCCTCTGTTTCCAGAATTAATCACCTTATTTGCATGCCTGCTACCGTGTACACATTTCTGTTACTGCCCAAATAGCAATTTATTATAATTATGTGTGTACATGTTTGACTTCCCTATTGGACTCCAAGTTCCTGGAGGGTTGGGATTGGAACTTATTTGTTTTCCCATCTTTAATGCTAAGTAGACTATCTCTGTCATCTAGACCCTTGACTAATGTTTGCTAAATGTCACAGGAGAACATTCTAAGTGAATTTGGCTGTATTTAAAAGAGAAAAACATTTGTGGCTCAGAGTCAATGGTTAGTTTTAGATCTTTAGGAGACAATGGGGACCTTTGTGGTAAAAAAGGCCCTTTGGAGAGATGGTGATATCAGCTTGTCTTCCTGCCTACTCTGTGTGAGTTTTGGCATTTTGTTTTCTCCATCATTCTTCAGCTTGTTTGTATTGCAGTGTTGGAGGTTTTGCTAAGTGAATCAAAAATTTCAAGTTACAAGGAAATAAAGTTGATAGAAGGCACAGTATGGATACCAAAGCAAAAAATCTTGGGTAAGAAAGAAAGGACAACCAAAAAAAGCTTAAAAGACCTTGAAATATTTATGTGTAATGACATTTGAAAAGGAACATGTGTCTAAATGAGATTATCCAGGGGGAAATCCTTGCTCCAAATATGCTGAATTACCATTAATCTTATTGGCAGGGGTACCTGGTTGGCTCAGTGGGTTAAGCTGCTGCCTTCGGTTCGGGTCATGATCTCAGGGTCCTGGGATCGAGTCCCGCTTCGGGCTCTCTGCTCGGCAGGGAGCCTGCTTCCCTCTCTCTCTCTCTCTCTGCCTGCCTCTCCGTCTACGTGTGTTCTCTCTCTGTCAAATAAATAAATAAAATCTTAAAAAAAAATCCTATTGGTAGAAATCATTTACTTCTGCTCTTGAAATTTGTGTTAAAGACTCGTTTCTAGTTTTTAGTATAACTATTGTCTAAACTTCTAGCATTTCAAAACAATCCTCTGAATTGACTGATTTTTTTAAAATCATAGATTATAGAAAAATAAATTCTCAACTTAAAAAGAAATTCACTTTAGAATGCCAAGCTTGATTTTTTTTTAAAGTAGTTTACATGATACAAAAAATCACCTTCAGATTAAATAACATTCCTGGTAATTGAATAGAAATTTCTCCCAAATGAAAGCATTTTAAAGTCAAATTTGTAGTTATTGCTATAGCAACAAAAAAGAATTTATAACCATTATATTAATGGATGACTCAATGTTTTAGATTTATAATCACATGGAAAGATAATTTCATTTAGTATGAGCCCAGTGCTCTCTCTCAATATCCCTCTTAAGCTTGTTCAAAGCCCTCTTTTAGAGATAATTTATGTGGCAGTACTGTCTTTGAGTTTTTGTATATGATACAAAATTGGAAAAAGTACAGAAGAGTAGACGTAAAGTTTTATCACTTCCTCATTTTTTAAGGAACTCACCTCTGTTTCCAGAAAGCAAGCAAGCACAGATATATCTTTAATGTTTTTACCATATATTACTGTCTTTTCTCATACTTCACAGTGGCAACATACTGTAAACTGTATTGTTCTGCTTTTACTTTTTTGCACTCGAGAGTGCAGATCTTTTCCTAATAGGTGCAAGCAAGCTGTTTATTTCCAAAACTACATTAGATTCCAATCATTGGTTCTATTACAATTTCTCTTAGTCTTCTATGGGTGAACTTTTGGATTGTTTGCAATCTTTTACTTGTAGCAAATATAATGTAAATTCATCACTTGGCATTAGTGGGAGTAGGAATGTAATTATTGAGTCAAGGAACATGTAATTTTCAATTCTGATAGATAAAGCAAAATAGCTCCCCACAGAGGATATACCAGATTAATATTCCTCCCAGCCATAAATAAGAGTGCCTATTGTCCGTATCATTATCAGTTGGGGTGTTATAAACTTTTTTAATCTTAGTAACCTGAGTTGTAAAAACCCTACTTCATTATGCTCTTAATATATAATTCTTTATAAAGAAGTCAGGCATTTTCATCCAAACAGAGCCATTTGTGTTCCTTTTTTCATATTATTTATTAGCCATTAAAATAGACATAGCTTTATTGAAAGATAATTTATATGCTCTACAATTTTTCCCTTTGTAAATGTATAATTCAATTCAATGATTTTTTAAAAAGATTTTATTTATTTATTTGAGAGAGATAGTGAAAACACAAGTGGGGAGAGGAGCAGAGGGAGGAGCAGACTCCCCACAGAGTAGGGAGCCCGATGCGGTCCTTAGTTCCAGTATCCTGAGATCATGACATGAGCCGAAAGCAGACACCTTCCCAAATGACACACCTAGGCAACACTCAATACAATGATTTTTTTTTTAAATTTGCTGTTCTACCAACACTGTCACAGTCTAGTTCTAGAACATACGTAGTACCTCACAATGTCTTCTTCTTCTGACCATTTGCAGGAAATTCTCTATCTCACACCTGACCTAGGAAATCACTGAAATGCTTTCTTTCTCTTCAAACTTACCTTTTCTGGATATGTCATATAAATGAAATCATATAGTATATCATCTTTTGGATCAGGTCTCTTTTAGTTATTATAAAGTTTTAGGGATTCATCTAAGCTGTAGGATGTATCAGTACTTTGTTCCTTTTTATTGCTGAATAGTATTCCATGGTATGGATAGGCCACTTTTATTTATTCATCATTTGGTGGACATCTGGATAGTTTCCCATTTTGGCTATTGTAATACTCCAATCAACATTCACTTACAAATAGTTGTGTGGACATATGTTTTCATTTCTCTTGGATGGGTTCCGAGAAGTGAAATTGCTGGGTCAATGTTTCACTTCGTAAGAAACTTCCAAATTATTTTGCAATGTGGCTGTCCCATTTTACCTTCCCACTAACAATCAAGAAGGGTTCCAGCTTTTCCACATCTTTGCCTACACTTTGGACTATCTTTCTTTCTGAGTGCACCATTCTAGTAGGTGTTAATATCTCATTGTGATTTTAATTGTATTTGTTATTTTAATTACTTTGTATTTCCCAAATGACTAATGAAACTGAACATATCTTCATATGCATATGGATCATTTGTTTAATTTTTGTGTATTATCTATTTAAATATGTTGTCCATTATTTCTAAGAAGTTGTCCATTTTATCTCATTTGTTTTTTTTTAGCATTGTTGTTTATAAATTACCTTATAATTTTTTAAGTTTCTATAGATATGGTAGTGATGTTTCTTCTTTCACTCTGAAATTGAGTAACTTGTGTTTTCACTCTTTTTTTCCCCTCAATTGGTTCAATTAAAGATTTATCAATTTTGTTGATCTTTTGAAAGAACCAATTTTAGTTTTATTGTTTTTTTTCCTCTTGTTTTTATTTTCTATTTCATTGACTTCTGTTCTATATCATTTCCTTTCTTCTATTTGGATTGGGTTTAGTTTGTTCTTCTCTTGTTAGCTGTTTAAAGTAGAAACATAGATTATTGGTTTGAGAACTTTTTTTCTTTTCTGATATATGCCTTTAAAGCTGTAAATTTCTCTCTAAGTACTGTTCTAGCTGCATGACAGAAATTTTGGTACAGTGTGTTTGGTTTTCATTCAGTGCAAAATTATTTCCAACTTTACCTTCTGATTTCTTCTATGACCTGAATTTGGTAGCTCGTGTCCTCTATCCGTCCACTTTTTATTGGTTAGTCTAGTTAAGACTTGTCTTGTCAGTCTTAAGTTCCAAAGAACTAACTTTTAGTTTTATTGTTCCTTTATTTGTGGTTGTTGTTGTTGTTTTGTTTTGTCTTTTAATTTAGAAGTGTGATGTTTGATACTCAAGTAATTGGGCATTTCCCAGATTTTTTTCTGTTTTGATTTCTAAATTAATTCCACTGTGGCTGAAAATATAGCTTGATTTCCATATTTTAATTTACTGAGATTTGTTTTATGGCCTACCATATGGTTTCATCCTAGACAATAATCCATATACCCTTGAAAAGACCATGCATTTTGCATTAGTTGGGTGAATGTTCTATGTAAATTAGTTAATCTGAGTTGGTTGATAGTGTCATTCAAGTCTTCTGTACCCTTGCTATTTCTTGTAAAGTAGTTCAATCAGTTATTTGCTCTTGGATATTGAAATCTCTGTCACTGTTGAATTGCCTACTTCTTTATTTCTCTTTTCTTCTATTGACTTCTTTTTAAAAGGAGTATTTTTAGTGAACCATTTGAAATTCTCTTGATTTTTTTAAACTGTCTAAAAAATTCTCTCAATGGTTTCTGTGGCAATTATCAAATACATTTTAATTCATCACAACCTCCTGAAGATTAATATTAACTTAATTTTGGTAAAATACAGAAACTTTGCTCCATGTAGCTCTATGCTTTTTCCCTTCTTTGTGTTATTATTGTTACATATATTACATCTGTTGTTATCAATTGAATAATCCAATGTTATATTTGTTGCTTTATACAATCATGTCTTTTAAAGAAATTAAGGGAAGAAATGTGAAAAAAATATGCTTTTAAAGTGTTTTATATTTGCCTGCATTTCCAGTTCTTCATTTCTTCTTCTGTATTTGAGTTACCATCTGTGTCATTTCAGGCTAAAAGATTTCCTTTTAATGTTTTAAATGTTCTTTTCCACTCTTCCCAAGAGCTCCAAACCTATGAGTTAGCTCATCAAGAGCCTCTCACCAAGGGTAAAGAGACTTTGTCAAGAAGGTAGGCCCGTACTTAACCTGGAAATAAAGGTGTCTTCCCTATATTTAGGGGGAGTTTGATTATGACCAGATGAGAGAAAATTTAATTCAAGTATAAAGTAGGATCCTGACCAACAACCTATATCCTAGGTTTGGGAATTGCTCAATTCAATGCGAATCTTAACACATCCAAGATGGGCATATTCTTGTTTACATAACTTGTTTTAAGAAAAGAAATAATCCTCTGCAATTGCTGATGATTTGCCCCATCGGGTAAATACAGGGCCAAATTTATTGGCCCTATTTGTACTGTAGGTCAGAATTTCAAACCTATGATTAAATTTCCTACCAAAGCCATGTATTTGGAAAAGCTTACCTTGAAATTTATGCCTATGTGAAGGTTTGAACTAAATTATGTAATAACCAGGGGGAGACAACAAATTCAACAAAGACAATTTAAAACAAAATCTAATAGTGTGCTACTTCATTTTTGCATTGTTTACAATAAATAAAGCTGAGAATAAAAAGAGGAGAGGACAATTGTCCTAATAAGACACAAGATTGATTTTTGTAATAGACTTTACTCTTTTTTTTTTTTTTTAAAGATTTTATTTATTTATTTGACAGAAAGATGGAGAAATCACAAGTAGGCAGACAGGCAGGCAGAGAGGCAGGGAAGCATGCTCCCCACTGAGCAGAGATCCTGATGCGGGCTCGATCCCAGGACCCTGAGATCATGACCTGAGCCGAAGGCAGAGGCTTAACCCACTGAGCCACCCAGGTGCTCCTGTAATAGACTTTACTCTTAAACAGAAGCATTCTGCCCCAGATTAAGTTGTGGCTCTACTATTACATGGTATTATCCATGAATCCCTTGCTTGGTACTCACATTATTTGAGTACTGATTCCATTATTAGTCATTCTGAATATTGCCATTACTGTTACCAAGGCATACAAAGGACTTGTTTTTAAATTTCAGAGGTTTTGTTTTAAATCTTTTGCTCTATATTTTTCTTGATGACAATTTATTTCTCTGAAATTTATATTCTTCTCTTCTATTTTCTGAGAAATGTCATGAAGTATTTTATTTCTGCTAACTTTTCCATGATGTTGAAAGCTGCAAAGATTTGTGAAGCTGAAATAAATTCCTCCTTAATCATTTTCGACATTTCTTTAATAACACGTATATGTAATTTCTCAGTTCTGTTGATTCATTGTATCTTAGAAATACTCCTTTAAGGTTAGTGGATGTTAGTCTCATTTTGTGGTAGGAGAAAAGAGCACAGAGGAGTTTGACAGCTATTTTAAGACAATGGGAAAATTTTGTGAGTATGTGGGGTGAGCTTAATAAAGGTTTTTCATGCATTCTGCTGTTATGTGAGGAGGCAAGTCTACCAAAAATGGTGAATCACTGGTTGACAATTTTTACTACTTGTGGAAGTTTCTTTAGGAGCCATGGGGCTGGAGACAGAGTTTTAGAGGACACAGCACCTTCTCTTTTCCTAGGACTCTTATTAGATTTTGCACTAAGAGTTTCCCAGAGTCAATATAGTACCCTGAGAATCATCAGTGAATATATAAAGTGATTCATCTCTATCCATCTCAACATCACATTGTCCTATGGTAATATTATTACAGAAGTTAACCTACAGAAGAGCTAATTCTTTTAGTGTACTGTTTGAAATAGGCTACTTAAGAAGACTGATCCCATGTCCCCATCAAATCTGCATCATTAAACAAAAGATACATTTAGCAGGGGAGATGAAATTGGGTGGACATGATATATTGCCTCATGGGACTTAGTAAATATTCATTTGTAGAATGTTCCATTATTGCTAAGGATGGTATAGCTAGAAGGGCATTGATTGGCTTCCAATCTGGAAAAATGCCAGACTATTGATGAGTTTCCCCCCAAACAAAAGACATTCATTCAGCAAGTATTTATTGAGTTTCTGTTATGTGTATTAAGCACCATGTTCGAGCCCACATCAAAAACAAAATATTAACTATTCAAAACCTATTTTCTCATAAAGCTTTCAGACTTGTGGGGGAGATAGATAATAAAATAATGACAGAAAGAAATGTATGTGATATAAAAATTTGTGTAATTGTATGAAACAAAGACCACTGGTCTGGAGGCTAAGGGAAGATTCCACCGGACACCAATGAGGGGTCTGTATGGAGGCAATTGATTAAGAAGGAGGGAGTATGTGCATAGGCTTCATGGCAGAATGAGCATTACTTGTCCCAGGAACCCAAAACAAGACTAAGATGGCAAAGCAGCAAGTATAAGAAACAGAAATGCAAGATGTGAGACCAGAAAGAGAGGAAGAGGCCAGATCAGGAAGGATACCAAAGGGTAAAAAAGAGCTCGGGCTTTTGGAGCATGCCCAACCTCAACATTCAGGAAAATAGATTCAGTTCTAAATCACCAATTAGGTATGCAAATTCTTAGCTCAAGTGTTTTTCAATAATCGAGACTCCCTCTCTTAGAGAAGTAATAAAATAAGTGATTTGTGCATTACTGCATATGGCTAAAGAAATATTCCTAATATCCACAGCAGGGAAAGAAAAAATAACACTTTTGCCTTTTAATGTGGCACTGTATTATCCGTTTCTGAATGCAAAGCTAATTATTTGTCAAATTAAAGCCTATTTTTACCAGTAATATTATTACCACTTGGAAATAATCGATTGCCTTGGTTTGCAGGACTCTGGTGTAACAGTGGAGAATACAATTTTTCAGATTCAAAAGGCTTATAAAAAAGGTAGTTTGGTAGGTTTAGCATTAGCTTTAAAAGTAGAAATAAGAACAGAACAAATAAAGAATTTGTCTTTTGTTCTTTCCTGTTGTGGTTATTACCTAGTAGTGATATGAGAAATGTCTGAATGGTTATATTCTAGTATGCACAGTTTAATGATGTCCTCTTGGTCATCATAGAAGAGAAAAAAAATATATAAATACTTGTTTGTAGATGGGGCAAAAGCAAAAACAACTTAGATGGGTGTCTGTGGACTCATTAGTTGCCTAAACAAGGCAGCTAAGTTAAGGGTTATTTTTATTTTCTGCTAATTTTTTCTGACTCAGATAAAATAGCAAAGAAACTTAAATATAGCTTAAAATACTGCATCATTACATAGCAATTTTCCTATATTTTTAATTTTTTTTTTTGGTATCTTTCATGTTAATGTAAAATTTATCCTTCACCTCTCCATTAGGGAAGCTAAGGAGAAGCCTTCTTTTCTCCACTCCCACCCTGAATGCTACGCTTGGAAGATTGACTTCACAGATGACGGTAGATCAAACGTGAAATCTCAGGCCCCTTTGAGGAAGCCCTTGCTGGGTGCAAAATCACATGTTGAATCTGGGTGGAGAATGAGCCACGTCTTTGTTGAGTGAACATCCCTCTTTGAAAGTCTGTGACTGGACAGAATTTCTCTTATGGTGGGCCATGTCCCAGTGGATTTCGTTCTGACACTTTGAAGGCTTCTGTGCATTTCTGGGGGGGTGTTTTCATGTGTTCCTTTTGTGGGTCATGTATCTCGTCCAGGAGAGATGGGGGGCACTGATCCAAGGGTGACATGTGACAAGGGCCAATGATGAATCTAGCTGAGCACAATGGAGATCAGGCCTCATCCTTGCATTCACCAGCCCCCTAATCCACTCCCCAACTCAGCCATTCTAATTTCAATGCACAGATTTTCTTCATATTACTAACTCAGGAGCCTCATTTTCTCAAATCCTGTGTACTGTGCCCCTATATTTGTCACTGTGCCCTCACTTTAAATAAAATTATTGAGCACATGTCCTGTGCCATGTGCTCTGACAAGATTTTATACATGTTCTCATTCAATGGTCTCAATAACCCCCCAAGACAATGTGATTATCCTGATTTTAGAACTAAGGAAACTGAGACAAGTCAGGTGAAATAGTTGGGCAGTGAAGAGGAAGTAGGAGAATCCAGATCTGAATTCAGGCAGGCCAAGTTCAAGGACGAAGCTCTTAACCACTTGACAATATTACCATAGCGAGTAAACTCTCTTGTCTGTATAACCAATTAATGCTTTCTGAACATCCTAGCTTTTACTTCACAGAAGAATAGAAATCATATAGCATGAAATCACTTAGAAGCTCACGTCTGGACCTCTTCCTTGGACACAAGGGGAAAGGGCTGATGTGAAAAATGGCACCTGTTTCTAATTTATTGTTGTCATGGAATAAAAAAAGTGCAGAGGAAAGAAGTGTTTTAGAAAGGCTACTGAAAGGAATTTTTGAGATTTAACACCAAACGTCGGTGTGATTTGTCCTTCCTCCAATGCTGAGATATTGTACTGAAGTAAACTGAGAGGGAAAAGATGGTGCTGCCTTTCACACTGAATGGATGTAATGTGGGGCCATTATGATGGAGGATCTGAGTGGGCAGGGGTACAGGATGGAGTGGGGGGAGGGTGGAGGGCTGGCACGCAGGGTTGGGGCAGGGGTGGGGAGGTGAGGAGGTGGGGGAGTGGCGTGAGGGTGGGAAGAGGAGGACTGGGATCCCATCTCAGTTTTGCTCCTCCACAGGACAGCCTTGAACAGTTCAAGACCTGCCTCTGTGGCATGCTGTTAGGTGAGGGAAAGAAAAACAATAAAGCTGCCAGACAGCCATCTCCGTACCAGCCCAGCTCTTGAGGCCCTTCTAAGCCTATAAGTCTATTAAATGTAAAAGTAGAAACGACAGCCATTTGAACCCATTTTGGGTCAGTGAATGACTACACAGGCCAGATCTGGTAAACAAAAGGTAGAGAGAACAGAAGTGTCCCTGTTGTTGACCACTACATAAATCCTTTTCCATATGCATGCACAATTTTTTTTAAAGATTTTATTTATTTATTTGTCAGAGAGAGAGAGCACAGGCAGGCAGAGAGGCAGGCAGAGGCAGAGGGAGAAGCAGGCTCCCTGCAGAGCAAGAATCCCGATGTGGGACTCGATCCCAGGATGCCGGGATCATGACCTGAGCCGAAGGCAGCTGCTTAACTGACTGAGCCACCCAGGCGCCCCTGCATGCACAATTGAAATAAACTTATTTTTTAAAAAATTAGCATCAATCATTTTGGAAGAAGTTTGGGCACAGGAGAGCCCTGCCTGATATAGAGAGAGTGACAGGGGCTCATTGTAGCTCATGAGGGAAAAAACTATGATTGTCAGTGGTGATGTGCCTGCTGCGTGCTCTGAATGTCCCTCCTGTTATCGCCTGAAAGCACTCATCTGTGATTTCAAATATCGTTAAGATTTCCATGGTAAATTAGCTTCCAATTATCACTGGTCTGTCTGAGGCCACAGCATTTCTGCTCAAACAGGACTGCCAGCACACTCTGATGGGACAAAATGCAGCCAAGCCACTGAAAGCGTGGTTATCTTTGTCTTTCTTAGAAGAAAAATGCAAAGATGGCGGAGACTCTATAGAGTTTACATGACTCTTTGTGGCCTGTGCCCCAGAGAGTGCTGTTTGGTGTTGTTCATGATTTCATTGAGGATATCTGGACTCCAGACCTCCCCGGTGAAGTCATCTTTTGATCTGATTGGTGTTTAAAGCCCATGCTGTTCTGTGAAGAATAAGGCCCAAGATATCTCAGGCCCACTGTCCTAGTGAGTTTTCTCTGGTTTCTTTCAAGTAACCGAATGCAGCTTCATGCCTCCAGCACAAAGAATCATCAGTGATTTTAAGCTTGTTTCATGGGTGGCAGCAGGAAAACATCACAACACTCTCTTAGGACAGTTGTATTGATCTGCCTCATTTCACTCAGCTTTCCCACCATGTTGTAGAACATTTAGAGAGCTGAGCTACAGGAGACCTACCTGCATCCAGGCTCCTTGCTTTCTTATTCAAATAAAAGAAAAATCAAGTCTAGCGTTGCCCCATTTTGGGCTGGCCCAGATTTTGTGTTTCATCACAATTTTATGTGCTCCAGAGAATGAGTGAATATAAATACATTCGTTAACAATAAGGCAGATTGTCACAAGCAAGAAAATTGAAAGAGAGGGAAGATTGGAAGGGAAGAAGAATAAAGCCATTTTGTCAGTGTACAATAGAAACGAACAAGCATGGTGCTGTTATTGTAAGAGACTCATAGACCTACCCTAACAAGTTTATTGTCAGTGTGTTTTAAGGACTGGATTTGAAAGTTTACATAAAAATCTTACAGCACATTTCAATAATTACATTCATTATTAAAAGGGGAATTTGCTTTTTTCACACATACTGGAAAACTAACATCACTATGTATACTTTTGGAATATGCACCTGTGTATTTAGAATTTGTGATGAGTTAAACAGGGGTTGATCTGAAATTTTGCTCACCATCAGGGGATAAATAGATTCCTTATTCTGTATATAAGCTTTTGAGGATTATTTATTTTTTTCCATTGGCCCAAGATTGCTAACAATATTCTGAGGAAATGGATGTGTTTGTGTGGGCTTATTTGTAGTGAATGATCCATTTGTCACCATTCTGGGTGATGAGGTGCTGAAAAAATGCGTAGAAAAGAAGGTGAAATCAAAAAAAAAAGAAAAAGGAGTAGAAATGAGTCAGCTATTAGCAATCTGCAGATGTAAGAAAGCCGTGAAGACCTCTGTTCTGTAAGAATTACTTAGGATTATGGTTTGCAGTGTTACAGGCTCTAGCGTTGGGGAGGGGAGAAAAACATGCATATTTGAGCATTTCCTACCATCAGGCTGCTTTGTATGTATCTTATCATTTAATTTTATCATCTGACCATGAGAAGTAGCATTTTCTAAATCCTATTTCATGGGACATGACTTAAGCAGATTATGTAAATTTCTATGACTTGCATAATGAAGGGTGGGGTGGTAGGATTCGAACTCAGGTCTGTCTGACTTCAGTTCTTTGTTTTTGTGGCAGAAGGTATTTTCCAAATGTGGCCACAATATTATCTCCAATCTCACTGGCTCTTCTACAGTGTGACCTTGCCAATCACCCATCAAAAGATGGTGTCTATTTCCCATCCCCTTGAATCTAGGCTGGCCCATGACTCACTTGTTGCTATTAAAGTATGATGGAAGGACACTGCATGACTTCCAAGGCTAGATCAGAAAAGGCCCAAAGGCCATGCAGCTTCTGCCTGATTCTGTTGAGACATGGGGAAGGCCCGTTGCTATGGTAGAATTCTCACTACCCTGAAACTGCCATGTTGGAAAAACCATCTTAGAGGTTCCTGTCAACAGTCCTAGCTGAGGCCAGCCTTCTAGCCATCCTCGCCAAGGCATACATGCAGTATGTGAAGCCATTTTGGATTCTCCAGACCACCACAGCCACCCCCCACCATGTGCCACCAAGTGACCCCAGTCAATATTTCAAGAAACAGAATAGCTAGCCACGTCCCACCCACATTCCTGACCCACAGAATCATGAAAGATAACATATTTGGGGTAGTTTGTTACATGGATGTGGTAATTTACCACCTGATAACCATATGGTTACCCTTTGCCCTTAGGCGAGACCAACAGAGCAACGGACTTGTATCTGAGTGATGGTGAGAACTTTGACAGACTGATCTGAGGCTAGTTAGAAACTGGTTGAAAGTGATGAAAAGACAGTTTTCATCAGGCTAGGTAGAGAAGGACTTGGGCTGAGAACAAACTGGTAGGAAAATCTGAACTAACAACTAAAGATAACTAACAGATAAGACATATCTTTGCAGTAACTCCAAATCCTGTCTCCATTCCCTTGTCCCTGTCAGCAATCTTCAGTTCTAGAGTTACACATTTACTTAAAATCAACTCCATCATTTTACCTTTTACTTTAAAATACCGCTCACTCACTTATGTCTACAGATGATAGCCTAGATTTCTCACTTTACCAGATCAGACTGTTCAGTCCAGTATAAAAGCTAAGAGTCAGTGGGTTGGAATCAGAAAGACTAGGGGTTGGTTAAATTTCTCATGAGAAAGTCTTGTTGTCTATCAGTGTTTTTGTGTGGTCTATTTCTGGATATGCAACATCTAATATGACCAAGATAATGTTCTCTGGAATAATGTGATTCTTTGATAGCAGGCATCCTTATAGACAGATAACTCATGTTGATGCTTCATAAATTTTCTTGAATTTCTCAGTGAATTTCACTACTGGCCACCCTTTCCACAGATAATTTAAGGCTTATCTGAGATCCCGAACAGTTTATACTATTTACTCAACCAAAAAAGTATCAGGGAGGTGTCTGTATATTAAAGTTGCTAGAGGAAGTGCCCTAGATGATTCAGGGTTACATTTCTCTCACAGGTTCATTGACAATTGCATGATCCAAAGCACCTGGGAAAGTCTTCAGGCTTGCAAATGCTGTCACGTAATTAAGAGTGAGGAATTCACCCCCTCCTTCGCCGTTATTAGAGACAGTGATTGGTAGAGATTTAAAAGACAATTATAGAGTTTGTCAGGGACTCCCTCATGTTTCACCACAACAGAAAATCCATTTGTGTCCCACTGTACTTGGAAGTGACCTTGTGGGAAAAGTGGTGGCAGCTACAGTGCTAATAGTACTTTGCGACTAAGCTCAGTGCCAATATAATATGGCAAAACATTAGTGATAAGGAATTATGGATTTATTGGATGCTGGGGCAGGAATGCACCACTTTAGAGACTGTTTGGAGCACCTGCTCAAGGTTAACACCACAGATTTCTGAAGAGACCATATCAGAGGATGCCAACCCAAGAAAGCTTATTGCCTTGCTATTCACCTCACTTCTTTTCCAACCCCCATCATTTATAATTTTAAATGAATTTTTCATATATGATTTATTATCCTCAATCATTTGTGAATTTGGTCTCTTCTTTTAATTGACTTAGAGATGACTTTGTCCTATGTTCTACTTTTCTCTCACCATATGCCAGGTTCCAAGAGGCCAGCATATCATGGCATTTGAGAACTTTGTCTTTGGCCTAGATCACTTGGGTTTGATCTAAGACTTGGTTTTTGTTTTACCATCGTGGGCAAATTATTTACCTTCTCTGAGTATCATTTTGCATTGCTCGAAAAGTGGTGTTAATAAATGTACTTGCACAGGTCTTATTATGGGAGTTAAAAATACTGTTTATAATATGCTATAATCAGCCTCTATTGTCACTCTTCTTGTTTTAAATATGTAATGTTTTCTATTTTTAGCTTTGCCATTCTAACTCCGCTGTACCAACGTCAAGGGCTCCCTGCCCATTTCTCTGCTAATTGCCCTAGGATAGGTATAATAAGAATGCTTTAGTGCAAATATACTATTCAATATTCATTAGACTTTTGTACAGGACAGAACAACTCTCTCAGAACAGAAAATGGTGGCAGACAATAAAAATCCTACAAAAGAACTAAACTAATTACAAAAAAAATTAAAGTGGTTTCATCACCCATTGAAGAAGAATTGCATGAATTGCTCTTCCTCACATTTCCTGAGGGCAAGGATTATGTCTGCCTTGTTCACTGCAGTATCCTTAGCACCTGAAACTGTCCTGTACATAGGATGTCTTCAGTAAATATTTACTAAGGGAAGGAACAAACTGCACATAGGTTAGAAGGTTTGTTCCAATACCAGTAGTATTTTCTAAGAAAACAGCTCAATAACAGCTCTAGAAGATCCTACTCATTTCCCCCTTCCCCCTGCCCTCCCTCCCTCCCTTCCTTCATCTCTCTCTTTTTCTTCTTTCTGAGACAGCTGGAAACAATGTGGGCTGTTTACAATTTTTTCTTCAGTTCCCTCTGTGTTGCTTTCACACCCAGGATGTCATCAAAACACAGTGTCAGTCTTGGGATTCTTTTTGAAAAGAAGAGGAGCCATTGAAATATTTCAGGGGCAACAGAAATTTCAAACTGAAAAGTTTGAGTCTTTGGGTTTGTGATGTAGCATCATTTTTCAAACAGCAATGGAGAAGCTTGGTCAAAGTTGAGGTTCGCAAACATGTTTTTCTGGGCATAAAGAATAGTGCAGTTTTACAGTGGAGATGCTAGGAAGAGGTGGAGGACAATAAACATAGTCTACTAGAATAAGGACAACAGGCAGAGGAGCCTGTAGAAAAAGAAAGCAGGAAGCATTTTTGCTGGCAAGTTTTATACCAAAATGAGAGACCCCTTTTATCTTGCACAGGAAGTATTCTTATGAACTCTGTTGCAAATAGGCCAGGCTCTGTGATCTCTTGTCCTGGAGATTTTGGGTAGAATGTTCCTCCATCATCACAGAAATCCTCAAGATCATGGAGTATTTTATGAGGGAAGTGCTAGGACTCCTTCATTATGATTTCTTATAAAAGAATACAGTCTCTCAAGGTGACCCTATGTTGTATAGCTTCAATCTATATCTTAGATTCAGTATCTAGGCCATGGCTGTTGGTCTCGCCAGCCTGAGGACAGCTGGATATGGTCGGATGTCTCCATGCCTTGGTGACTGTTGACTGGTGCTAACTTTGTGTCATCATAGTTATCCATCCACGAAAGGTCCTACTGTCCACCCAAGTATAACTGATGACTACTTTTTTAATAGCACAGATTGGTGATGTAGTCATTCTGCTAAGGGCTTCTCCTGAGCCATCACAACTGTCAGTGCCATTAAAGGACTCTGCCAGTAACTGGACATGTTGGGATTCCATGGTATACTATCCAATAAATCCCAGACTTCGGGTCTGAGTGAGCTGATGTAGCATTGGGGTAGAAACAGCAAAGTCGTCGATTGTCTTTATGTTATTTATGTCTGATTAGTACTGGTGAGAATTACGTGTTTGGGGATCCAAATAGTTTATCCAACGTCTCAGTCAAAACTGAAGTGAGTCTGAACATTTTCCTCTGTTATTTCCCCCTCTCCTTAGAGTGGTTGGTAGAGTGGTTCTGGAAGCCTGAGTAGGTATGTTTTGCCATAGAACTAGCTGATGCTGGGGCCCGAAGCACAAGTAAAATGGAAAACCTGTCAGAAAGATGAGTCTCAGAGGCAGAAGGGAAAGCCAGAAAATCTCCCTGTTGGACAGGTCTGGCCCCAGGAACTAGCAGGTCTGCAGCCGGAATGCTTCAGTTGGAATCCCGACTCTGTGCTTAGTCGTGTGGTTTTTGTAGTATTATGAACCTGTCTTTACCTTGGGTTGCTGCATTCAAGGAGAAAATAGCAAATTCATTGATATATATGTACTTCACATACATGTTAGCTGTTAGTGTTATTTTTACTATTATTTTCATGACTGCACCGAGAGCTACAACCAGGGCCTTGAGGTTTATCTCTGGCCCTGTTGCTACTCAGGTGGGGTCCAACAACCAGCCCCCTTGCCTGGGTATTTGTTAGAAATGCAGACTGTCAGGCCCTACCCATCCTCCTTGTTCAAAATCTGCATTTTAACAAGGCCCTCTGAGTGATTCAAGTGCACAGTGAAGTTTGAAGAGCCCTGGTCTGTCTCTTGTACAGCAGGTAGAGCAAGGGGAAGGGTGTGAATGGAGGTTCAAGGATGGAGATCAGTTTCATGAGGAGACTTCACTGGCTTATTTTCACCAGTGGACAGGAGGTGGCAGAAGGGATGGTTTGCCCTGGTTTTCCTGCAGGGAGAGGAACACGGAGATGAGAGAACTTAGAGCAAATACTAGATAAAATGAAAGGCTCTGGGAATTGCAATCCTAGGGGAGGGAACAGACCTCAAAGCCTCGAGTACTCTCCCAGCATCCAATTTGAGACTTTTGCTGATCACGTGCCAGGAGGAAGGTCATCCTTGATTGTTTACCAAGCATCCTTGAGAAATTTTTTTTTTTTTTTAATTTTGTGTCTTAACGTTCTCCACCTTTTTACTCTGAGCTGAAATCACTAAAGGATTCATGATGAGAGAAGAGACAGCACTGTGTAGGAAAATGATCTTTCCCACTGCAAAATATATCCCTGCCAGAAAAGATAAAAGCTGCAGCACTTAATTAAAGAACATTAGAAAGTTACCAAAATATTAACATTGAACCATGGCCTCCGCCTCTCATTTTTTTTTGCTTATGAATCCCACAGAGGAGGAATGATAGCAGGAAAGGCAGTCTGAATCTTCTTTTCCAACCTGCCCACAGTCCTCTGAAGAAAGACATTGTTCAACAAATTAAACAGGTAAACAAGATTTTAAGAAGAATGTTTAAACTGCTTAATAGAACAAATTGTTTTTTAACGCCCTTAAGCAGCTGTTGGAATCATCGATTTACATATACATAATGAATATGCTAATTGCAAATCTTTCTCAGCTCATCATTAAAAATAGGTCTCCCTTGGGACTTCTAAAAGACAGCTCATTGTTATTCCGGTTGTAGTTACTATATATACTTGGGTGCACTCATTTATGTATCTTTACAATATATATGTTTTTGCTAATTGAGCTATGTCTTCCATACTCAAAAACTTGACTGTGAAATTCTGCTATATGTGAACATGTAAGAACTTGCAAATATATTTTAAAATCCATTATCCTGCAAGATAATATAAGTAGCGCATGACTTTTTCACTAGTCTTCTTACATTTACCTAGTTTATCTGAGTTTTAATGGATCCTATGGAAGGAAACAGAGTCCAGATAATTATAGTATTATAGCTTTGGATCATCATTTCAATTATTGCTGATGTTCCTAGACATTCAGGGTATGATATTTTTAAGTGTAACCCATTTCTTTTGAATCCTGAACCCGTGGGCTTTATTAATCTGCATGGCTCATTTGCATTAATATGACTGGAAATATTGATTATGTCTGAATTATTCACCACTTAGAGATGTTAATCTGAATGCAGTTGCTTCCTTGAAAATACCAAGCACAGTATTTATTTTACTTGTTCTTGATATGAGGCAGTTCAGACACTGAAACATAACCACTGACAGTAAATCTGAGGACTCAAGGAAACAGGAGTAGATGGTAATAGGGCACTAGGTAAGATAATTATCTCAGGTACTGCATTTGATTGTAAATTCAAAGTGGCTAAAGAAATAACAGAAGTCATCTTGGATTATATGGTCATGTCATCATCCATTTTGAGTCCCCAATTTAGAGCTTTGAGTAAAACACCTGGCAAGTGATGACAATTTATATTTTAAGAAACTTTATATGGCCTGATTATGAAAATTCAACTAGGAGCATTACAAAGTGACCATGGTGACAGGATTCTGAGCTGTGACTGCAACTTAGGTTCTTGAATAATTAAGGTGAAATCGGTTTTTGGAAATAATTCAAAGCAATAATTAAGATATTGTCTGGTTATGCACAAAATCGACTCATGTATTGATGATTCCGAAATGCACCTTTATATAATGATTAATAAATAACGAACTGAGGTGAACATATAAGGGAATGAAAAAAACATTAAAAAAACTAGAATTGTTTCTGTCTTTATTAATATTAAAAATTTTCTCCAATAATTGGTGTGCTATTTACTCAAGCTCCTTGCAATTCTGTTAATGAGCTCTCCTACCTATCCCACCCTCTTTTTTGGGTCAGGATTAGAGAAGTTTCCCTGAGTTTCATTTTCTGCAAACCAATTAAGTCTCTCCTATAGAGTGTGAGCTAAACATGCTTTCTCTGCAGCCTCATCAACTTGTACTCTGGAAATTATACCTTTTGTGAACCAACTTTTTTTGGTGACTTTCCTCACATCTCTCCATTGCCATTTTTTTCTGTTTTGTTTTACACCATTGTCCTTATTTAGAAAATAAGCGGTCTTTCAGAGTTGTCTTAAGTTTCAGGTAACTAGAGGGATTTTAGTAACAAGCCATGTTGTCCTAACTCATCCTTAAAATCCCTTCCCTTCCCCTCCTATTCTCTTCATTTTCCTCATCTTTCTTCTGTAAACCTATTTACATAGATATTTTACAATTACATCTAGGTTTATCAAAACTGCATATGAAAAACTAGCATTTCATAACCTGGACCAGTGTTGCATATTACTCATGTGTAAATAAGTCTTGAAGTCAAGCAAAAAGTTGGATTTTTCAGATAGACATCAATATAAAGGAAGGATATTGGGTGACAGAGAATGATTGCTTGACTTAATAAATTGCTCCAACTACAGGTTGTTCTAGTCACCTTACAAAAACATAGGTGATATCATTGAATGTTACCTCAGTAAGATTATTTAAGGTGTGGCTGGTGTCCTAATTTAATAAAGGGATGTGCCTTGAAAAATCTAGGGGAACCTAGAAGAATAAAGTATATATTTTAAGCATATATAATTAAGCATATACTTAAGCATATAAGTAAATCATAATTAAATTTTCTGTTAAGTGTCTATGAAGCCCAAATCAGAGAATTTAATAGATCTTAGGATTTCTTCTTAAATTATTAACAGAAAAGAAGGAAAGGCTACTACTGACATAGTACCGGGCTGTTCAGCCCTATGAGTATATACACACATACGCAGCGTGAACGTAAAGGCATATAAACTCCAATGTGGTAATCCTGTCAGAATTAATATGCTAAACAATGTCTTTTCTTGCAACTAAAAATGAAGGCAAAATGGGAAGAGGAAAAGTAAAATTCTCCCTACCATGCTGAGATTAATAATGGTGCATTAAGAAGAACAGGAAGACATTTTCAAGAAAGCAGCGTGAAGTCTAACTGGCCTAGACTTTGATTGAGGATGGCACGTCTTTTGTGTTCTTCTGTCCTCCATCTCTACCAGCAAAATAGACTTCTGCTATTGCTTCCACCTCAGTGTGGTTTAAGTCAGCCAGAAAATTCTATGACTCCTTTTAACACAATAGTTTTTCCCCCTATTCCGTCCCTGCAGAGGTTACCAACATGGAAAACAATTATGAATCTTAAGGTGAAAACAGAACATCCATGCAGAGCTGAGCATTTTTTACCCCAGGGGCTTATTGATTTGTACAGTGACTTTTGTCCTTGGTAAACCTTAATTTTCAATGGTGTGCAAATTTGTATCGGCCAAACTCCTGGGGGCCTTTCTTCAATTAATACATACTTTATTGGGAAGCTTGTCTTTCTCTATAGGACTTCACTCTAGACTTTTGAGATTCCAAATACAGATAAAATGAGATTTCAAAAAAAAATAAATATACTAAAATGATGGGCTAATGTCAAAGTCAAACTAGCTTTAGATTAGCCTTGCAATTAGTTTGATTAAAACTGGGAAATCAGGGACGCCTGGGTGGCTCAGTTGGTTAAGCAGCTGCCTTCAGCTCCGGTCATGATCCCGGTATCCTGGGATCAAGTCCCACATCGGGCTCCTTGCTTGGCAGGGAGCCTGCTTCTCCCTCTGCCTCTGCCTACCACTCTGTCTGCCTGTGCTCACTCTTGCTCCTCTCTCTCTGACAAATGAATAAGTAACATCTTAAAAACAAACAAACAAAAAACTGGGAAATCATATTTTATTATGGATGCTCACATAATACTCCAGAATAGTTCTTGTTACTATGGGTATTTTGGGTTAGATAATTCTTTTTTTTTCCCCTGTGGGGAGCTAATCTGTGCATCATAGGAAGTTGAGCAGCATTCCTCAGCTATACTCATTAGATGTAAATAGCACTCTAGCAGCCGGCTGTGACAAACCAAAACTCTGCAGAGAGGGCCAAATACCCCCTGGGGGCCAAAATCAGACCCTGGTGGAGAAACACTGCTGTAAAAATATTCTGTGACTTCTTTTGAAAATCACATAAAAAAATGATAGATTCTTGCAGCTAAAAATATTATCTGATCCAGGATCCCTCATTGGGCAAATGTGGGTTGGTTGGTTGGTTGGTTTTTGTTTTGTTGTTGCTGTTGTTTTTGACAGAGCTTAGTTTCCTCGTTTTGTTAAAACACCTGGGTAAGCCTCAATTCTTCTTGTCTGATGTGACTGCCTTTATCTTTTCTGATGCTAAAGTCTGGTGGGATGACACAGCAGTACCTTCAGGACAACTGCCAGGTGTCTCTCACCATCAGGGCTGTGAACTTTTGCGTTCATTGTTACCTTCTGGCATTCTTCTACCAGCAGTGGTTCAAATCTGATTCTCCCTTCTTCTTCTACAATTATTCCTTTATATATATTTTTTAATTGAAGTGTAATTGACATATAATATCCTATTAGTTTTAGGTGATTTGGTCAAATCATGGTAATTTTATACATTTTTTTTTTTTACATTTCAAGTAATCCTTATAAGTGTAGTCACACCTGTCATCATAGAAACTTTATTACAATATCATTGACTACATTCCCTATGCTATACATTACGTCCCTCTAAATTACTTATTTTATAAATGGAAGTTTGTACCTCTTAATCCCCTTCACTGATTTTGTCTGCACCCCAACCCCTTCCCACTCTACTCTGCTGACCAAAAGTTTCCTATATCTATGAGGCTGTTTTGTTCTGTTCATTTTTTTTCAGATTCCACATACAAGTGAAATCATATGGTGTTTGCCTTTCACTGTTGGACTTATTTCACTTAGCGTAGTAACCTCTAGTCCATCCATGTGTTGCAAATGTCAAGATTTCATTCTTTTTACAACTGAGTAATGTTTTATTGTTTCTGTGTGTGTATGTGTGTATGTGTGTGTATGCACACACATTTATCTGTTCATGTACTGATGGACACTTTGGCTGCTTCCATATTCTGGCTATTAAAAATAATGCTGAAATAAAAACAGGGGTGCATACATCTCTTCAAATTGATATTTTTGTTTTCCTTGGATAAGCGCCCAGAAGTAGAGTTGCTGGATCATATGGAAATTCTATTTTTAATTTTTTGAGGAACCTCCATACTGTTTTCTACAAAGTCTTTACCAGTTTACATTACCACCAATGCTGTACAAGGGTTTCCTTTTCTCCATGTCCTTGCCAACACTTAACGCTTTCTTGTTATTTTCATTTTAGCCATTCTGATAGGTGTGACGTGGTATCTTATTGTGGTTTTAATTTACATTTCTCTAATAGTTGGTGATGTTGAACATCTCTTCATATACCTACTGGCCATCCGTATGTCTTCTTTAGGAAAATAATTCAAGTTCTCTGCCCATTTTTTTTTAAAGATTTTATTTATTTATTTGTCAGAGAGAGTGAGCACAGGCAGACAGAGTGGCAGGCAGAGGCAGAGGGAGAAGCAGGCTCCCCGCTGAGCAAGGAGCCCGATATGGGACTCGATCCCAGGATGCTGGGATCACGGCCTGAGCCAAAGGCAGCCACTTAACCAACTGAGCCACCCAGGCTTCCCTCTCTGCCCATTTTTAAATCTGGTTGTTTGAGGGGTGCCTGGGTGGCTCAGTCAGTTAAGCATTTGACTCTTTGTTTCAACTCAGGTCATGATCTCAGGCTCATGAAATCGAGCCCTGGGTCAGGCTGCGCACTCAGCGGGTAGTTTGCTTGGAGTTCTCCCTCTCCCTCTCTCTCTGTTCCTCCCTTTGTCTCTCTCTTTCATGAATAAATAAATTAATAAAATAAATTAATAAAATAAATAAATAAACAAACCTGGTTGTTTGATGTTAAGTTGTGTAAGCTCTTTATATTTTGGATACTAACCCCTATTGGATGTATGATGTGCAAATATCTTCTCCCATTCACTAGTTCCCCTCTCTGTTTTGTTGATGATTTTCTTTACTGTGTAAAAAGCTTTAGCATGATATGATACCATTTGTTTATTTTAGTTTTTGTTGCTCTTGCCTGAGGAGACTGATCCAAAAAAAATATTGCTGAGACTGATGTCAAAGAGCTTATTGCCTATGCTTCCTTCCAGGAGTTTTATGGCTTCAGGTCCTACATTCAAGTCTTTAATCCATCTTGAATGTGTTTGTGTATATGTTATAAGAGAGTGCTCCTGTTTCATTCTTTGGCATGTAGCTATTCAGTTTTTCCAACACCACTTATTGGAGAGATTATCTTTTCCCCATCGTATACTTTTGCCCTTCTTGTCATAGATTAATTGACCATATATTTATGGGTTTATTTCTGAGCTCCTTATTCTATTCCTTTTGTCTATGTATCTGTTTTTGTGCCAGTACCATGATATTTTGATTACATCTTTGTGATTTAGTTTGTAACTAGGGAGTGTAATACCTCTAACTCTGTTCTTCTTTCCCCAAATTGCTTTACCTATTAGGGGTCTTTTGTGGTTCCATACAAATTTTAGGATTCTTTGTTTTAGTTCTGTGGAAAAGTGCACTTGGTATTTTGATGGGGATTGCACTGAATCTGTAGGTTGCTTTGGGTAGTACAGACATCTGAACAATGTCAATTTTTCCAATCCATGAACATGGAATATTTTTCCATTTACAGGCACATCTCATTTTATTGCCCTTCACCATATTGCACCGCAGTATAATTTTGTCTTTTAAAAGTTGAAGGTTGGTGGAAAATCCCATATTGAGTGAGTCTATCAGCACCATTTCCCCAGTAGCATTTACTTGTTTGATGTCTCTGTGTACATTTTTGTAATTCCTGCAGTGTGGTTTGTGATCACTAATTACAGCTTGCTGAAAGCTCAGAAAATGGTTAGTATTTTCAGTGATAAATTATTTTTTTAAAGATTTATTTTTTTGAAAGAGAGAAAGAGAGGGGAGGGGCGGAGAGAGAGGAAGAGAGAGAATCTCAATCAGGCTCTATGGTGACCATGGAGCCCAGTTTGGGGCTTGATTCCATGACCCTGAGATCATGACCTAAGCTGAAACCAAGAGTCAGATGCTCAACCAACTGAGTCACCCAGATGCCCTGTGATAAAATACTTTTTAATTAAATTGAGTACATTGCTTTTTTTAGGCATAAAACAATTGTACACTTTATAGACTACATTATAGTATAAACATACTTTTATATGCATTGGGAATGGGAAGTCAAAAATTCATTTGACTAGCTTTATTGTGATATTTGCTTTATTGTAGTATCTGGAACAAAATTTGCAATATCTCTGAGGTATGCTTGCATTTGTGTCATCTTCAATTTCTTTTATTACTTTTTTATAGTTTTCAGAGTACAGTTCTTTCATATCCTTGGTTGACTTTATTCCTAGGCATTTTGTGTAATTATAAATAAAATTGTTTTCTTAATTTCTCTTCCTGATATCTCATTGTTTGTGTATAGACATGCAACTGATTTCCATATATTTATTTTATATCCTCTGACTTTACTGAGTTCATTTATCAGTTCTAATAGTTTTTCTGTGGAGTCAAGATTTTCTATATATAGTATCATGTCATCTTCAAATAGTGACAGTTTTACTTCTTCCTTTCCATTTTGGATGTGTATTTCATTTTCTTGCTAATTTCTGTGCTTAGGACCTCCAGTACTATGTTGGATTAAAGTGGTGAGAATTGACATCCTTGTCTTTGTTCCTGATCTTAGATGAAAAGCTTTCAGCTTTTGACCATTGAACATCAGCTTTTGACCATTGATGTAGCTGTGAGTTGGTCATATATGGCCTTTATTATGCTGAGGTACATTCCTTCTATATACACTTTGTTGAGAGTTTTTAGCGTAAATGAATGTTGAGTTTTGTCGAATGCTGTTTCTGCATCTACTAAGATTTTTATTCTTTTTGTTAATCTGGTGTATCATTGATTTATTTGTCAATGTTGAAACATCTTTGTATCCTTGGAATAAATCCCACTTGATCATGGTGAATGACTCTTTTAATGTATTGTTGAATTTAATTTGCTCATATTTTGTTGAGGACTATTGCATCTATTTCATCTATGAGATTGGCCTATAATCTGTGTGTGTGCATGTGTGTGTATGTGCACATGCACATGCCTGCTGTTTTTGTCTGGTATTGATATCATTTATGAAAATGCTCTTTCATAAAATGAGTTTAGAAGCTTTCCTTCCTATGCAGTTTCTTGAAATAAGTGATAATGGATAGGCATTAACTCTTGGAATGTTTGGAAGAATTCATCTCTGAAGTCTTGACTTTTGATTTTTGGTAGTTTTTGAATTACTAATTCAATTTCATTACTTGTAATCTGTCTATTTAGATTTTCTCTTTCTTTGTGATTCAGTTTTAGAATATTATGTGTTTCTAGATTTTTCCATGTCTTCTAGATTTTTCAGTTTGTTAGTGTATGATTGTAGTAATCCCTTCTGATGCTTGTATTTCTGTGGTATCAGTTGTACCACCTCCTCTTTCTTTTCTAATTTTATTGATTTGGGCCCTCCCTTTTTTTTCTTAATGAGTCTGCCTAGAAGTTTATCAATTTTATCTTTTGAAAGAACTAGCTTTTAGTTTCACTGATAATTTCTACTGTGTTTTTAGTTTCCATTTCATTTATTTCTGCTGTGGATCTCTATTATTCCTTCCCTTCTGCCAACATTAGTCTTTGTTCATTGTCTAGTTTCTTTCGGTATAATGCTGGATTATTTATTTGGGATTTTTCTTGTTTCTTGAGGGTAGGTCCGTATTGCTATGAACTTCCTTCTTAGAACTGCTTTTGTTGTGTCCCAGAGATTTTTCTGTTTCCATTTTCATTTTTTCAAGATATTTTTTAAAAAAATGGTCTCTTCGATTTCTTTGTTAAACCACTGGTTGTTTAGGAACATATTACTTAGTCCTCATTGTTGATGGCTTTTGTCATTTTCTTCTTGTATTGATTTCTAGTTTCATGCCAGTGTGGTCAAAAAAGTTGTTTAATTTAATTTCAATCTTCTTGAATTTATTGGGACTTGTTCTGTTGTCTAAAGTGTGATCTGTCCTGGGGAATATTCCATGTGCGCTTGAATTTGTATTCCAAAGTTTTTGGATGAAATGTTCTGTATGTATCTATTAAGTCCATTTGGTCTAACATGTGACTTGAGGCCAATGTTTCCTTACTAACTTTCTGTCTGGATGATCTCTCTATTGATGTAAGTGTAGTATTAAAGTCCCCTACCATTATTGTATTGCTGTGAATTTCTCCTGTTGTATCTGCATTATTTGCTTTATATATTATGTTCTCTCATGTTAGGTACAGAATATTTATGAATGTTATGTCCTCTTTGATTGACTCCTTTATAATTATGTAATGCCCTTTTTTGTCTTTTTTACAGTCTTTGTTTTAAAGTCTATTTTGTTTGCTATGAGTATTGCTGTACCAGTTTTCTTTTCATTTCCATTTGTATGGCATATCTTTCTCCATCTTTTTACTTTCACTCAGTATGTGTCTTGAGATCTGGAGAGAGTCTCTTGTAGGCAGCATATAGATTTTTTTTTTAACCACTGAAAACTTTTAACTTTGCTGAAAATTTTGAAATTGTGGTCTTGCAGCTTCATAAAGATTATACTCTCTAAGATCCCTGGACCTCAGAAAAGACTGATAACTTCAAATCTAGAGACTTTTCCTCAATTTGCTTACTTCTTTCTACAGTATGTGTTCTATTGTCTACTCTTGTTTTGTAACATTCTTATGTCTCTGAGCACCTCATTACCTCTTCCATTATTATTATTTTTTAGATTGTATTTATTTATTTATTTGAGAGAGAGAGCATACACATGAGTTCAGGGGAAGAGGCAGGGTAGAGGAAGAAAAGGATTCCCCACTGAGCAGGGAGTCATACATGGAGCTCAACCCCAGAACCCTGAGACCATGACCTAAGCCAAAGGCAGACACTTCACTGAATGAGCTGCCCAGGTGACACATGTCATCATTTTATTTTTAAAGTAAAGATGCCTTTCTCCATGTGTTCAGCTTCTTTTCTTTTCTCTAACTTTGGTCTCTTCCTAAGATTTCAGTCTTTAGCTCTCCATGTGTTTTCTTTTCTTTTTGCTTTTTAAACCTTCCCTTGAAGATACGTCATTTTTGTAGCAGAATCTCTCTCTCTCTCTGTTTTTTTTTTTTTTTTTTTTTTTTTGTGGTAGCAGAATCAGTGCACATGTCTCTCAGAATTGGACTTGAGCTACCAAGGTGCAGCACCATTTTTTTTTCTTTCTTTCTTTGGATTACCCCTCACCTCCATGGTAAAAAAAAGTGAACACATAAAAGATTATGGGGCACCTGCCTTCCATTCTGATTTTTACTTACCCTAGTCCTCAACTTTAGAATTTTATAACTTGATTATTATTTCATAAAAATAATTTCAATTAGAATTGTTATTATAGATACCATTTTCTGCATCTGCATAATTTTCCATAATTTCTTTTACCATTGTCCAAAGAATATTGTCATTCACAGACTGGTAGGTAAATATTTGCTTACTTTTTAATCTTTTTCCCCCACAGGATACATTACTTGAAGTAAAAGCACTGCTTCAGAGAGCCTTCAGATATTTAATGGCCAATCAGCATTGCACAGAGGGGATCTCCTTGGCTTCATGAATCAGCTGAGTAAGTACCCAAGAGGTTCTTGTTATGTTCTGAGCCCTGTACTCCTTTTTCTAGCCACTTCTGTATCCAATCCATTTGTCATTCTACTAAGTTAATTTTGCTTAAACCTTATTTGTATCTGTGATTTTCCTGCTTAGAAACTTCTCACATATAGTCAGGCCTCATGGCTAAAACTGAACTACCAGCCAAGCCCTGCCTGCCACCTTCAACCCAAGTGCGTGTGCAAGCATGTGTGTGCACACACACAGAGCCCCAGCTTTCTTTTCCAATAGGATTTCCACTACCTTCCAACATCACCCTTCTACATCTCTTTAGGTTGATGTCCACTCCTTCTGCCAGCACATACTCATTCCTGATTCTGTATCTTTGCATTCCCACCCACCACTCCTTCAAAGAATGAGAAAGTCATTCCAAGTGTCCTTGTCCTCCAGAAGTACAGTGTATCCTGGTGGTATCTTGTATCCTTAAACCCAAAGTAGTTCTGTCTTTGACAGATTAATTGGTAGAGTTGATTAACCACCACTTAGTGTTATTTTGTGGTTCAAGTATATAAATTCTTTCTAGGTAGGCTTGTATAATAATTTTTACCTCTCATTCTGAACAGAATGCCATGTACTCTGTTTTATGTCTCATAAATGAATTTGACATTTTTTGAGCATCTACTATGTGTTAGTCATTGTCACATAGTTTTGGAAATACAATGATAACAAATTAGCTATGGTCTCTAACTTCATCACATGCACAATCTAAGAGTTTACTGTTTTTGCTTTCCAGACCTACCCATTACAGCATCCAAATATCCATCTTTTCCTTAGAGACTCAGTTTTGAACTGCTGTCACTTTACCCCATCTCAAAACTGCTTTATGATAAACTTCTTATAAAAATAGACAAGAACCTGGGAATTTAATGAATAACTACAGCTTAGATCCTTATTTATGAAATCTAGTTTTGCTTTATCTGGGCTTTATAGTGTAATAAGTGAAAGTATTCAAAAAATTGTAGGGCTGGTGGAGCTGGATTTCACAGAGAACTTCTCAAAGTCAATTCTGGGGCTATCTATAAGGATTATTGTATTTTAAAGAAGGATGCATGCAATATCTTCTTATATTCTAATTTTCCTGTGTTAAATAAGATTTACTAAATGAAAGTAAACACATTATATAAAAACATATAAAGATAACAGAACTAGAGTACAGCTGTGAAGGATTTGTACACTGAGCAAAAAAGCAATGCAGATGTGATAACCTTTATTTTTAGCCCCCAAAATATTGTAATGGATTCACTTTGGGTGGCATCTCAGCTCTGAAAAGTCCTTTGATTGAGAAAACTGGAAATCTCCAGCCTTTGATGAGTACTGTTAGACTCTATTTTGCTCTATGAAATATGCAATTTTGTCATGGTCTTAAATGTAAACTACAATAAAATATATTTATACTTGAGAAAATATCTTAATGAAGGTGTAAATGCTGAGGTCTCTTTGGCTTAGTAATTTCCATTGGCATCAAAATCTCCAACAACAACAACAACAACAACAACAACAAATTTCCAAGAACATGAGCAGGAAATGGGAGAAGTGATTAGGGAGACTTTGTACTTGAATTTGTAACAAATACTACAGAAGGAAAGAAAGGGGGGAAATCTCACAAGGAAAGGGATTAGGCAAAAATTCAACTCAGGATGTAAATGACCAATATGTTTCCTTTGGCTAATCTAATAGTGAACTCACATAAGAAAATAGGAAATAATAATAAAAAAAGAAAAGAAACACCTATGTTGTTAATAAAAGAAGAAAGAAAAAGAAGCAACAATGATGATTTATTCACAAGTTCCCAGGGACTTAATGGAAAATGTTCTTGGGCAATGAGATGATTTTGATTGTGTTTATTTCTCACACTTTCTATTCAAGATGACCTATGGAGAGATATAAGAATAAAAACAATTAGTGAATATTTTTCAGTTTTAAGACTTTATATCTGAAATTTTGAATGATAATTTAAAGTGGGGAACACAGAGTTTTGGAGGTAGTATTGTTATTTCTTCTTGGTTTAATTCATTGGAAAGTTAAAAATGTGTTCATTTTAGACTAGTCTCTGAAAATACAGAGGCAACATTTAATAATATGTATAAAAATAATATATATTTATATCAATATATCTATTTACAAAATTAGATGGGCCTACCTTAGTTAGGCATAAGGCTAAGTTAGGCTTAGCTAAGTGTAAGGCTTAGTTAGGCAACTGGCTGATATAGTTTGCTGCATTTGTACCTTTGCTCTCTCTTTCTATTACAAAGTGGAGAAAATTCCATGGAGTTCTGAAGTTTTCAGAAATTTCTGTACACCTTTTGTAGTTTTTATGCCCCTTGAACATCAGTATCACCTTATCTGCACAGTTCATATGTTTCCAAGACCCTAGCTAACCCTGTCTCCCTGGTATAAATCACACGTGTAACAGCAATGAACGGCTCTCAGTGGTCTGTGAGTCCAACATGGTTTCACAAATCTATTTACATAGTCAAAATTTTTTTAGTGGAGGTACAACATTTTGCTAAATAATACATTTTGTTTTCAACCTAAGATGTTGTTCTCTTCAGACCTCAAAATCCTTACCAAGGAATTCGAATATGGAGGAACTTTCTAAGGGTGAAAGAGCCCCAGGTCATAGCATGGGCCCATGTGAGTCACGTGGCTGAAAATACTCAAAATGAGGCTGCATCACCACCTGGAGACTGTGTGTAGTTAAAGGATGTTTTACTGTGTATGTTGGAACAAGATTAGTAGTTTATTTTATCTTTTTTTTTTAATATATCACAGTTTCAGAGTTTATATTCTTCAATTCACAGCATACAATCATCACCATCCACTCAAGAGTTTATTTTTGTTTTGTTTTGTTTACTGTCCACAGTGTTTGTTAGTTGTTTACTTATAAAGGGAAACTATTCCATAACCCAATATTCATGTTTCATAGTTCAGGAACATAGGTGAGTGACAAACTTCCATAGAACTCAACCCAAAGTAATTCTATACATTCCAAAATCACTTTGACTCTGCAAGATACTGGCCTTCTTCATCTCCTCAAAAATCTTTCATGAGTCATAATTTCTGTAGAAATCTGCATATGCCTTCTTTTTTGGTGTAGTCACAGCACACTTATAGAAAGCTTCAATCCCCAGAGATATGGGGACTGCTCCAATGGTATGTGATTTCAAATGCTTGACCAGAAGACCGCACATCTGAGGTATTGTCAAAGCACTGGAGGACATGGTAGTTATTCTCCTCAACACCACCCCCAAACCGAGTGTCATTCCTAATTGATACAATGAGGGTTCTTTTTTTCCAAACTTTTTTTCATTTGGTCCTCCCTTTCTTCCCCAATCCTTACCTCATTTTATTCCCTCAGATGGGAACTCATGCAAGTATGTGTAACTTACCCTTAAATGCCCATTTATTCTTAAAAAATGTGTAGACTTTATGAGCATCCATGTCTTAAATGCATACAAATGGTGTTATTTAGAAATCTCACTTACTTTCCTAATGTGGACATTTGACAATATTTATTGACAGCTTATTTTATCTAGGTCATAATTGCTGATTTTGAAACTTTAGTTCTGGCTTTAGAATCCTTTATTAAAGAAGAATTTTATAGACCATCAGATAGGATGGACAGATGAAAGTAGGGGTGCTTTGTCTAGGGTAGATGTGTGGGGGTCTGGAGCCCCCCCTCAATCTGCTCGGTCTTCCCTTGACTCCCTAAAGTGGTCTCTGAAGTATCTCTTCTGAATAGAGGGCCCTTTGGAACACCATATGGCAAATCTTGGACTAGATGCTTTTGAAATCATACTCCTACTCCTTTTCCAAGGTCTATCCTTGCATGAGATGCAGTGTATACATAAGCTTATCTGAACCTTCTGTCATGCCAGCTAACCTGTGTGAGCAAGATCTTGTTTTGGTATCTTCAGTGGATCTCCTCAGTGCTCCACACACATTTTAAAGGAGTGGTGGGCACTTATTTCCATTGACAAGGAGAGATACTTGGTATGTAGACAGTTGATATAACAGAGTACTTTGGAATAGAAAAAATATCACCAGGTTATCTCTTTCTATATATGAAGGCTCCTTCATTCCTTTATCAAATAAATGAGATATGGAAAGTTAGCACCTGACGAGATATCATGTGGAGTGTCACCCTAATAAAACTTCAGCACCAAGCATATATATGTATATGGTGTATATGTGTGTGTGTGTGTGTGTGTGTGTGTGTGTGTATGTATATATCTATATATATACATACCTATATAAAATGACATTCAAGTGAAGGTCTTTTCAAAATGAATTCTAGTTTTCAGCCTTTATACACAGAGAATAGTGAAGAGAAATATGAACAAATTTTCTCCATGCTATGAGGCCTCTGAGGCTGTTTGAGTCTGCACTACATGACCCCAAGCTGAAAGGATTTTGAATTAGTGTCTTTGTCCATGGATATTGGTGGTGGTGGTGGCATTTCTTTCTTGCACTTCTTGCAAATGTCAGCCTGTCTATCATTAGCAACCAGTATTTTCCACCTCCTCTTAATTGCCATTTCTAATCTCGTATGAATTGAGAAGCCAGATAAGCAAGACTTTAAAAATTGGCTCCAAACAGCACAAGTTGCCTGAAGGTTTTGCTGCCCCCCTGAATAAATTGCACAGTATTTAAAGTTTTGATTTTATAGTAGCTCTTTTGGATGCTCAGAGGTTTTTGTTTTTGTGTTTGTCTTTTTCATCTTACTTTCTGCCTCTTATCTGCCTTTTGGATAGTGGAGGTTGCTAGATGAGTGCAGGAGGGACTCAGTCCACATTTACTATGTTTGTTTTTTGTAGAAAAATACATATTCAGGGACATTGCAGCTCCCATTATCCTTCTGCTTTGCTTTGATTGGGATTAATTTGACTTGAGAAGCCAGATATCTTTTTCAGTGTTAGTGAATTATTTTTGGTTTACTGAAAAAGGTTGACTCCTGAGTAGTTCCCAGATTTACTAGTGGGATGCTTCTTAGATAATCTGTGGTTATAATTTATTGCTTCTATCATGATAACTAAAAAATTTCAACCATTAGAAATCTTCTTCCCTCACTGGCCTGAAGACTCTTAGTCCAAAACCATGGTGGTAATTTGTTTTGTTATTTTATCTGTTGTATTAAGTAAAGGTCTTTCAGAGACTGCATAAAGACTTTTCTGGTGACTTTGTAATGCTGAGAGATGAATTTACGTATTAGTATTAAAAATGGTGATGTTAGTGAAGTCTAATAGATATTTTATTGACAGGTCTTCTAATAACAAGGATTTGATTGAATGCTATTTGGTTCAATTTTGAAGAACGTAGTTCAGTGTACAGTGCATATCAGAAAGAGAGCACATAATAATTCCTGTATTTAATGGGGTTCCATCATACTCCTTTAAATAACAGCCTGCCATGGTCTAAAAGGAAACATGGTTACATGAGTATTCTCAAGTTCTAGCTAAGACATGATGATGCTAATGTGCTGCTATAAGCTTTGACAGAGTCATTCTTTCTGTCTCCTTCTTGACCTGAGTCAACAACCATAGGATTCACAGAGTCTGTGCCCCCAACTGCTTTGCCATTGCTTTTTTCCCCCATTTTCAAATTATTTGTTGTTCTACTTTGTTGTCCAGACCTTACTTATTCTACCCTGGGAAGAGACATTGGTATAAAAAGGCAAGAACCCACTTCTCCAGTAATTCTCCACAGTTCTCACCAGAAAGAAATGAGACAGTGGAATTTCATGTATTTGTTTAGAAAGGACAAGCTAGGTGGACAAACTTCTGTGCCTATGGCAAGGGGCCATAATACATGATTAAGTAAACAATGGTGGTTGCAAAAGAGTATTATGATCTCATATTTGTACAACAATAGTAATACAAAGAAATAACAATGTAGCAATTCATAAGAATGTTTCTGGAAGAAAAATCACCCTACTATCAAAAGTACCTTAACTGGGGAAGGGAAACCAAGAGTGACAGATTTGAAGAATGCATGGTTCAGCAGTGTATCTTTTTATAAAACAACCATGTGTAACATTTGTAATAAAATAATGCCATTTGGGGAATTATTTTATAGAAAATACTGGAGAAGCTGAAGGATGGATTTATCTGGGTGCATAAAGGAGGATGACATAGAAGGACAGGTTCTCCTGGCCAGAATCATTGATAGATGCTTACTCTGTCCATACTGGAAACACTATCTTCTATAGGCTTAGCATTGAGACTGCCTAGCTGCCAGTAGTTAAATGATAGGACTGAAGGATAGACTTTCTGTCACCCTCCAAATCACTGAAAATAATTAGACTGACCCTCTGATTGGCCCAGAAGAAATTCTCACAGAGGTGCATTGACCCAATTCTCTACAATCATTTTCTGACAGTGGTTATGTTGGAAGTATTTAATTGGATTGGAGAGATGAAAGGAGTAGAGTTATATATTTGGAATGATGTTTGTGTGGAGATGAGCTCCCTCCAGACATGTGTGGACTTGGGGTTAGCCTCGGACTGACCACTAGGAAACAATCTGGAGTCATTTTCAAACATTACTTTTAAATATCATGGTCTGCAAATGTGTGGTAGATAACCAGACATTACAATTACCATTTGAGCTGTTTTCATATTTTCAGTATAAAAAACATCTCTATTTCATTTGTTTAAGAAAGAAAGAAGAGTCTGACTCTGTCTATCTGTTTGTGGGGCACAAGAATAGCAAAACCTCTTTATTACAAATGGAAAACATAAGTGTTTTTTGGCTTTAGAGTCAAAGTGAAAGGTCAGCCAGAGAAAAATGCCCTTTTAGTTTTCTTACTGTAAGAAAAAAAAAATTAATCATAGGTACATAGGAGTTTTCATATATTAGTTCCGAATGGTATAGCCATCTTGGAGCTCAAGTGGGAAACACTGATTAACAATGAAAATTAGTATAGCTTCTGGTTCTAATTATTTATAGCTACATCAAAAAAAAAAAACCCTCAAAATTTAGTGGTTAAAAAAATCATTATGATTTCTTATGGCTCCTATGGATGGTCTGGGCCCAGCTGGGTCATTCTTATTGGGGTATTTCACGTGGTTGCATTCAGAGGACAACTAGGGTTGTAGTTACCCAAAAACTCATCTGGGAAGGACCTCCAAGTTACTTTTTCACTCATAGTATATATGATGCCTCAGCTTAAATATCTGGAATGGATGTGAGTTGGGTGGTTTCTCCCTCTTTCTCTATTCATATGGCATTTCCAAATGATTGGCTTGAGCTTCCTCACAGCATGGGAGTTTCAAGGTAGCCATACTTCTGATGTTGTTCCTGAAAAGGCCAACTGCAAGTCTTCTGAAGAAATTCAAGGATTTCTGAAGTTCAAGAATTTCAAGAAATTCGAGATGACGCTGGCCTCAGAAATTCAGTAACACAGCTCCCATTGCATTCTGTTGGTCAAGTAAACAAGTAAGGTCTGCTCATTTTCAAGAAGATGGGGAATTAGATTCTACCCATTGATGTGAGGAGCAGCAGGAGTTTATAGGGACATGTAAGGAATTGGGGTAACCATCTCCAGAGACCACTTGCCACTCCTATCTATGAATGGGCAGTCTTGTGTCTTTCTAATGGCCCTATAAAAATGAATGCACTTGTACTCAAGAAGACAGGAATAAAAATACTCATTGTAGCATTGTTTATATTCACTCCTCCAAATTAAGTGAAATACTCATCAGTGGGGTGGATGCTTAAATAAACTGTAGTATTTATGCTAATACTAAAAGGAATGTACTAAATCTATGTAAAGTAACATCAACATATATCCAATATACATTACTGAGAGAAAAAGAAGTTGCAAAATTGTTACATAATTTCCATGAAATCTACCTCTATAAAGTTAAAGTTGTAGATGTATATTTAAAAGCATATTTAAAAGAATTTAAGTGCTAAAGACCGCTTATACTTGGTGGTATATGTTGGGGAAAATGAACTAATAACTTTATTTGTAAAAAGTTACTAAAAATGAACCAAGATGGGATTGGGAGGGAGATAAACCATAAGTGACTCTTAATCTCACAAAACAAACTGAGGGTTGCTGGGGGGAGGGGGTTTGGGAGCGGGGGTTAGGGTTATGGACATTGGGGAGGGTATGTGCTATGGTGAGTGCTGTGAAGTGTGTAAACCTGGCGATTCACAGACCTGTACCCCTGGGGATAAAAATACATTATATGTTTATAAAAAATTTTAAAAAAATTAAAAAAAAGTTACTGGAAATCTTCGGTAGTTAAATAAAGAGGCAGGAAATGAATAATGCCCTCCTCATACAGGTAGAAGTGGCTTTTCTATAAACTGATGTCCACTGCTTTGAGAACAGCCTGGTGAATATCTAGTGGAGGATAAGTTAAGACAAAGTGTTTTAAAATGTTTCCATAGCTTAGATCAAGAAACATCTTTTTCAAAGTTACTGGAACTGCCACAGAGAGAGAGTGAGAGAAATTAGCATCTAATTTTCCTCCAATTTTTCTACCTCCAATTGTGTTTTGTCAACATATTTCACTCAAATCCAAATTTCTATTAATTTTTAGAGGACTAATAATTGGCCTGAAATCTGGAGACCCAATATTCCAACAAATATAAGTGAAAGGTAAAAGGGTTTTGATTCTGCTTTTCCTTTTCTCTCACTGCCCTTAGACCTTGCCAGGATTTGTACAATGAAATATATTTTCCAAAGTTCAGCTGCTCCGACCCAGCTCCTTTCTTCTCATAGTAACCCTGCTTTGGACCCAGGTTATGCCTCTTCAGATCTATTATCCACTCTTCTCCCCACCTTCTTGTCCCACAGGTTGATATGTGTAGTTTTCATCACAGTGTTCCCAGAACCTCTGGATTCTGATTGGATTTGGCCAATGAGGAGGCTTAGCACAAGGTTAGGAGAGCAGGAGAGGGTGCCTGTGTGGCTCAGCCATTAAGTAGCTGCCTTTGGCTCAGGTCATCCCAAGGTCCTGGGATCAAGGCCCACATTGGGCTCCCAGCTCAGTGGGGAGTCTGCTTCTCCCTCTCCCTCTCCTGCTCCCCCTGCTTGTGTTTCCTCTGTGTGTGTGTGTGTGTGGGAGTGTGTGTGTCTGCCAAATAAATAAATAAATCTTTAAAAAAAAAAGAAGAAGAAAAAGAAAAGAAAAGAAAAGAGGAGGAGAGGTCCAGGCATTAAATCCTTCCATGAAAAATTTCCTTGGGTTGGCTGTGCCCATCCACTGAAGGTTACTTCAAAGTCAGCTTTCTCTAGTTATTTAATTCTCCTCCATATCCTTCTGTCATAGGGTGGTAATGACTTGGCTGCTACTGATCCCAGTTACTGCATTATCCCCTGGTGTCACCCTACTCTTATACTTTGTCATAGTCTCTTATAAATCCTCCACAACCTATCTCATTCTATGTCTATTTCTGAGTGTGCCATTTGTCTTCTGTTGGGATGACTGATCTATGACCTATCTATGGGGTATGCATGATCTATAGGGTATGGGTACTATTCCTCTTTTACCCCAAAAAACTTCATTTTTTTTGCTATCTATCATGATAACGACATTCAGTGTGTGTGTATGTATATATGTATATATGTATATGTACACACACACACACACACACACACACACACAGACACTGTAGTGGGTGATCTAGGGAAGAAGAGTAGGATCAACATTCTAGGTACCTAAAAGTCTGGGAATGGCTGGAGGAGTCTGAAACTTTAACAACCTACTTAGAATGTTAGAAAACAAGAGATGTCAGTATAGCTGAAGAAGAATGAGAATTCAAGACATTCTCCCAAAAAGCAGACATCAACCCACCCTAACTGTTTCTATTTCTGTCACTAACCTGCAAACTGTTTATTCTGGGCTGTAAATTCCTGAGATCTAGGGTGGGTGGAGGGGGCAAAGCTCACTTGAGTAGGGTATGAAGAAGAGTTTACGGACTGAGTTGATTCAGCCAGAGGTCAGTTTTGTGAGTTAGGCTTGACACAGGGCATAATCTACCTGTTTCTACTAGGTTCCATAAAATCAATTCAATATTGAAAGATTTTATGAGCCAGAACAATTTTTATTTGCACTATGTTTCCATGGGCTTTTAGAAAGTAAGGAAGTGGGTACCTGGTGCATTTTAACTTATTTTCTAAATATACAAGAAAATCTTGGCTTCTGGAGTTCCTATTTTGTAAATAACACTAAGGAATATATTGTATAATTTCCAGCAAGAGCCTGCTTCCTTGTGACAGAAATTGTTCAGAGAGCATTAATCCCGGCTGAAATGAATAGCTAGCATTTGTTAAGCATCCTATTATTTAGGAATTTTTTTCCCTTCAAGTAATAGAGTAGTCACTTAAAGTAGCTTAACAATGGGACATTTAATTTTCTGATATACTAAATTGTCTACAGAGAGGTGGTTCCAGAGTTGTTAATACAGCAACTCAAATGAGTCAGGTTCCTTGAGTTGGCGTCTCTGTAATTCTCTTAGCTTTCCCCTCATGGTAATGAGATGGAGGTCACACCTCATAAAACGATGTCCACAGAAGGAAAAGGGGATAGTCTTTTTCTTCCCGAGTCTGTTTTCATGAAAAACAAAAAACCCAGGAAACTGCCAGCAGAATCCCCTTAAGTTGTATGAAGTGGGACTACGTGTTAGGCCCACCCCTAAACCTGTCATGACCAAAAGAGTTCCCTTGTCTGAGTGTGAGGGATGGGTTTGCCTTCTCAAAACATACTGCTGCCCCATAGTAGAGTAACAGCTAACATTTATTAATAAGAGGGATGGTTTGGGAATAGGTAATCAGCCTTCTGCCACCAACTCCTTCTAAAGGCCAGACGTGCTGATAAACATTTTGCATAGTCGCTCTATTCCTGCCCACCATCAATAAGGTTTCTGTTATTAGCCACCTATGAGGAAATTGAGGCACCGAGAGACTACGTAACATCCAGGATCACGCAGTGCTTAGTGGAGAATCATTCATTCTACAGATATTTGTGACACCTGCTGTGTGTAAGAAGAATGTGAAGAGAAAGAGAGGACAATCCCTGTTCTCAGGTTGCTCCTGGCCGAGTGGGGGAGTTTAGACTAACAAAGTAATCATGGCACTGACAGTGGTGAGGGAAGCTCATGCCGTTGTGTATCAAGTCCACCAATAGTACAGGAGAGAGGGTCAGCCCTCCCTGAATGGGTGTGCAGGGGTTTCCCAGGAGGCCGAGTGCTAGCAGGTTGGATTGAGGGAAGCCTACACAGAGAGATGGATTAGGGCAGAGAGGTCGCTTCAGGCCACAGAACAGCATTGGAAAGGTATTGCTCATCATGGGGAAGAATGTTCCCTTTCTATTTGTCAAGCTTTCCAATGTTAATTGGAAATTGTGGCTCTCAGGGAATTAGAGGAGATAGAAGATTCAATGATCCTAAACCAATTTAGAAATGTATTCCTGCACCTTCAGTGAAATGACTGCTTATAAATTGCATTAAAGGTAACCTTTCTCATATTCAGATCTAAAAAGAAATTCAAAGAAAAGGAAATTTTCTTTCTTAGATAGACTCTTTAGACAGCTCCAATCTGTTTTCAGAGAACAAAATAATTAGTTGTAAACTCCAAATGGCACAAAATTTTATCATTCCTCCCGGAGTAGATTTCCCCAAAGAGAAAATTTCTGATTTTTTTCCAATTGATTTGAGAGGGATTAGGTGGAATTGTGGTTAGGGAATAGGAATAAAGGTAAAGGAGAGGTGAGAATTAATTTAAGAAGAATCAAGAAGACATGTTTAACTAGGATAGCTTCAAGGGCATTAAATAAACCTTTTTCAGTAGGGCTTAAAAGTTAATTATATTTCTTTCTTATGAAGTAATACACCACAGTGATGAAAGACTAATAAAATATTTACTAAAACAGTAAAGATCACTATAAGGAGTTAATAGCATTTCCCCCATTAGCTTTATGTTCTCTAGAACATTCTGTGTAATAGCCTTTGTATTTTCCATACTAGGGTTAATGACTTCTAAATGACTGCCATATCACTCTGTCCCTCTTGCCAGTCCTTCTTATCATTTTCTTGTCCCAACCCATCCTGTGGATGGGCCAAGGCATCAAGTATATATTGCTTGGTAGTACACACTTGGAGAGTTTGATCTTCAAAAACAAAAAATTGAAAGAGTTTGCCTCTTAGCTGTACATTTCAAAGAAAGGAGCAAGAGGTATATGGGGTGTGTGTGTGTGGAAAACAGATCAGGAAGTAGATCTCTGGCTGGCATTTCATGTTATAATAAACAAAATTCAATCCAGCTGGTAATACATCGATATACATCGATGTTTATTTTAAATGGTTTAAATAAATACTGTTTATTTTAAATGGTTGTTCTTTGCTTTTCAGGATAACAGATTTAGAGCTGGCTAGTAAGAATTGAACTCCCCCATCTTTCTTATCTCTATCTTTACTGGAGGCCTAAAGACATCACCAAATGAGTGCCCAGCGGATTTCCTGTAACAAATCTGCCCCAGCACTGTCATAGATCTAGGTGAAATGGACATGCTTTAAATCCAACTGGAAAATGACTGGTCATGAAGGAGAGCTTGGAGATGACATAGGAAGCTATAGTCTTAGTACATCCCAACTTCATAACAATGCAAATTATTTAAGGAAACATCCATTATTTAATACAAATATAGCTGGGGATCCTGAGAAAATAAATTCACTTTTCTTCATTGGAAATGACAATGATGTATAATCTTTTTTTAAAAATAATTTTTTAATCAGAGAGCTTTTCACTTGGAAATATGGGAACTATGAGATGTAGACATATTTATACAAGTTTATCTTATTTTGTGGATTGAATAAGGGTGATAGATCCTACTGCAAAACTTAATAACCATGACCTTCAATAATAAATATTCCAATCTTTTCTCAATAAAGACTGATGATTTTAGAATGAACAGTCCCATCTCAGGGTTCTTGGGCAGATTTGGCCTTGGACCAATATATTCAAACAGCTGGCAGTGGAAATGGTTGTGGCACCCTGTTACTTATACTATATACCCCTGCAGAATTTAAGTCACCCTTAATTAACTAGAGTTTGGGGTTAATGACGTGGTGATGATGGACATTCCTCAGAAAGACTGCTTGTTCTGTAATTCCAATCCGGATCCATCTGTTTACCTTTGCTACACATCACAAGCAGTCAAGTAGTTTGAAGACAAGACAGCATCTTCACTTTCATTTAGATAGCTAAAAAAACAAAAACAGAACAAACAAAAAACAAAACAAAACAAAAAACCCACAAAAACCCCACAGAATCACTGTCTTATGGAGCTGGGATCCCATGGTGCAAAAAGACCTAAGGTAAGAAACATTTAGAGACCAAAATAGTACACCATAATTTTCCAAATGTAGATTCAGAGAAAGGAGAAATTCTTGTAGGCTGAAGCTGCTTCTTGAAGAGGGTGTTGGATTATACTTTTAAAGGTGATGGGAGGGACGCCTAGGTGGCTCAGTTGGTTAAGCAGCTGCCTTCGGCTCAGGTTGTGATCCCAGCGTCCTGGGATCGAGTCCCATATCAGGCTCCTTGCTCGGCAGGGAGCCTGCTTCTCCCTCTGCCTCTGCCTGCCTCTCTGCCTACTTGTGATCTCTGTCTGTCAAATAAATAAATAAAATCTTTAAAAAAAAAAAGGTGATGGGAAATGGGAGTAAAAAGTAGAAACTTGGTGAGGGAAAAGGAAGGTATAATGTTGAGAAATGTGGTGAAAAGTCAGGTCTGTTGGAGACTGAGCAAAGCCTCTGAATCCCAGGAGCAAAATCTCTGAACGCCCACAACACCTCAGAGCATCCCATTCCAGAGGCTGAATCACTCCGCTGGTATTCCACGTCTCTGGAGTTGTGGCTGTGCCCTCTCATCCTTCTGTTACAGAAGATAAACATCCCTGATCCTCTCACAGGGCAACTCTTCCACTGTGCCTTGGGTTCCATTTCTGTCACATTCTTAGAGTCACTTTCTGAGCTCTACCTGCCTGTCCCCTTCATAACTGGTATTTCCAGCTATAATGAATTCTTGCTATCGGTATTCAAACCTCTCCCATCTCCAGCTCGTATCAATGACAAAGACATCAGTTGACTATGGCCCTCTACCCACCACCCCCTTTTCGTGCTCTTTCACAGAAAAAATTATTGAGTCAGTATTGCCATTGTTCTCTTTTCCTCCCACCTCAGCCTCCTTACCTGACTTCAGCTGAATTCTTTTCTTCCCAGTCCTCTGAAGCTGCTTTTGTGAAGGTCACGATTACCTCTGTATTGCCAAATCCAGTGGGGACTGGCTATCTGGATCTTTCTTGACCTCTCAGTGAATTTGGACACAGTTGGTTCTGCCTTTGTGACACACTTTGTTCTCTTGATTTCTATGATACCATGCACTTGGTTATTTTTCTACTCCTCTGACTTCCATATTGACTTTCCTTTTCTATCTCCATTTTCTTTACATTTCAGAATGTCAGCAGTTATAGGTTCTGTATTCTTCTTGAGCTCTATTCTCAGGTGGCCTCCTCATCAACTCTTATTACTTTAAATGTGTATATTCTTTACATCTAGCATAAACTTCCTCAAATTCCAGATCACTTATGAACTACCTGTTTCCTACCTTTCCTGACTAATATGCCCTTAAAATTCAACATGACTACATCAGGACTTCTGATGGAGTTTCTCTTCTCTTCTCTCAACCCTCTGGTCCTGTGTCTCAGTGTAGAGTATCAAGATCTCTTATGTTCGACAAGCCATAGCCTAGGAGTTATTCCTCATTGTATACTTTCTCTCACATCCATAAGCAATTCCACAAAGTTCCGTTTGCCTCTACCTCCAAAGCATGTCTGAAACCCATACACTCCCTTCTGCCTTTCCACAGCTACAACCCTATTTCAGTCTGCCATTAGCTCTTTCTTCACCTGCTGCAGTGGCTTTCTGACTGGGTTTCATCAGACTGTTCTTTCTCCACAATCAGTTCTCTATGCAACAGTGATCTTTTAAAATATAAAATAGATCATGCCAGTTTCTCTTTTAAAATGCTCAGGGTGAGTTGCCAATTGTACTCAGAATCAAAGCTCCTGACCATGTCTTAAATGTCTGAGACCACTCTCCAACTCCCCATGGTTCTCCTTTTGCTTATCATGCTAAAGCCACAGAAGCCTTCTTTCTGTATCTTAAACACTCCAAGCTATGCCTTCAAACTGGCTGCTGAATATTCCAGACACATGGCTGGCTCCTTCTTATCTTGTAGACATCAGCTCATAAGTTACCACCTTGCTGAGACCTTCCCAGATAATTGATTTTTAATTAGCTCTCCACTTTTTTCCATTTCCCAATTACCTAGTTACTGTCTCTCAAACCACTTAAAAAATTCCTTCAGACAATAAAACAAGAAAGAGGAAGAAGATTGACAATGGAATAAACAGAAAAGAGGAGATTAATCTACCACTTGATTTGGTTTAGTTAATTTGTATTATTTGTCAATAAATAGAGTGAGAATTTTGAGGCACAATCAGATTGGTGACCTCTGAGCTTGGAAGTTACCTTTTGGGGAAAAAAATAGTGTGCTCAGGAGTCCCTTTCTTTGGTTTCATCAATAAAGTTCTTCTGAAGCTGTTTGTTTAATCTGCCTCCCTAGTTGGAAACAAAACATGGAGGTATCATGGTGCCTTTTCAAATGGTCAGAAAATATCCACAACAGTCTGCTGGATTCTCCATAATTAAGGAGTGAGCCCGTTGAAGCATTGGGAATTCCCAAATGTTGCGTATTAGGGAAGACAGAAAAATAATGGTTGCAACATCACAAAAATGTTCTTCCACTTGCTTTCATAAATGTAATGGTTTTAGTGGTCCATTTGGTGAGCTCATAATGCCTCACTAGCATGAAATGTCTGTGGCAGCGTCTCTAGATACAGTCTTGCTTAGTAGCTGAGTAAGTTCTTACCTGGTTTGTGAACTGATGGAGCTGAATACTATTTAAATTTGTGCCTTCTATAAATCTGGCCTAACCTCTTTCTTGAGTCCCTAAAGTTGAGTGTTATTCTTGATTGTCAGAAACTTAAGTTTGGTTTACAAATTCTTGGATGTATGCGCATTTATCTGGCAGGATTATATGGAGCGTGGTCTGGGTTGGTGCCACTAGCCACATAGAAAATGTAACTTAACAGATGCTCTCTCTCCACCTTCTGAATCATCAGGGAGGACTTCTTTTTGTTTTTTTACTTGATGAGGCTTAGGGTAGAAGAGACATCAAGCAAACAGTTTGCTCAAGTATGATACTGAAACCATGCTCTTGTTAAAAGACTTATGGTCACCAAGATATTATTAGAAAATATATCACATTCAGATTTATTTTCAATTACCAAGTTTTGAACTATAGGAGTAAATTAAAAAGGGAAAAAAGAAAAAAATGTAAAAATCCACCAATAAGTAAATGATTAAATGAATCATGGAATATCCATTCAGAAGTTTCTAGAATCATTAAAGTCTGTTACGAGAATATAGAAACATGGAAAAAGTACTATAAGTATAAAAAGCAAAGGAGTACAGCAAACTATTTATTATAGGAGCATATCTTTATGAGAACTATGCATAGAAAAAAACTGGGAGAAAATATATTCATATGTGTGGTAAAGGCAATTATGTATTAATTAGGGTAGTGTAGGCAGTGGTAAGAAATAAACTGCAAAGTGTATAGTAGCTTCAACATCATAGTCCAGAGCAGATAATTGTTAATTAGAGGAAAGCGTCACTCTGTATACTGATTCAGGTTCCTTTTATCTCATGGATCTGTCACTACCTAGGACCCAGATTCCTCTCTTGCAAATGCAGATGGGGAAGACAGTACGAAGAAGGCAACCTGCATCTGAACATTCTTAGCCTGCTGCATGTCATTTGTGAGAACTAGTTAGATGGCCCCACTTAGAATGCAAGAGTGTCTGGGAAATGTAGTCCTTCACTGGGCAGCCACTTCCATTATGCCAAGGCAAAGCACAGATTTGTGTTAGGAGGTTAGCAATTTCTGTTAAACTTAGTAAGAGCAATGGAACTAAATCAGAATCTAGTCTCTGACTCTGAAGTTTATGCTTTTACCTACCATGCTGTTTGGAGGCTAAAAACCTAGTAGTTTCCCTACAGAGTACAAATGATTAATGGGTTTCAGCCAAGCACCTCTGAGCCATTAACTCTAATAACTTAGGGGATTGTGTTGTCAGTTAGAAACTCCATGTTGGTGTCAATGTCTTCTGATGTTCCCACTTCCCCCGCTCCTGAGCAGTCTCCTATTCCAGGAAAGCCCAGAAATCCTGCCTGGAGCCCCTCCATAGGGAGACTTAGGGAAGAAATTGCTGCCTTGCCAGTGGAATCAGCCCTGCTGCGAGGGTCCCAGGTCTCATGTGAAGGAGAAAGAAGCCATCCTTGAGGGTTGGAATTGATTGAGATGATGACTGCATCTGAGCTCTAAGATCTTGCCCGGTCTCATTAGTTGCACCTTCCACCTTTTCTGAGGGCCACCATGCAGATGTTCCTTCACTCCAGTAGAGAAAGACCCACAGTGTATTTGGTACATGATTCCCAAGCATAAGGGGGTTTCTTCTTCTTAGACTGAACATTGGAATTAAGGCTTTTAACTGGTTTATCATCCAAAGCATCCTCTAGAATGTTGCTATGGAAGTCATGAGTTTTAAAAAAACAATCTGACAATCAGGGAAGAGGTGATTCTAGCAGATATCATCCATGTCTTCTAGAAAAACTGAGAATGATGCCACTATTGCTGCTGATGGTCTATCGCTACTTTGTCATAGTTTAAATGCTGAAGATTTTTGTACACATTGTTTTATCTGCACTTTGGAAGAAATCCACAAAGCAGATGTTATGTTCATCATCATACTCATTATCATCTTATAGATTTAAAGACTGTAATCCGAAGAGAAGACAATTTGTTCAAGGTCACGCACTAAATAAGTAGAGTCTAAATTCAAAGCCCATGTTCTTTTGCTAGATCACTTGTCATTTTAATTTGTCCAGAATCCATTCCTACTTGTCTTAATATTCCAGTTCCTTTGAGAATTTATCTGTCTTTCATTTTCTTGGAGTGAAGCTGCTCATTTCCCAGTACGAACATGAAGAGAGCCAATCTTTCCATTCCTTCCTGTTCTCTGCATTACCCAATGGTAGAATATGACCCAAGCATGGGCAGCTAGATACTGAATCGTGGGTAAGGGAAACAAGAATGAGGAAGGAGCCATCTGAGACTATAAAGTCTGTTATGGCCCTCTTATGGCTTTCTAAATCATGGCCCTGTATTACCTCCTAGATTTCTGCTAGTTTCTAAGCCTGTTCTCTCAGACTTTAATAAGTCCCATGATCTCTCAGGTATCTGTGCAATATACCTTATCTTGTTTAAGTGACCCAGAGTTGGGTTCTGTTACTTTTAATTAAGAGCAATATATTATATATTTGGATGCTATTTGTTACAAGTAGCAGGAATTCCATCCTTAAACTGGCTTAGACAACAAGGCAGTGTATTAATTCCCATAAAAAGGGCAGAGAAGGTGTCAGGGATTTCTCAATCCTGGGTAGAATGGGCCCATCCACTATCACCCAAACACTGATTATAAAACTCTTCTCCTTGGCTTTCTTACTTTCTTGTCCTAAAACTCCTGGGAATGATGAGTCATAGTTGGACTCAGTGTTGATAATTAGAAGTCATAATGTGGAACGTATATCACCTTAATGAGAAGCATTAAAAACATTTTTTTTTCTAGTAATAATATGCCCTGTAAAACCTGAATTACACATTTTTACAGTTTTACTTCACAGGGAGAAAGAGCATTAGGGTTTAGATTTGGGGATGTTTGAAAGAAGTTTTATACTACTGGTTTTGTAAACCATTAAATTATGAAAATTTACTACAAGGGCATATATTCAAAATGCAGCAAAAGAAAAGAAATAGTCCTATAGATTCAATAACATACAACACTAGCTTCTTAATTAACCAAATATGTGTAAATGACCCTCATTTCCCAGATTCTCCCAGCAAGAGGTACATGGTGACTGTCTGATCTTCCTCTCCCTCGAGTAACTAAATGTGGCTGATTGCATTCTCTTCTGGAGAGGGAGCCTTTTAGGAGGGAGAGGAGTTTTCTTTTTTTTCTTTTCTTTTCTTTTCTTTTCTTTTCTTTTCTTTTCTTTTCTTTTCTTTTTTCTTTTCTTTTCCCTTTCTTTTCTTTTCTTCTTTTCTTTTCTTTTTTTCCCCTCTTTTTCTTTTTATTAAGGGCTTCTAGGAAAGAAATACTTTTCTAAATCATATACATGAAAGTAACTACATTCTTTCTTCTTCTTCTTCTTCTTCTTCTTCTCCTTCTTCTTCTTCTTCTTCTCCTTCTTCTTCTTCTTCTTCTTCTTCTTCTTCTTCTTCTTCTTCTTCTTCTTCTTCTTCTTCTTCTAAGAGAGATATAAACCATTCTTTACTTTCCAGACTAAGAGCTAGAAACATAAATACAAAGGTAAGAAATATGATGTTCCCATTTGAAAGTCTGGTTAGTTACAGATAGAAGTTATAGAGGAAGAAGAGAGGGAAAGTAACACCAAGAGGAAATGACAACAGAGAAATGTACAAGAGAGGACTTTCTTCTGATCGTTTTTTTCCCCACAGAAACACAAACGCACACTAACAACGTCAAGGAAGGCAGGTTGCAGAGTAGATGTACCCATTCCAAGGGGCACAACCACAGTGGATAGATAAGAGACGTTCTTTGGAGTAACCTTACTGTCTTGATAATTTTCAGGCTGTCTATATTTACTTGGGAAATTCTGCTTGCATATGCTTGCATATGCTTGGGAGCAGAGATACCAAATTTCATGCTATCCCCTTTGTAGATATTTAGGTGAAATCTGGAGGAACTCATTCTAAAAATAATGCCTTTTTTTCATCAGCTTCTTTTTTAGGGGGGTGGTATCAAATTACTTTATTTGAAGGAATGGTACAAATGAAAGAAGTTAAGTAGATGTTTTGGTACAACTTATAGAAAAGGTAAAGGTAACCCCAACATGCACGCATGGCCTCAGGGACCACGTGGCTCTGGGAAGACAGCCTAAGGCTTAGCTCTCACTATCACTGTTTCCCAAGGTGTGCTTGTCAAAGAGATACTCTGCCATGCCAGATTTGGGGGCCCCCATCTTGCACAGGTTGGTTATGTGGCCACCCAATTCTTTGATGGATTTCACCTGCTCATTCAGGTAATGAGTCTCAATAAAGTCACACAAATGGGGGTCATTTTTATCAGTGGCCAGTTTGTGCAGTTCCAGTAGTGACTGATCCACACTCTTTTCCAAGTGTAATGCACACTCCATTGCATTCAGCCCATTCTCCCAATCATCACCGTCTGGTTTCTTGATATCCTGAAGGAAGATTCGGCCACCTCGTTGGTTCTGCAGCTTTATCAGTTTCTCAGCATGTTCCCTCTCCTCATGAGGCTTGTGAAGAAAATATTTGCCACGTTCTTCAAAGCCACATCACCGTGGTCAAAGTAGTAAGACATGGACAGATAGACGTAGGAGGCGTAGAGCTCCAGGTTGATCTGGAGGTTGATGGCGGCGTCCGAGTCCCGAACCCCGACGGCGCACTTGTGAGTGGGACGCGGTTGTCATGGCTGCGGCTGAGGAGAGGCGGCGGTGGGCGGCGACTGGGTGGCGACTGGGCGGCGCTGGAGCGGCCACGGGGCGGGCTTGGAGCAGTCTGAGGGCCAGGGTGAGGGGACGAGCGCCGGGTTCCGCCCAAGCACTGTTGAAGCAGGAACCCGCGGCGACTCTCAGCGGAGACTCTCTTCATCAGCTTCTTGATATGAGAATTCATCAATGAAGAAGTGAATAATGCCTCCAGTTGACACGTTGACAAAAGTATTTATAAATAATTGAGGCTAAAATGAGTCCCAAAGTCCTACAAAACAAAATTAAAATTGTATTCTTTGAAGACCAGAAGTTCTAGCTAAACCCACAAAGAAATAAGTTAGAGGCATCTAACAGTGATCCAGGCCAAAGGGGCAGGGGAATAAACTACAACCAAATATTGAGACTAGATAATCGCTTACATCTGATTTGCAAGATAAAACAATTTAACCTTCTTCAATGGGTTTCAAAAACACTTCGGAATAGAAATAAAATCTGATAGGGATAGGAGTACAATCTGGCAGAGATGTGGCTGAGCGCTGAAAGGTATTCAGTGTCCCAGGAAACTAATGCTACCTTAAAAAAAATGCAGCCTAAGAAACAAAAGTAGGTAATTCATACAATAACGGAAAGCTGAAGACTATTTCCCATCTGCGTCTTCCCTTTTCTTACTTTTCTATTATTTATGCCAACAAAGATAATTTTCAGATGAGTGACAGAGGACAAATGCTTTTCCTTTTTTTTTTTTTTTTTTTTTTTTAAATAAAGGAAAAAAGTAAATTTTTTTTTTGGTTAAAAAAGATATATTTTTTTTTTTTTTTTTTTTTTTTTTTTTTTGGTAAAGCAAGGATAAAGTGCACTATTTCTTAAGCAACAGAATCACTATTTTATAATAAATATAAAGAGAGCTATATCCCATAGCTCTCTTTGCAACAGAAAATGTCCATCTGCTACCACTGGGTTTGCCTTGCACAAAGCTGCTTTGAAAACAACAACATTGTATTGTTAATTTAGACCTGCTGTGGATGTGAATACTTATGATCGGTTCTCCTTTAATCTACACAATGGAAAAATATCTTAATTAATGGAAAATGCTCAAAGGAGTGACCAGGGCACTGTCAGCCACAGCACTCACAAGACAAATTGTAATGGGAGATGTTTTAATGGAAACTTTCAGTTGGCCCTGACATTTTCTCCAATTATTAGTATTACTTTTCCCTCTGTTCAGCTGTGTTTTTACTTTTATTCCACATTGACCTCTCCTATCCACTTAACCTGATCAAAGTAAAAGAATGTAGAAATCCTAACTTCACAACGACATACCCCAAATGAACAGAGTCATTTTAAGAATATATTGTCTAGAAGGCACACATGATGATGGCTCATTATCAGTGAAATGAATAAAGTATAACCTCATTTTTGGTGTCACTGTTTCCTGGAATGCATCAGAGAGTCAGAAAAGGAAAAGCATAAAGAATTTGATTTACAGGTACCCCCTGCCCCTGAAAGTTCACAGTACTGTCACTTCATTTTTATGAAAAACCTATGTTAGTACCTTTTTCCAAGAGGTATACGCCTTGCTTTAAGCCATTTCTACTTGTTTCATAGGAACACTCTTTCTTGCTTTCTTTTTTTGAGAGGGAGAGATTGACAGAGCATGCATGTGCAGGAAGAAGGGGAAGGAGCAAAGAGAAAGAGAGAGGGAGAGAGAATGTCAAGCAGAATCCCCCAAAACCCAAGGGCCCCACACGGAACTCTACCTCATGACCTGAAATCATGACCTGAGCTGAAATCAGGAGTTGGATCTCAACCCACTGAGTTGCCCAGGCACCCCAGGAACACTCTATTCTCAAATAGCAGGGTGTGTGTGGGGGTGTCAATATTTAGGAAGAACTATGCTAGAGAGGCTCTCATATACCAGGGTATATTGGGAGAGCAAGACAAGCCTTGCAAGGGGCACTAGTCTGATATTATTCCAAAAAAGGTTTGAAAAGGATAATTCATCCAAGTATCTTTCTATTGGCCAGGAATTTCTTTGGCTGTTCATCCTTTCGGATTTTGATGCTTTTTAAATCATTTCTTCAGATGTATCTTATTGCTTATCGCTGCAGACATTCTCTATCAGATCATCTTCCTCCTAATATATTTTCTATATGTAATATGTGCTTTTTTGAAAGTACGTCTTTGTAATTTATTTCTCCCAGAATCCTATAATTTAAGATTATTATGACCATTTTACAGTTGAGAAGACTGAAGCTCAGAGTGGCTGAGAATTGTTTCTTCTCCAAAGCCTGATATTAGAGCCTGGAGTTTCTGGCTTGTGGTACAGGCTCCTCTCCTTCCATAATTTATGATCAAAACTTCCATTCAGGAGACTTGGGAGAGGCTCACAGGCTAGGAGAGGGCAAGAAGCAAAAAGAGAAGAGTGGGGAATGAAAGAATAAGGGGAACAGAGGTGGGAGGCTGAGGAATATAACACTTTATTTCCTGTATGAACCCTCAGCCATCTCTTTGCACTCTGGGTGGCTATTGTCCATTCAGGAAAAACTCTTAATTTTTTTTTTCTTTTGTTCATAGCTGTTGATAATTATAGGTTGAACTCTAAGCTCCTTATTCCCTGTTGTGTGACCTTGAGCCAGTCACATAATCTCTCTAAACTCAGATTCCTCATCAATAAATGAGAATAATGCTAAAAACTCCATCCCAGAGTCAATTCAATGAGATAAGGTATATAAGGCAACTCGGTAGCAGCAGTGCCTCGAACACAGTAATGGCTCAATAAACGTTAACTGTCATTAATATATAATAGATGTTTGTCAGTTTCTGACTGCCTAATGCCTGAATCCCCTTTATATATTTGGCAACTCAGCATTAGTGTTGTCCATCAGGTATTTCTGATTCTTTTTCTGAGCACATGGTAGAATTATCTTTCCCTATACCCTACTTCTTCTTGACTTTGGCTGTGGCCATGTTGCTTGCTTAGGCCACTAAAGTTTAAGCAGGGATGACACTGTCACTTCCAGTTAGAAGCTTTAAGCACTGGTATGTGTTTCACCACACTCTCTCTTTGCTATCATGTCCTTTAGCTTTGCACACAGAGGCTGTCCTGTCAGCCTAGGTCCCTTGAGTGAGAATGAGAAGAGGTCTCAGGCAACTAGTTATAGATATGTAGTTTGATTGGGGAAGAGGAAAGGAAAAGAAAGGAAAGGAAAGGGAGGAGAGGAGAAGAGAAGAGAAGACAAGAGAAGAGAAGAGAAGGGAAGAGAAGAAAAGAGAAAAGAAGAGAAGAGAAAAGAAAAAGAAACAAATATTTTGTGTTTAAGCTACTGAAATTTTGGGGGAGTTTAGGAACATTATTTGGCCTCTCCTTTCATCCAGCCCTCTGAGTCTTGGCAGAGCCCGATTCACATCCTGGAAGTGCAAAAGGATAGACACTTTTGTCATCTCTCTTATAGGCACTTGTTCCATAGTTGACCAATCACTACATCCACCTAAGTATATAAACTAGAAGATAGAATTGCAAAGAAGTAGGGATAGTGGATAAATGATTCGCACTTATTCTGGTGGCAATAGCAGTGCAGGAAATGTACATTTCTGGGAAAATCAGGGATAACAGGTATGGGAATAACATCTGGGATCTGGGGCCATTGGTGGAAATTTTTGTAAACTACTGTGCCTGGTTTTCAGGGACATCAGAAGCAGAGTCCCTGCTGGATAAGTCATGCTGTAGGACTCTGGCCCTGGTTGGGGTATGGTATAGTATCCCTGTTCCTGACCAATTTCCAACCTTCGTAGCGACTCAACTCTGCAAGCAGCTGATATAATTTCAATTCATTCATTTTCTGATTGAATCAGCCAGAATGTAATACTTGCAAATAAGATTCCTGAGTAACACAATATATAAAATAATTTTAGAATTTTCTTTATGTGCAGAGTTATTTTAGTATATTTCTGGCAGTTTGAAATAGTTGCTCTGTGTGCCATTGCTTGTCCATGCCAACAGTATACTTATTTTAGAAATGCCCACACTTTATTTTAGCAATTTCTTTTCAACATATTAAGTTCATGTTTTTTTTAAAGACTCTTAATGAATGAAATTCCACAATTAACTTACATTATAAATTATGTTAAAAATCTGACAGACCATTTCTTTTACTCTTACCTTCTGAAAAGTGTAAGGGAGTTAATTGCCCTGTTTGTTCACTGATTGGAACATTGTATGACTAGAAACGACTAAGGAATCTTTGTTTTAGGTGAAGTTCACTTGTTCTCTTTATTTTGAGCTTGGTTTTATCTACACATGAAAATGACCTAGAACATCTCAGAAGTTTCTTTCCAGCTCCATGATTCCTAAGACCCTGATTTAGTTACAGGAGTCAGAATTCCCACTGAGGGAGATATCTTTAGTTCGTTGGGCAAGATGATTACACTTCTAAATGGTTATTAATCTTGCCATGACTTGACAACTAAATGGAACTGGAAACCATGCACTGAGGGATGGGAGGAGAGAGAATCCTTACAAGTGCCCAGCAGAGATGTCATTTTATGTATCCTGGATTTACTTTTTGAACTTGGGGAAAAAATCAGAAGGGCAAGTTTATTCCCAGTGGCTGCACCAATACGTTGTTTCCTTGCTGAGTTCAAATACCAGAATATTTGATGGCCTCTCTGCCACCCCTTTTTGTCTGAGGTTCACCAAGTCTAAAAAAGAAATTTAAAAACAACAACAAAGTCTGGAAATATAAGCAGCCGGAGAGCTAGTTGGCATGACTCAAAGTAGAGGAGACATCAACAAGGATTTCCCCTATTCTGCAGTATGTGTTTCTGGAAAGGTGGAGAAGAAAACAGTGATATGGGGGAAAGGGGGTTATCCCAAGATCAGGTCCCTTCTATTGAAGGCTTAAACGAGAAAAAGTGAACTCTTGTGACATGATGAGACTTGGAGCCATAATGTGAGCAGGTTAAATCCCAAAGTGTGGGTTAAGGTAATTGCTATATGTGAAAGCAAAGGCTTTTCATTTCCAGAATTGCCAGTGAATGTGTTTTACAATATTTTGATTCATGGAAAGTGAAGCTAAAGGAAGGAAAAAACCCACAGTAAGCAATACATGGAGTGTGAGTATAGAAACTTTAGGTTGATAGAAGGCTCACATGCTAGAGAACACACGTTTCAGAAGCCAACGTTTAAGATCTGAAGACTTGTCTAACTTGACTATCATATTTGTTCTGCACATATAAAGGAGCTGGTTTGAGAGTCAGCAGTTCTCCCAGAGCATTCAGGTGATATGAAAATGGTCAAAGATATTTTTTTCCCCTTAGGAAAGACTCTCCCCTTAATTTATAGGTAGACTAAAGTCTGGAGACGTCTAATGACTTTCCAGAGGTCCCACAGCTTTTCCAGAGTAGAATCTGGAGTAGTGCTCAGGCTCTGAGGATGAGACCCTGATGTCTTCAGTTTATCTTCATTTCATTCACTTGGATCCCTTGTTGAGTACAATGGATGCTCTTCATATAGCTGTTTGTCTGTTGAGATTCAGCATCAGGACCCACTGCTCTGCCTCAGGGGATGTGCAACAGCCTGTCAGGGGCACTTTAACAGAGAGATAAACCTTTGACAGGTGTCTTAAAGTTCACTTTTATCCCAAAGTAACAGTTTATAAGGGAAATCTGAGAGATGCAGCATCCTAGAAGGTTTCATCTGGCTCTGGACCCAGCTTTTCCAGGATGTAAATTCCAACTCTGCCCCTTACTCCGTGTGTCATCTTGGGAGTGATAATGTCCCAAAACCTTAGTTTGCTGATGGTAAGATGGAGATAAGGATGATTCTGTTTCCTCACATTGTTGGGAGCATTTATTCATACAAGGGAAGGATGTGCACAGTCTAAAATCAGAGTTTGATGAACAGCAGGGGAAAGGAGAACCAGCTGTAAAAAGAATAAGGAGTATGATACATATTAAGAGAAAGGAGAGAGAATATTTGTCCTCATACTTATTAAACTTTGTTTTTATCTTAATATTCATTGACATCTATTGTTTTTCCTTCCTCTACTGCTGAAGTGCTTTTTTTTCCCCCCAAATATGCTTACGTTTGGTTACTCTCTTTGTAGGCATCAAATTCACAACCAACTCAAAAACAGAGACTTTGGGAAATAATAATTCTTCTTGTTCTCCTTCTTTTGTTTATTATTATTATTATTACTATTATTTTAAATCTGTAGAAGTTTTCCTTTGGGAATATCAGCAGGAAAATGTAGCCAGAGATTAAGTAGTGGTGATTGGACCCATGGTGACCTAGCATAGCTAGAAGAAAGGCACCAACTGTGGTGAGAGATTTATAGTTAGAGAGCTGGAATTGGTCTTGAAGGTCATCTTGTTGACTCATTCATTTTAAAGAAGGGAGAAGGGAAGTCCAGAGAGGTTGTTCATGTCCCTGAGGTCTCAGATCACTTTCACTCAGAGCACATCACTCTTGACTTTTCAGTTTTCTATTTATCTTCCTTATTTCCATTTCATTACATTCTTTGGAATGTTTCCCATGCTAGATTGGTATAAGCATTTAGAGCTTCTACATCCATTGGTTCCTACCTTATAAAACTCAACACCCCAAAAATGAATAATCAAATAAAATCCAATAAATAATCCAATTAAAAAACAGGCAAAGGACATGAATAGGCAATTTCTCCAAAGACAGATGACCAACACACACACATGAAAAGATGCTCAGCATCACTCATCATCAGGGAAATGCAAATAAAAACTACAGTAAGATATCACCTCACACCTGTCAAAATGACTAAAAGCAACAACACAAGAACAATGGGTGTGGTGAGGATGTGGAGAAAGGGAACTCTCTCACGCTGTTGTTGGGAATGCAAACTGTTGTAGCCACTCTGGAGAACAGTATGGAGGCTTCTCAAAATGTTAAAATAAAACCACCCTCAAAACAAAACAAAACAAAACAAAACAAAACAAACAAAAAAAACCTACCCTCCAATCCAGCATTGTATTACCAGATATTTACCCAGAGGATACAAAAATACTAATTCCAAGGGACACATTCACCCTGATGTTTATAGAAGCTAATACAATAGCCAAATTATGGAAAGAGTCTGTGTCCATTGACTGATGAATGGTTAAGGAAGATGTGGTGCAAACACTGGAATATTGCTCAGCCATCAAAATGAATGAAATCTTGCCATTTGCAATGATATGGATAGAGCTGGAGTATAATGCTAAATGAGATAAGTCAGAGAAAGACAAATGCCATACGATCTCACTCATACGTCAAATTTCAGAAACAAAACAAATGAGCTAAGGGGGAAAAAGAGAGAGAAGCAAGCCAAGAAATAGACTCTTAACTCTAGAGAACAAACTGCTGGTAAGCAGAGGGGAAGAGGATGGGGGCATGGGTGTGAGAGGTGATGAGGATTCAGGATGGCCCTTGTTTTGATGAGCACTGTATGGCAGTATTGAATCACTGCATCATACACCTGAAACTACTATAATAGTGTATGTTAATTAACCAGAATTTAAATAAACTTAGAAGAATGGTTCAATGAAAATTTCTGTGGCATTCTAGGCACCAGCTGACTTGTCCTGGGGCATGGGCAAGTGGAGTGGGCCTTTCATACGCTGAAACCTGTTAGGCATCGGTTCAGGGCTCTTTAAGGGGGCACCTGAATTTTTTTTTTTTAAAGAATTTATTTATTTGTTAGAGTGAGAGAGAAAGAGAGCACAGGCAGGCAGAGTGGCAGGCAAAGGCAGAGGGAGAAGCAGGCTCCCTGCGGAGCAAGGAGCCCTATGTGGGACTTGATCCTAGGACACTGGGATCATGACCTGAGCCGAAGCTAGCTGCTTAACCCACTGAGCCACCCAGACATCCCTATTTCGTTCTGATGACAATTTATCCCACTTGCTGGGGAAACTATTTTCATGCATCTCTGAGGTAGAGAGGGTTGTCTGGCTTAGACTCTCCTATGAAGCTCTTTTTCTATTAGTGGTATGGGATGCGTGGCTTGCTTGCTAAGCCCGAGAATCTTTGTGAAGACTGCCAACAAAAGGGTCCTCCAGGCTGAGGTTAGCAGCTAAGCATGTAAATCATCTGGCTGTGCTGTGGGGTTCTTTCTTAGGCAGGGTGCCCGAGGGTGGCATATTTTCTGGGACGGCCTCCCAGCTTCTTCTCATGCTTCCCTCCCCTTATCCAGGGTGGCCAGGAGCCCCCCTAGAGCCATGGGCTGGGAATCAGACACATCCACAGTCATGAATTTTGCAGCATCATTTGCATGTTTAACCTTCCTCTGCTTCTCTTATTCTCAGACAGATGCAGGCAAAGCCATTTCTGTAGGCATTTCCGTGCTTCTGAACAAGGTTGGGATGGGGATGAAATAATCATTTGGACTGTCTGAGTCTTCCTCCCCAGGTCTCCTCTAAGAAGAGCATATTGAAATGAAAAAAATAAAAATAAAAAATAAAAAAGAAGGTCATGTTGAGCCATGGTGTTGCAAAGATACCTTATCAGTAAATATATCATGGATTTTTATTTCACCCCTGACTTCAAGACCATATTATGGTTTATCTTCCACATCTGTACAGAAGCACTAACGTTGTGCATTTCTATTCTGTGGATACAGTACTGATAATGGAATCAGATCTGGCCTTCAGTTGTGGCCTCCCACTTACAAACCGGGTGAGCTCCCCTGTGACATGTGCTAAGATTGGTTTTGCTTACTCAGTATGGTCATTGTGAGGGTCAAATGCAAATAAACCTACTTGTGAGACTGTTAAGGGCCATGCAAAATAAGTGATTTAGAGGATAGAAAACACTAGGTAATTGTTGATTATATCAGGCCATTGTGATCACTATCAGCCCATCCAACTAAAAGGGATCACTTTCTGCTCTCTAGGTGATTTTTGTATCTAGATAGACCTAGGATCAAATCCAGATAATTCTCCTTCCAAGCTACCTAATTCTATGAAATGTATTGCAGCCCTCTGGATCTTGGTTTTGGTAAATTTGCCTTTTCAGACGTGGTGAGTATTTAGCTAGCATATACATGGAAGGGTTCCTGCCACCCAATCAATGATTTTTTATAATCATTTAATTTTTGACTATTGCCAATTACAAAGGAAATCATTGGTACTGTATGGAACAAACTCTTCTGGCAGGAAGTACTATCACTAAGACATGAAATTCAGTTATGAATTTCTGTCACTGTTTTCATTTATTTTTGTTTGTTTGTTTTGTTTTTCTTTTTTTTGTGTATGAATAGGGTCCTATTGTTAGGTTACCTGTTGTTTTGCCCACCTAAACTTAGTTTTTTCCTCCCTCCAGAGCTGCCTGCTCCTACCTTAGTGATTAATAACACAACCTTTGTAGCCGTATCTATAATAAACAGGACACAACATCATCTCTCCTGTGAGCCCTTCCCTTGGTAACAGTCGGGCCCACGGCTTCTTCTTCCATAATTTACTTTGCAGTTACTGCCTATTACTCAAGAAATTCTTATCTGTAACTCAAGTAGTACCTTATCATTCTTTTCTCGAATTGTCTAGAGCACACAGTGCAGTACTATAGACATACACACACAGCTTGAATTTTCTTTCTTTTGTGTTTTAACTTCTGAAGATACATTCTGAGTGCTTTCTGGAGGGGCCATGACTTTCCTAACTCACATAGTTAATGCAGAGTGGGCAGCCCCATGGGGGGCACATAGTAGGCATTTGGTATGAGTTTTTTGTCCGGTGGGAAGGGAACAATGGTTTCTATGGTGAATACCTGTCCATTTCATGCTATAGGGTTGCTGTTAGATTGGAGTTTTCTCAGGAGGTAGATAAATTGCTTTGCTCTATTGAAGACTTTCTAAGGGTCCTTACAGATGTTTGTTTGATAAATGAAAACAAGGAGTACCAGCTGGGCATTGATGTATAAAATTCTTGTTTTGAAGGATGCCAGACACAAAGGAGCACATACAGTATTACTTCATTTAGGGGCACCTGGGTGGCTCAGTCGGTTAAGCATCTACCTTTAGCTCAGGTCATGATCCCAGAGTCCTGGGATCAAGCCCCACATTGGGCCTCCTGCTCAGGAGGAGTCTGCTTCTCCATCTCCCTCTGCCCCTCTCCCCCGACCCTGTCATGCTCTCTCTCTCACTTTCCCAAATAAATAAATAAAATCTTCAAAAAAAATTACTTCATTTAATAAGGGCCCAAATAAGTGAAACCACATCTTTGCGTGATTCCTGGGAGGTGTAGTGACTGGCAGAATATGGGAGGAGGTTTGTGGGATACTGTGATATGTTGTATCTAGGTCTGAAGGATGGTTCAGAGAGGTGTGTTCAACTTTGTGAAAGTTCATGTAGCTGAGTGATTACAATCTGTGTGCTTTTGTTCCTGTATATTATTAATTGATAGAAGAAAAAAAATCTCATTTGTGTTCTCTCATTTATTTTGGTAGCACAAGAGTAAAAGCAATGTCAATTGGGTTCAAATAGAGATGACGCTATCATGACCTCTATTAAATACTGTCTGCTCCACATATCTTGGGAAAGAGAACTTTTGCTTATGTGGGATGTCTCTAGGACTTAAAAACACAGTTTACAGAGAAATAGAATAAAAGTCAGTGGTGGACAACCCGCAGTTTGTCTTGCCTGGACACAGCAGAAGTGGCAAGGGCACTCCTCTCGATCATTGATTATGAAAACAGACATCAGTGGGTCAGACAGCTAGGTCCCCGCTTAGGTCTGCAAGGGCTCGGCTGTCTCTCTGGGCTCACAGATGGACAGCTTTTGTGGAGAAAGTTGGCAAGGCATTCATTCACATATGCAAACCTCATGGTGTATTAAGGGAAACAAAGTGACTTGTGGCCTAATTTTCCTTTGAGGAAAGAAGTCTTAATTTATACAGAAACTAAAGCTTAACAGTCTAACAGCATATTTTTGCTAAACACATATTTTTTGGGGGTGAATAACAAGTCATTTAAAATGTTTCTTCTTTCTGGAAGGGCTTGCACACAAGCTTTGGTAACACTATTTTCTGTTGCTTAAGTGCCAATTCTTTCCTAGGGGAGAAAAGTATTGAATGCCATGATGAAACATGTTTTGCACCCACATGATCAGGATTCAGTATCGTGGTTTTCCAGTTTTACCCTAGGCTACCTGGGATGGTGTTTTTCAACTATGCATCAGAACCACCTGTATTACTTATTAAAGAAGTATGCATTTCTGGGCCCCAGTCCACATAATGAATCTCCAGTGGGCAGGCCCAGGTTACTACATTTGAAATAAACTCTCCTGTTGATTCTTTTAATTTTTTTTAAAGATTTCATTTTTTTGAGAGAGAGAGAGGGAGCACAAGCAGGGGGAGGGGCGGAAGGAGAAGCAGGCTCCCCACTGAGCAGCGAGCCCAATGCAGGGCTCAATTCCAGGACCTTGGGATCATGACCTGCCTGAGCCAAAGGCAGATGCTTAACAGACTGAGCCACCGAGCTGCCTGTCTCCTGTTGATTTTTAAGCACACTGAATTTTGAAAAACATTGGCCCAGTAGCTACTGGCATTAGTCAGACATACTCTAGTGGGGTAGGGGGATGTTGACCTAGGAAGCTTCCCAAGAATCTCTTGGAAGGAACTTGTGTTGGGAACACAAATTCTAATTTGTCTCAGAGAACCTCTAACCTTAGGTGAGAAAGATGTGCAAAATGTCCATAGCATGTCTTCTGGGGCAGGGTGAGACAAGAAGTTCTTTGTGCATAGATAAAGAGCCTGGCAGCCTTACCTTTCCAGTGTTTGCACCTCTGTCCTGTATTGGCAGGAATTCTGACTTTTGCACTCTTTTGAATCAGAAAATTGTCCTTTTCTGTTCATTTCTTTCTGCCACAGCAGGCTATTTCTAAAAGAACAGTGCTGCCTTTCTTTTTGTGGATTGTTTTCTTTCTTCCCAAAGACATTTGAAAGTCTCCTCCTCTCTGAGTTTTGCTCAGTTGACTTTATTATAAGGACACATCACTAAAAGTACATTTAGTTGAGGGCGGGGGGAACTTTGTTGGAAAGAAATTGCTAGAAATAAACTGTGAGGGAAAAAGATTACCTCTGATATAAATAAACATTTCTTGGAAAGGGCTGCAAAGAATAGCCCAAAGCAAACTCATTGGTTTCTTCCATTCCCAGAATCAGCATGTGTATTGGGATTAGAAGCTTCAAGAACATCAGACTATTGTCTCGTGATTTCACTATTTTCAATCTGAACCTTGCAATCTGAGAAGCTCTGGGAAAAGAAGGTGTTCAACTTTTCTTTGGTGAATTAAAAACTGGCTGATTTGCAAGTGAAATAAGGAAGATGTCAGATCTGAGAAATAATTTCTAGAAGCTATAGAGTTGGGAGTTTGGGTCCTCCATGGAAGTTTCATGGTAAGACCACGTATAATCCAACTGCTTGAAAGTATTAATAGCAAATATAAGTCTAGAGATGCCAACAGGCACTTGTCAAGGAAGATTAATTATAATCTAAAAATTTTGATATATGATTTTGAAAATTTCCCAAAACTAGGATGTCAGCTGGGGGCAGTATCTGAAGATACTTTCAAATTATGGTAACTGTGGGGGTAGGAGCTGCATGCTACTGGCATCTTGTGGACAGAGGCCAGGGATGCTGCTGAACATCCTACATGTATAGGACATGCCCTCTACCCTCTAACAAAGAACTCTCTGTCCTCAAATGTCAAATGGTCAGGATTGACTGTGAAAGCAAGCTACAGTACAGTGAAGATTATGTTGGGAAGGGCATTCTCAAATTACAGTGGCTCAGAAGGCTGTTTCAGTGATCTTTATAATAAGTCCCTACCTTGTGGGAAGTATCAAGGCTGCAAACTGGGGAAAAAAAAAAAAAAGATTTGTTTGTTAACATTACGAAAAGAATAGAGAACTCAAAATTTCTATTTGTTTCCATTGTCTCAAAATGGAAAGCATTTCCCAACTGAAAGGAAGAAAACTAAAAACAAAGTAAAGCACATTGTGGCCTAAGAAATCTGACAAGTAAAAGAAGATTCAGTTGATTTAAAAGAATTCAAGTATCTGAGAATGAAAAGAACTGTATTGCTACAATGCTAACACAACTTAGAAATGTGATTTCTGAATGTCAGCATCATTGTTGTAACCTCTGAGGGCTCATAAATACATTCCAAAAAAATGGAGACAGTCAAATAATGCCATTATTCTCAGAAAGGCTAGCTTCTGGTTGATATAAACTGGCAATCTTGACATTTATAACCATACAACATTTTGAAATAGATCATGAAATTGTTCATGTATCTTCAGAAAAGGCAAGGATCTATAGCCTCCTGTGTGTTTTCATTAAGAGGAAAATATCTCAAGCTGACTTCAGTTCCTTTACAGATACCTTTATGAGGATGGTAGATCCAAGGAGCTCTCCAGTTATAATTTTTTTTGAGGTCAGCAGAGCTAGTTGTAGTTGATTTTGTAGATCTATGCCCACCCCATTTGGAGGTCTCTAGTGGGCTTCTACAGGATCCAAACTTTGTACTGCCTTTCCTTTTTAAAAATTTGTTTTTAATTTTTTAAGCCAAAGGTTGAATGAGATGATGCAAAGCAAGAAAGAATAACACATATATCGTTTAAAATAAAAAATTCTACTTATCTCCCCCAACAAATTGGAATGATGATTCCAAAATCTCCAAACGGAACTTCAGGAGTTTTGAATACATGGTCTTTAATTTTCCTAAAAACGTTATACGGAGATGCAAAAACAAGGAAGAGTTGGTTTGCTAGCAGTTTCTGAAGAACATTAGTGGTGGAAATGGACCACAACATGAGCAATATGAGATCTTCTGTTGAAAGATAGAAACTAATAAAATGCTGGACTGCTTAGTGGGAGATCATTAAAGTGATTGTTTATGCTAATCAGGCCACATGGAATATTGTAGTATGTAGAATGTAGAATGTAGTTGTAGAATATAATATGTAGAATGTCATAATATGAATTTTGAAGAGGAATATTATGATTGAGCTAGTGTTTAAGATGAGGAACAGATGATGTTGAGTTGGTTTGGAAATGCAGAGTGGGTGAAGGTCTTCCTTAAGATTTCAGGAAAATTATGTCATAAGAAAAGTTGTTCCCTGCTAAGAGGTAAGATGGGGGTGTAGAAATTATAGGACTTTTAGGCCTCATAGAAAATGCTGTCCAACAATTGAAACACCAGAGAAGATCCTATCTACTTGAGAGCAATGCAGGGCCCTTAAAATGTTGGAAAATGGATTTTGAAGAAGAGATTCCTTCATTTGTTGGAAAGTTAGAGTACATCAGAAGGTCCCACACATGGTTGCTTACAAGAATCTCCTGGGAGCTATTTTTTAAACATACTAATATCAGGAATCCACCCAGAGAATCAAATGGAATAGATGTAGGGAAGGGCTTAAAATTCTAGATTTTAAAACAGTTGTGCAGATGATTCAGATGTAGAGTCAAATTTGAGAATTACGAGGCCTCTTCAATTTTGTGATTCTAAGTGAAGACAAGACCATATGGGGAAGATCAAGGTCCCAGCAACACCTCTGTGAACTTACACTTGCTTTCTGTCTATCTCAGATTTCAGTAGAGTTTATCAACCTCAGGTACCTTGGTGAAATGTTTACACAGATTATCTCACTTAATCTTCACAATAAACAAATGAGCAAGGTCTTATCTTTAGAATTACACTAGACTTGTGGAAGCTGAGATTCAGAGCAGTTAGATAATGACTTGGTAGCTGAACTGGGATTCAAGCCCAGATTGTCTAATGGTGAAGTTGGTCCTCGCCACTCATTTGGTCTTCTGCCTGCCCCTATGTTATTCTGAAAACAAAGGAGTGTTAGATATGGATCCTGGAAAATGATAAATATCAGAGATACTCTTGTTTTTCCTTACTCATCACCCTCTTTCTGAGACTTACATCCATTCTACAGGTTCCTCATGCTTTTTTTGACACATTAGTGAAGCCAATGTTTCCTTCATTCTTAAGATAGGAGACTATATTTCTTAAAATGTCAAAATCTTCCTGGACCTTTGATTTTGTTTTCAGATCAACACTAGCAATATTTTTGTGGCTTATCAAGGGCTTCATTTCTCTGTGCAGAATTTACCTGAATGGATTGGAAGGAAAGAAACTATTTCAAGAAATAATCCCAACAGACATAACCACCATGCCTTTGTCCTCACAAGCTTCCTATTGTAGGCAACAATCCATAAGAAGTTCCATGTCAAACAAATGCACTTAGGAATATATAGGAAGAAATACCTAGTCAACCACCAATATAATGTGAACATTCTTTGTAAATATTCCCCCACCAATTAAGCACAGCATGTGTGTTGGCATAGCCTTTCTCTGAATCTTAGGATAATACATGATCCACATCATTAAGCAATGGCTTAGAGTCATGCTTTTTCAGCTATATCAACTATCTATCTATCTATCTATCTATCTATCTATCTATCTATCATCTACTTATCTGCCTATCTGTCATTTTATCTATAACTATCTATCTTCTATCACTACTTACCTACCTACCTACCTATTTCTACAGACTTGAATTGATTCATTAAGACACTTGAACTGGGATTCTAATTTCCCCAAACACAACTGGTAGAAGAGTGGATATTCTGGAAGTATGTACAAACAATATGTCTTTGAACAAGGTTTCATGAACAAAGAGGGAAAATTGTCCCACTATTTGTCAGCTCTCAACTGCTCTCCTCCCAGGCTCTGAACAACTTTCATATAGCTGATGACCTTTGAAACACAAATCACACAAATCAAATGGCTTCTTCCTTCCAAGCCCAGGCTGATTTTTTTTTTAAGCCTTTTAAAAAATACAGTAGATTTAAATAAAATCTCCAGTTAGGCTGTGCAGTCATGTCTGACCTTTTTGTAAATACGATGAATTGAATTTTAGTGTAAACACTGTGCCCTGGTAAAGTTCTGCACTGTGGAATGGCAGGTCTCAGGCAGAGGCAGATTGGTTTTACTGAGCTGTTTCAAAAGGAAGAGAAAGGTGAGGGCCAACTGTCAATCCAGGGCAGGCTTGCCAGGGCTTTTTAATAAACCATTATTAGGCTATAGAATTTTTTCCAGGCTTTCGACTCTGCTCACGTCTAACTGGTCACGCTCAGTCTTCACAGCTGCTTCTCATATAACATCCTCGAGCACTTGCTGGAGATAGAGTGGGGTCTGAATTTCATCCAAGCATTGGATTTTCATTAAATTAAACAAAGAGCAAAAGGCGGGAAGGGAAAGGTGTATTTAATGGAGATTAGGCATGCTGTCTGATTTATAGGTTCTCTGAGAAATCCTGCTTCTTTCCAGTTACTTACCAAACGTCTGTTGAGCTGTGACTTGGGGAAGAGCAGAGCACAGCCCAGAGAGTTTGGGGGCAGTCCTAATGCTGCTGGGAAATGGGAGGGGCTTGTCCTTTTCCTTCTCAGGGCATTGTTTTGGTTCTGTTGTTGTTTTTAAATCTTTATAATCAGGATGCTAAGTCAGACATTTTTTTTTTGGCTGCTTTGGGCTCCATAATTCAAGTGCAGGTGTTGATAGATTTTTCTCTATAAAGATAGCAAATATATTTGGCTTTGTGGATCAAGAAACAAAATAGAGATCTTGTATCAGCGTTTACATAACAAGAGAGAAAAGAAATGTCCATAAACTTTTACTGAGATATTTCAAAATTCATTAATAATAATTAAGTAAAGTTTTTTTGAATTGCAGATCTTTTAATGAGGAGAATGGAATTCTTTTATCATTTTATTTGTTTTCTTTTGTTGAGGTTGGATAACATCTCAGCTGGGATTCAAAGTCAGTGTTCCCTATCATTAGATGGATTATAAATGTTCATCTGTAGAAATCATTCTTAGATCATGGGCCATGCAGAAACAAGATTTGGCCCATGGGATATAGTGGGTCAATCCCTGCCTAGTGGTGTAGAAAGAAACTTAAAAGAGGTAACAAGGGGAAATGAGTTAGAAGAAGGCATAAGACCACCTGAAAAGGAAGGATGTGTCAGGAAGATGGGAAAGCATGAAAAAAAGCATGGTAACAATTCATGGTAAATAGCATAGGTCATAGGGCAGTGGGAACTCGGGAAGGTGAAGGGGATTGATTCTAGGTGAATAAGTTCTCAAGCAAATGACACAGAAGAAAGAAAAATTCATCCTAAAGCCAACCAGTTAAAAATCAGTTTTGCCTAATTTGATTGGAATTTTTCCACCCATGTCACATTTCCTCTGACTATAATCATTATTTTGATTTTTTGACTATTAGTCAGTATTCATGGCAAATTTACTTTTTTAGATTTCTATAGCTTCTAAAATTCTACATACCTGCTGTCAAAATTTAGTCACTGAGTTCTGATGGCTGATATTAACAAGTACCCCTAGGGGCTCAGAGTGCTTCTGAATCCTGATAGGATGAAGTCAGGTAACCTTGATTAGTTTAAATGTCACCAAGTCAGCTAGTGATATACATGCAGGAAGATTTTGATGTGGTCTCTGAAGTATTGTTATATGTTTTATTGATTTTCATATCATAGAATAGTTTTACATTTTTGTTGGTAAATATCTATATCCAGTTTAATGATTTATGCTGTTGAGATGTCCCCAAACAAAATCAGATCTTCCCCAAGTGGCCTGAAAATATGTACCCATTTCTATTGAATACTTTATGCAAGCTTCACTAATGGAGCTAAAGCAATAATGTTCTACACTAGATAGAAAAAAAAAAATGACTGGTGGTCCAGAAGGACATGTATCCCATCCTTTCTGTGAGGTCTGTCATAGCCTGAGTTCTAGAAGGCAGAGCCTGAGGCAAGGGTTAAAATGCTTTACTAGGGAGATATAGACTAGGGTGGGAGGGTGAGGTAGAGAGAAAAGGAAAAAAAAGATATGAAGCAATGTGAAGTACTACATTACCAAGCTGGCTTTGGTCTTTACAAAGAGACACTCCAGAAAGCTTGGCTAGTGCATCTACTGAGCCTAAATGGTATCCCAGACAGTTAGTTTGAAAAGAGTCTGGCTAAGAAAAGTCTATGAGAGAGATAAAGGAGAGGAAGGTTTTGTTTTGTTTTGTTTTTAATCTACCCTGCCTAGCTCCTGTTTCTCATTGGTTCAAATTCATCTCATGGGAAATTAATTTCCCCACACTTCTAGATTACATAATGTGGCTCCTTTGGCATCCTCTTGGAATGCCAGCTCTTTTCACCTCCAGTGTGGGGTTTCACATAAGTCCAGAAATAGTGGAGAGACTGAAACTCCAGATGTGCTGCCACTGAGGTCAAATGCATGGCCATAACCCATGGGGAGGGTTAAAATTCCCAGAATGAGTGACTGGTCACCTCCTGGTCGTGGTAGTGTAGTCTGAGAGATAGGCAGTCAGTGGAGTTTGTATCACATACAAATTCTTTAGTCAGATGCCAAGTTAGCCTTACATGAGAGCTCCTACTAGAGAGAGAGATCAATAAGCTAGAGGTTGACCTGAAACTGGTAAAATTTAGATTTCTAGAGAAGTAGCAAATGGCCATTCCTTCCAAAGTAATTAATAATAACGTGATACAAAGATAAAAGTCTGGTAGGCAAATGCTTAGGACCCTTAGTAAACTTGTCTGGCTGGAGTCATCTTGGACTTGTCTTCCCCATGTTATTTATTTACTCCTGTTGTTTCTTGCCCCCTTTTCCTTTTGCAACAGAAGCAGAGTCACATAAAAGGACATTTTTTAAAAATCCCTAGGTTCTATCCTTTCTTAATGCCATCTTTTCTTTTCCTACCATAGGCAGAAATTAGAAGCCTATTGGAAAGATGCAATGAAGTTTTGTGTATAAAGCCCTCAGGACACTGTGATCAATGAATGTCTTCTTTCCCTTACAGCATGCTTATTGACATTTCTTACACTGATAAAAAAGGACTTTTTCTACCATTGCAGAGATTTTGACTTTTTCTAAATGATCACATGTGAGGGTCTCTTAGAAAGATGCTAACTTTTTACCTGGCTTTGACCACACTCAACAAGCAATAAGCACTTTCCAATCATGAGAGTCTATGATTTTTTTTTTAATCCTAAGCTTAATAAAGGCAATGTTTAATTATCTGAGATCTTTTCCTATTTATGTTATAGAATTTTAGCCACAGAGAAAGGTTAATATCCAGTGTATGAATAAGACATTTTGGGGGGTATGTGTACTCATATGATCTGGCTCATTTCTAAAAGCAGAGAACTTTACATAAGCTAATATCCTAGAGTTTGCAATTAGTTATATTTTTCCATCAAAATTTAATTTTAAGACTTGTACCAGACTATATTGACATGGCATAAATAATTTATGTGAAACATAGTTGGTACTTGCTGGATTTTAAGATTCCCTTCGATTAATCCACCTGGCTGGACTTATTCCATATTAGATACGACTTTATAGTAAGGCTCCATAAACTGACTCCTCAGCCTAGGCTTCATTATCGTCCCTGGAATCCGCCATTACCATTTTCTCGTATGTTCTCCACTCCAATGGAAGAGCCACATTCGGCTAGCTTATTCACTCATCTTTCCACAGATCCTGCTTCTGTGTAGGCTAGAACAGAGTGGCAGTCAGCTGAAGGCTGTAGCTAGTCTCAGAAAATATTGTGGATGATAATGAGCAACCAGTAATGTGCATTTGAAAATAACCTTTAGTACAGAAGTAATAAGTTGTCATTATAGGTCTTTCAGAAAAAGTAAACAAAACAAAACAAAAGAACCCCCACAACAAGACACCCCACTTGGAGACAGATATTCTTTATTTAAAAAAAAATTTTTTTTGAAGATTTATTTATTTGAGAGGAAGAGAAAGAAAGGTAGAGGGAGAGAAAGCAGCAGAGAGAAAGGGAGAAGCAGACTCCTTGCTGAGCAGGGAGCCTGATATGGGACTTGATCCCAGGACCCTAGAATCATGACCTGAACCCAGGGCAGACACTTAACGAACTGAGCCACCCAGGAGTCTCTGGAGACAGATAATTTAAACATTTTGTTGTCTTCCTAACTTTCTTCATTCCTTTCTTCCTTCCTTCCTTCCATCCTTCCTCTTTCTCTCTTGCTTCCTTCCTTTCTTTATCCCTTGCTTTCTGTACCCAAAAATATATACACAAAGAGTTCTTTTGTAAGAATGAGAAAATTGTATTAAAATACGCATGCTAGGGCACCTGGGTGGCTCAGTGGGTTAAGCCTCTGCCTTCGGCTCGGGTCATGATCTCAGGGTCCTGGGATCAAGTCCTGCATTGGGCTTTCTGCTTGGTGGGGAGCCTGCTTCCTCCTCTCTCTCTCTGCCTGCCTGTCTGCCTACTTGTGATCTCTCTCTGTCAAATAAATAAATAAAATCTTTAAAAGAAAAATATGTATGCTATCTTATATTCTTCTTTTTTCTTTTCATATGTGGATTTCTTTCTATATATGTTTACTTTCAAAGGTTGCATGCACTCTATCATCATTATGCATTATAACTTATTTAATTTATTTCTTATTTCTCTATTGATGGAGATTCATATTATTTTCTACTTTTCTTCCATTACAAACAATATTGAAATAAAAATACTGGCACACATATCCCCTGGCAAAGCTAGGGGAATCTATTGAGAAGCTATTAGAAAAAATAAAAGCTCTGAGCAAGGTGGTCAGTTACAAAATGAATATATCAAAATCAATAGCTTTCTTAATATACCAACAGGAACTGGTTAGAAATTTTAATGGAAAAGGAGATACCATTCACAATAGCAACAAAAGCATAAACTACCTAGGAATAAATAATAAGTTTCTAAGACTTATGTGAACAGAATAACCTTCTGTATAGAAAATAAATAGAGAAAGAAATGTTTGTTCATGTATTGGGGAAATTAGTATTACAAGGATGTAAATTCTCCTTAATTAAATCTATTCTGCCAACCTAATCCTCATGGAAATCCCAACTGTATTTTTATGTACGTGGGTGCAAGAGAGGATTGGACACAGTATTTCCACAATCCCTCTGCCAAGATTGGATTATGAGAGTGAGCTGAGCACACACACCTGTCTCCCATTCCCCCTCCAAATTCCTAGAAATAACATGAAGCACAGTGTTTAAATACACATCCATAACAAGAATGGAAACCAGAAGGAATTATCTAGATAGACATGTATCACAAGAAATCCCTGAAATAGTTCAGATTGGATTGAAATGGGAAATCCACAGCATACAACGTCAAAAGAATGTGGGATCCATTTCAACTGAGGTTTGGAAGTCAGGAGAGACAGAGAAAAGAGGTGGAAGAGGCCCAGGGAAAACCCTCAGAGTAACTGTGTGAGGTGTTACCGAAGGAGAAGCCACAAGGCTCAGTGTTATCCCCTCCTCCGAATTGTGTCAAAAAGTATATAGCAAAAATATCTAGCTTCCACTCTACTTCCAGCAGAAGTGATGATTAGGGTCACTTGGGCCTGAGGGAAAGGACAGTTTCCAGGGTGGCTGCTGACATCTCATGGAGGAGAGGGTCCCAAAGGTAGTAAGAAAGTGAGCCTGCCCTGCCAGGCAGCACAGTCTTCTCTCTTCACAATGAACCATGACAAAGGCACAGTACTCACAGACAGGCTAACAAAGAATCACAAGGTCAAGGATGAGCATACTCCCAGGAATCGCTCAATAGTTTGGGAAAGCTAACATCATGAAAGAAAGCCACCACAATCAACAAATTGAAGAATGAACACAAACAATCAGAATTAATAGAGCAAACAGAAAAAGAAACATATGTCTTACAATTTTCTTAAGAGTCAATTTCTCTCTACGTAGTTCTTTTAAATATGTGTGTAGTATTCTAAAACATGCCACACATTAGCTAACCATTATCTTGTTGAAGGCATTGGAATAGTACCTCCAGTTTTCCATTATTATATGTAGTATGCAAAAATGATCCTTGCATAAGCCTCTTTGAATGTATATGTGAATATAATGTCTTCAGAGAAATGTGAAAAGATAGTGTCACACTAAAACATCAATTAGCTAAATATGTTTCTTAAAGAGACATATCAACTGTCCTATGATGACTGACATTTTGTGATAACATTCCTTAAATTGTGATTATTTATTACATATCAATCCCATAGAGCAGTGACCTAATTAAATAGCTTTAGGAAGCATTTGGAAATAGGTATATTTTTTCCATTGTAGGAATTAATGTCATTCTAAGCTAAGAATTCTTATTTTATTTTTGAATCTTATTTTGATAAAGGCAAGATTCCTGTTATACACGCCTCAACATTTTTCAAGCAATGAGTATTGTATTCATATTCCATAAAATAATTCAACATGGAGCAGAATTTGGGGCCTCACTCATTTGGTCACCTGTGACATAGAATTGACTCAAAACTGTTTTCCGAGGAAAAACTTGACTGGCCTTGCCTTTGGATTAATGGGAAAAAAGGAAACTCTGTAAGTTACACAATTCTTTCTGAGCAGTTGATTTGCTTCCTTTCTTATGAACACTGTGAATTGTGTAGCTGACCTGGTTTTCCTTTTCCCATTGGCTGCCAGCCACATCGTGGGTCACAGGCTCACACTGTGATGTGCATTTTAAACTCCATTTCTATTCTTTGTTTATGTCTCTGATGTGTTTTTCTTTTTAATTCTCTTTTCACTTCACTTTTAATTTTGTTATCTCTCAGATTTTAATTTCTTCTCATAAACCCCTTTAAATTATTCTGAAGCAAAGTGTGATAAAGATGAATAACTAGTATAGGCCTTGACTAAGTAAAAAATAATAAACATGCAACATACAGGCTACAAGTTATACTTCTTAATGATACTGACACCTTCAAAATATTTATCTTGAGAGAACATAAATTAGTTACAATTGATGAAATCACTGACAAAAACATCTTTGAAACTTCTCTTTTAGAATTTCATCCAAAGATGTTGGCACAGAGCATAAGCTTTTCCCATGGTTCATAAGATTTTGTGGGTCATTTCAGTTTTTGGAAAAAGCCCAAAGTGTTCTTCATGGTGAAACCTGCTAACCTAGATGGCTCATTAAGCTGGGTAATCATTGGCTCTTTTTGTGTGTTTTTTTTCCTTATTTTGTTTTATTTACAGATATGAGATACGATATAAACTGATGAGACTTTTTTTAATGTAGTTAATAAACTGGCATTAAAAGTGTATCCCAGGGGCACCTGGGTGGCTTAGTGGGCTAAAGCCTCTGCCTTTGGTCAGGTCATGATCTCAGGATCCTGGGATCGAGCCCCATATCGGGCTCTCTGCTCAGCAGGGAACCTGTTTCTCCCTCTCTCTCTGCTTGCCTCTCTGCCACTTGTGATCTGTCTGTCAAATAAATAAATAAAATCTTAAAAAAAAAAAGTGTATCCCAAAGAATAGCTTTATGTGAGTTTGCATTGTTGGAAGGACATGCCCTTTTAGGAAGTGCATTAATTTGAGTGTATTTTTCTTAACTGTTTCTCAAAAGCACTCATCAGCCCCCAATCCCAAACCCAATCTCACACCCACCAACTGAAGTAAAAAGAAAAGGTTCAGTAAAGTATAATTCATGGTGATGAGTGCATCACAAAGAAAGTCTATATGGATGGATTCCCTTCATATTCTATATGAATACAGAATACCACTTAGGACCCTGGGCATTTTTCTCATTCTCTAATTTACCTTGATGCCACAGGAGACATAAGAGATTTGTCATATATGCTGGGGACACAGGTCTCCATGCCTTTCATCTAACTGCCACTAGTGGAATCATGTAGTTATTTGAGAGTGGGAAAGCTGAAACCATTTTGTCCCTAATGAAGGACTGTTTATAAAGTTTTGCTCATGTCCTGTAACTGCTGCTCCTGGCCATAAGCCACTTCTGACATGCGCTCCATGCTTGATGTCACTGCTTTCGTGTCCACAACATTACAGAATATTACATCTAGAAGGGATTAACCAGTCTGTTGGGATCCAGGTTGGTATAAAACTATTGGGTGCACTGTGGTGCATTGTTGGAAGGTCCTATGCTTTGCATTAAATTTGATGCTTGTATTAAAGTTGCTTCAAGAACTGTGGGGGTGAAAAAGAGAACTATGAAACATACTCAACATGAGTAACATTGGAGAAGACTGTTTAAGAGAAGGGGATCCCATTTTAAACATAAACAAGTTTAGGGTGCCAGTGGAAGAGGGAACAGGGACTGGAAGGACCAGGAACTGACAAAGGGACAAGAAGATGATGTGTGCAATATGGCCCCAGATGATCTCCATGTGTAGTTTGAAGGATAAGATACAGCTATTTAAACATGAGGTTTAAAGTAGGGTCATGCAATACCAACTTTTATTTGAAAAACAGGGTAAAATATCAAAGCGGGGAATGATGAGATATGGAGTAGAGTTCTGCTGGTATAAAATCTCTTCTATGCAGATGGAATGATGAATTATATGTAGAGTTTTGTCTGAGCAGATTGAATTAGAGTTGCCAAAAAAAAAAAAAATGCTCAGCATCTCTTAGGATTAGACTAAGTAGGATTAAGAGGTGTCCTCTGGCACCAACACCACAGACTCAACACTGTACTGTAGAATGTACAGGGAAAAGCGATTCAGTGTGTAACATAACCCACAATTTTAGACTTGAAGACCCTAAAACCAAGGAGATGACTGATGAAACTGAATCAGATTGTCAGTTCAGAGTTTGAGTCACCAGGTTGCCTCTCTTTGCTCCCATTTCTGCTCAGGGCTGCCTGTCCAAAGTAGGGAAATCCCCTTTGTAACTATTCTGAGTTTCAAAACATCCTGTCCATGGGCTCATTGATGTTGATGAGTTCTCCTCGTCTCTGCTTTGTTTAGAAATCCCTGTGACACTCTGGAACATGTAGGAGCTGCAACTACTATTTCTAATTTCTGAAGAGAATTCTGCCTGTCATAATGCTGATCCCTCTGGATATTATATATCAGAGCAATTATCTAGGGCACCCCTTTGCCCTCTTGCTTCATAAACATCAATTGAAATGGGCTGTAATTGAATAGGAATGAATGCTGGTTAACCCTGCCCTCCCCCTTTGCGGTGTTTAGGTTTTGAGCTAACTGATTGTCTGTACTTATTAGCAATTTACTTTTGAAAAATGTCTCAGTGACTTTTTCTGTATTCCTTAAATAAGGATATGGCAGAGGGGGAGGAGCAGACTGCAGGTGATAAGGAGATAGCAACTAGAGAAAAGGGAAAAGAAGAATCACGTTTATGTCTATTGTTCTTTCATGGTTCTTCAATTTTGAGTCCTACAAAGCCATTTGTAGCATTTGTGGATAAGCACATCAATTTTAATATTGAACAGACAGAGTTTGAAATCCCAGCTAAATGACCTTGGGCACGTCACTTAACATCTCCAAGACTTTTTCCTTCAGCAAAATAGAGATAGCTGAGTGCCCCAGTCAGTTGAGCACTCGACTCTTGGTGTCAGCTTGGGTCGTGATCTCAAAGTCATGCGATCGGGCTCTGTGCTCAGCAGGGGTCTGCTTCAGATTCTCTCCCTCTCCCTCTGCTCCTCCCTGGCTCATGCATGCTCTCTCTCTAAAATGAATATTTTTTTTTTTTTTAAGATAGGGTTAGTAAGAATGCCTGTTTTATAGGGCCATTGTGAACACTAAATGAGATGAATGAAACATGGGTATTATATCCCAAGACTGTAATATTTGAGAGTGATGTTCCTGGGACCACGCCCCTCACCATCTGGAGAAGTCAGTTGAGAGAGGAGAAAAGGAGCCTTGACTTGTTCAAGTCCTTCATTCCAGTCTGCCTAAAAGCCAGTCCCAATTCCTTCCTCTTAGGCTTTGTTTATGGGGTTAAAGAAATTCTCCTATTTTGTTTAAACTAGTTCAAGTTGGACTTCTGTCACTTATTACCTAATAGTTCTCATACATTGGATATGTGTACTGAATACAAGTCTGCGTCCAGTTAAGTGAGGATAATACAGTCAAATTTGAGTTTCTTCTCTTGTGGCAGCATGCCATCGATTAGCTCTTACCCTTCGACTAATCAATCTCTCCAACCTTCAGTTTCCTTCTTGAAAGTGGGCAGAGTAACATCATGGGTCACGGATACTGAGATACTTTATCTAATGTGCAGACAATGATGCATAGAATACAGTAAGTGCCTATTAAATGTATGTTCTCTCCCTTTGCATCATTTACATACTAAGGAATAACTCATTTTGAAGGAAATACTTTGGAGCATTTCTTGGATGCTTCTTGTAGGATAATCTTGAAATTTGGGATTTGGGATCCTAGTCTTGAGGTTTAGAAAGAAGTCTGCCTTGAGCTGTCAGAAGTTGAGATAAAAGATGCAGAAAATGTTGAAAATGTAAAATATTTGAAATGGTCAGAATACAGAAATCTACAAAACTTGTGTCCACTCACACCCAAACAAATATGATGAGTTTTTCTTCTGAAGAAAGGAGAGAGAGCGATTTGGGTAGTAACTCCTAATATTTAATATGTTGATAGAAGCTTCTACTTTCCATGAGGTGCATAGTTTTTAGAGAGTATAAGGCAGGCAGTTTGATTCATTTTTTGGTTTTTGAGTTTATTTTGCAAACAGTATTCCTATGAGGTTCATATTTAACAGATTACTACATTTTCTTTTTGATGGAACAATGTCTCTTCCCTGGTGCTTCTTTATGAATCTGATAAATAAAACAAGATCAGGTAAGGCCAAATGGCTTCCTAGAAGGGATTCTTAAGTTTTGTCACACTGGAATAAAAAATGAATTTAGATATTCTGGGAAAGACAAATTTAGATGTTCTTTCCTAGAGATCCATTCACTTTGGAGATCTTAAAACTGTAGCCCTAAAATGTGAATTCATAGCAAGAAGTATCTTGATATAGTACAGTAATTTCAGGAATTTTTTTTTTTTTAATGCCACCAAAGAGTTGTATTTTGAAAGATTTTTTTTTCCCTAAACTGTACTCTTTTTAATTAGTTCCATCTGTGTTATTACCGGTTTTTCATTTAAACATGAATCCAGATTTAGGCCAATCATCCAAGTTTATCATAATATTATGAAATTGCATAAATCATTCCTTCCATTATAATGCTACTACATAATGAAGTTAAGTAAAAATACAGCAGTAAACACCATTCATTGCTATGGGTAACTTTATTTTAGCTGTTCTCTGCATTTGGGTTTGACTGAGTAGGCTCTACTTGGATAGAGGTATCTTCTGGACTTGTGTCAGAGTCAGGTCCATGTCCAGAAAATCCTATGACGAGGCAGTTTGTTATACAGGAATAGTTTCTAGAATCTTTTAAAGAATCTTTTCAGAGTTTCTGGATAGCACGAGGATATCCTGACCTTATATAAAGCAAAGAAAGTCAATTTTTACATTTTTCTTCCATAAGCTTATAATGAAATCCTCAAATTCCAGATGTCTAGAAATACGGAAACTAACTCATAAGCTTGTGCTTTTTCTCTTTCACTAACCTGCAATCCTCAGCTGAAAATCATTGGTTTAGCATAAAAAGAAAAACAAGAAGAAATTGTTGAAAAGTATAGTTTCATTCCAGCCCAGTTATTAGTAAAGCAGGTGTTCTATGACACCACTTTCTCCCTCTGATCAACTTTAGTGATCCACTGCTGTAACCATGAGGGCTTTGAACTGGGTAATATTACTGGGTCATTCCCAGCAATGAGAAAGTCTCCTTCCTATAAGAACCTTTGCTACTTGCTAAGCATCTTGCGAGTTGCTTGATATGCATTACATCCAGTTAGCTCTCCCGGCAGCACTAAGGGACAGGTATTATTAACGTCTACATTTTACAGATGAGGAGACTAAGGCTAATCAAAGTGATTTGTAGGAATCCTCACAGCTAGTGAAGTAGTGGGGACTAAGACTTGTTCCCATAATAGCATCCACACTTGAATTCAGATTCTATTTTGCTATGTAACTTGTACTCTATTCTACCTGTCCATGGTGGGAAGACAAATGCTCGTTGTTTCTTCCTACAAAGACTCCTTGTAGAGTTTCCATTGATCATGAGTCAATAGGTCCCACCTTCAGAATCCCCCCACTATGGGCTGATTAGCCTCAAAAACACCACCCTGCTCTTGATCTGTCTGTTTCTCTTGTCGTTCCCATTCTGACTGATACGTGTTTTATATTTCCTATGACCTCAGCACATATATCTACCAATTCTGCTTCCCTTACCAAAATTTGGGGGGCTGGTCATTTGTTCTTTGAATAATCCTCTCATAAACCCTTTCTTCCTGAGCATTGGTACTAGATGGATTAGATAGAGGATTAGAAAGGGTGGAATTTTGGAAATCTGGGCAACATAAGTATGATTTTATTTCTGGTCCATAGTAAATTCAGTGGTCCTGATAAAATCTGAAAGTCCGCTTGTAGTATGACTTCAAAGATTGGGGAAAATGATGTTTTGCTTATCTGTCCTTGGTAAAGCCTTCTATTTATATACAACAAGTTCGTGTTCAAATCTATACCTTTCAAATTAAGGCCTGGTTGGAGTTTCATTGGCATCAGTGATGTCCAGGCTAATCTGCCTGGATGAGAGAGCTGTTACTTAATATTTAATGAAAAACTTACAGTATTAATCCTCATCTCAAGTTAAAGACATGAACTTGATTCAGATGAGATGTTTGCTTTGCACTCATTACCTGTAACTGCAATGTCCTGGTGCTTTTCTCTTCATAACAAACCTTTCTGGTATTTCGTTGACTTTACTTTAGGAAGTACATGTTTTTTTAACCTAATACTCCTCCATCTGTTTCCATTTATAGTAGATTCAGTTATTGGTCCCATTTTCCCCCCTTTGCCAGTAACTTTATGATTCCTTCTCCTTGACTTTGAACTTGATCCTGTGACTTGTCTTGGCCAATAGGAAATTACCACATGCAACATAGGGAGGGGCTTTAAATGTACCTATGCACTGGGCACCTGGGTGGCTTAGTCAGTTGAGTATCTGCCTTTGGCTCAGGTCATGGTCCCAGGTTCCTGGCTCGAGCCCCACTTTAGGCTCTCTACTCCTCAGCAGGGAGCTTTCTTCTCCCTCTCCTGCCTGCTGCTCTGCCTGCTTGTGCTCTCTCTGTCTCTTTCTCAAATAAATAAATAAATAAAAAGTCTTTATAAACAAAGAAAGAAACAAACAAACCTATGCACTGGGGTGATCCCTTTTGCACCCCTGCCCTCTCCATGAGAAGAACATTCTGTGATGAGCCTGTGATCAAAGGAAGGGGAGAGACAAGTGGAGCAGCTCTTCACATCTGCTGCCTGAAGTAGAGGCAGCCCAGCAAACCCACAGATTTATAAGTACAAATAAGTATTTTAAGAAATTAAATTTTTAAGTGATTCATTCCACAGCAAAAGTTAACTGACACAGTATTTTTCTTTCTCTTTTCCTGGTGTGCTCAGGAGAGTACTGGGTAAAGAAAGCAGAGTTTTGAGCTACTATCTTAGTGGTTTGACGAAAGTTGCTCTCCCCTTTGAATGTTAATGTCCCCCTTTCCATGAAGCAATTGCACTGAGGTAGGAGCAGAAAGCATAGCTCTATTCAGTTCAGAATACTTCCGATGTGGGAATATCACCAAAGTGGTATTGTAGTGAAATTTTTGGAAATAATGAACTGGCAGACGTAAGTCAGTGGACCTGCCCTCCTGGTAATACGGAATTTGTATATCCTTTCAGCAGGAAAACAGAGGTGTTTGGGAGGATTTACTGGTGTAAAAGGAGGGATTTGATGTGAAGCTACCATTTTATCAGTCATCACTTTGGCAAGTCAGAGTCATTGAATGACGTCATGATGGAAATCACCAGAGACTAGATGGTATTTCTCTGCATGTCTTATTCCTTTGATTGTTTATGATTTATTCACTTTTAGAAGAGTCTAACTAAAAAGGATTATCAATTTCCCAGTGATGAATAAATGAGCCCCCATCACTATCCTTTATTACTTCAGTTTAGCTAATTCCACATTTCTGTTTTTAAAATCTGAATACTAAAATACATTCAGTTCGCACTAACACAAATTAGATTTATGGTTTGCTAATTTAAAATTCCAGTGTGGAGCAGCCTTTGGGTGTAGTTAAACTGAGGTCTTGAATCTGTTTTTCAGCAATTCTCTTTGCTTTATTCTTGCTATGTGTTGAGTTCATCCTCAGGCTGGCTTCCTTATGGTCACAAAATGGCCACCAGCCGGAACTCAGAATATGTGTTTCTATGCTTACATCAGGGATGGGAAGAGAATGGCTTCCCACAATCATTTGGACAAAGGTTTTCATCCCCTCTCTTAACCTCTCCTAATTCAGCCACTTTGGCAAGAGGTATGAGATTCTCTTGAGAGTCTTAGAGCCATTGGGATACATTCTGAAGCGTGGGGATGGGTCAATCTTATGCAAAAATCATTATTGCTACTGCACAATGGGGATGGCATAGAATGAATGCTTGGAGAGGCAACCATACCATCCTCTGAAGAGCAAAATATGTATTCCTAATGTAAGGACCTATTTTATATTTTTATATTTTAGCAAGAGACTTTCATTGAGGTTAAACAAAAACCTTGTTGTTTAACCCTTATACTGTCCCTGCTCCCCTTCCCCCAGGGGATTCACTTAAAAACAAGTCCCGGAAACCAGCTCCAGGTAACAAATCCCAGATATAAGGGTGGGTCAGGCCAGGTGGAGACATCGATCAGTGGGGGGTTGCATACTGTCTCCCTAGCTACCAAGGAGTATGGGCCCCAGCCCTTTGGTAGCCTTTTTGGCGCCAATCCTAATCAAGATGTTTAGGCTGGTTCAAATGTCTACTAGGGTAAATTGTAATTCAATTGGTCACCTAGCATCACTGTGGAGTTTCCTGTGTGTGTTACAATCTCATTGGTCACCTGTGCGTGGCCAGGCCCAACAGCATGGCCTTTGCCCTTAAAAGCTAGTCTGTGAAACAGAGAAGGGTCACCCTGTCTTGTAAGAGGTACGTCCCCGAACGTTGGGTTAGATTCTTGATGCTTGGTGTGAAATAAAGCTTTGCTTGGCCCTTGCTTTAGATCAGTCTCACTCCTTTAATCATGGACCCATTATTGGGGCATAACACCTAACTTATTTCAATGTGTGAAATAGCTAAACATATGTGTTGTAAACATTCATTGAGATAGTTAACTGAGCTAAGCCTTCAGACATTAACATTTTGGAATATAAGGGCTGCCAGAGTCCAAATCTGCAGGATATCCTAGGACTTTATAAAGTTGAACCTTGTCACTGATATGATACAATAGACTTGAAAATGCAGGAGGTCATGAAAAATTGCTAACTTTCAACAAAGTGCAGAATAGAAGCTGTCCTCATTTTTCTTTGCCAAATTGTTCTCAGGGCAAATAAATAGCAGAATTTTGAAGAGTTGAATAGCAGTTTGTTGAAAAAGCAGTCATTGTTTCCAAAGAGATTTATTTATTTAACAAACACTTATATAGCATTTACTATTTGCCAACCACACTTATAAGCACTTTACAAATATTAACTCACAGATTTCTGTTTCTGTAGCTGCTTTGGGTTAAATTATTAAGCCTCTAAATTTAAAAGCACCTGAGCCAAGCATGCCATGCTCACAGAAAAAATGCAATGTCCTTGGAATTTTAGAAATGAGAATTTTGAATCTCAGCATTCATATAAATGTTTTGACAAGGTAGACAAATTTTTAGCCAAGTTTGAGCCCACTTAACACTGTGGAAGTACATTCTTTGTCATAACATCCCTGAAGTGGATAAGAAGAGTAAGTGTCAGTGACATGACCATTGAATTAGAACTGAGATGGCTCCAAGGAATAAATTTCAAGTTTTTTGAGAGTAAATTATTCTGCTAAATACTATTTTTCTTTATAACTATATACCTTTGTACATATCTTATGTATAATTCCTTTTTTACAAAGATTTTATTTATTTATTTGAGAGAGAGCACAGGTTGAGGGAGGGGCAGAAAGAGAGGGAGAAGCAAACTCCCCACTGAACAAGGAGTCCAAGGTGGAGCTTGGTCTCAGGACCCTGAGATCAGATGCTTAACCAACTGGGCCACCCAGTTGCCCCTCTATAATTCTTTATATATTCTTTAAAATATATTAAATTATATTGATCTAACCTTGTATTTTTTCATTCTAATTGTAATATTTTGGACCTGAAACATTGGATGAATAAAGTACTTAACTGATTACCCACTATCAACATTTAAATATATATAGTGCTATTTATTTACATATTTGTTTAATAAGATAATTAGAATCTACAAGACTGACACTGAACCCAAAAACTAATTCCATAACAACTTACATCTACCTATGTTTTCCTTTTCCATAAAACTTGAATTACATAAACATTTGAATAAATACATGTGTATAAACAGTAACTCCAAAGGGAGGCATGTGTTGCCAAAATAAGAGTTTGGCTAATTCACAGGCTGTGTTGGGCCACAGACCCCTGTTGGGTTTTATGATAACAATCAGCATCAACATTATTACCATCATTGTAGCAACTCATTTTTATGGGCATCACCGAAATCCCAAGGTCTGTTTTAAAATGACTTACTTGCATTTTTTTTACTTGATTCTCCCATCTTATCAGGAAAGGGCTGTTTTTATTCTGGTTTTAAAGATAGCAAAAGTATGACTCAGCAATGGTACATAACTTTCCCAAAGCCATGCAACTAGCAAATGGAGGATCTAGGATTCAAGCCTAGGAGGTCTGAACAACACATGGTTCTCAGGATAGATAAACATACAACAGACTACAAGCAAGAGCTCACTTTGAGGCATGTCTTATCCATGAATGATGATGATTTGCTAGGGAAACTGCCCCCTGAAGGCCTATCTGTCATTTGGCTTGGAAAAAGCAGTATCGCCCCAAGTCCTAAATCCTGGATTCCAGTCCCACATCACTAATCAGCCTTAAGAGTATGGGCAAGTAATTTAACCCTTTGAAACACAATTCCATTATCTCTAAAATGGGGTTGAAGACATCTGTCCTGCCCACGTTTAGTGGGTAGATATCAGGATCAATTGATGTAATGTGTGTGAAACTATGTTAGGCAATATCAGACTTTCTACAAGTTTCAGGGGAGATGGGCTTAGGGGATAAATTATTAATGTCGAGAGAACTGAACTCTTTAGGACAAAGGAAGATCTTCTGTGACCTTCCCACTACATCTTCTTTTCCATCTATTCTAGTTTTCACTTTCTTGCCTTATGATTTTTTTTTCTTTTATTTCTACCAACACATAGTTATGGGATTTATTTATTTATTTATTTTTTTTAGTGAAGGGAGAGTTCTGAAAACTTTAACAGAAGAAGCAAAGAACTCAGGACTTCACTAGGATAACTGATTCAGATCAGAATGTATACTGAAAGAGTGTGTAGTCATTCCTGTCTGTATCTTCAGCAATTTTAGCAAAAAGTAAAGACACCTGAAATTCAGAGTGCCTTTTTAGATCCTCAAATTCCTATGGAGGTTTCCAGCTGTCTTCAAATCATATCATGTGGTGGTTGGAATTTCAAGTGCTTGCCGGAACCTCCTACCTGGAAAACTCTGGGCAGCCTCCTCTTGGCACCACATCAGTGTAATTTGTATATGCTGATATCCTGACACCTGGGGAGTGAATGATGAAATATTCATGCTGGTGACCATTCATTTTCCCTCCACTAAAAGCCTCTGCTATCATCCTCTTGAAAGGGAGTTGGGGAATTTGCCTGCTGCTAAATATGCTTGTGCTTTTGTAAAAAAAAAAAAAGTCCCAGATAGAGTTTACAAAATCAGGTTTCCAGTTTGAATCAGATGCTTGGAGCTAATCCTAGATGAAGCTCTGGGAGGCTTTCCTATAATACTTTTAGTTTTTTCTAACTACACCCCAACCCCCCACCCCCCCACCGCCAGATGAAGACATGGTTGACTTTCTGTTTCTGGAGCTTCCCTATGGTTGGTTGGAGATGTGTCCTTGTCTCTCAGGTTAATAAGTTTGCCATCTCAATGCAATGCAGATATTTTGTATCTCATGTTCTAACATCATAACATTCAGGTCTGACATCATTTTGAATGTCTTTGAGGGATGATGGGATCTCGAATTTCTAGATTATGCTAGAGGGAGGGGGCTGTCATTTAAAACTGTAAAACCAAAGTGGCAAAAATCAAGAGTCAATGTTAAGTAAGTAAATTTGTCATTCGAATTGAATACAGCCTATTATGTCTTTAGTGATGTAAATGCCTCTGTGGTCTCAGGGGGAACTGTCTAATCTGTCTTCTGCAAATCCATTGTTGCTGCAGGCCATTGCTTTTGAAATTACACCACCCGGTCAGACAAGCATTGGAGAACAGCATAGCTAAGACTGTGCTCTATGTTTGTGTATGGGAAGGTATCAGTTTGGGTTTCTGAAACAAAGATCTAAATGCAGGTAGTTTATGTGGGATGTGATCTCAGGAAAGAGAGTTGATGTAGGAGTAGAGTGAGAGAGGGGAGGATAAGCCAAGAACAATGATAACTAATGAAGGTTGTGTTATTGACATGGTTTTCATTGTGGCATTTAGGTTCAATTCCATGGCAGACCCTCGGAGGAATCCATCTCCAAAGGACAAGATACTGGGTAAAGCACCCACTGAATCCTCTCCTCCACTATTTAATAATGGCCCCCAAGTCTATAAACTGGACTACCCTTCTGGCTGCCACTGCATATATGATGACACAGTTTCTGCACTTTGGAAGCCCTAAGATAGAAAGGTAGAAGCTATAGAACATGACTGATGTGGGTCTTAGTCGTGTGCATGGAACCTGGTACTACATCTGCCCAGAAATAAGAGGTGGGCTAAGTGGGTGGATGGTGGCCCCCCAAACACCTGCCATAGTTCTAGAAGCTCTTCAGATAAGGGATATTCAGATTTTCTAAGGAGGGAAGAAGAGTGAGGGTAGAGATTGAAGAAATAAGTAATCAGAGGAGAAATAGATGTCTCTAGGAAGTAGAGGAAGGAGAATCAGTAGCAAATCGGCTTCTGGTGGTGAGGCAAGGCTCAAGTAGAGGCTTATGAAATGTCATACATACCCACCTGCTTACCATCCCCACCAGGCGAAGTTCCATTCCCTCCTCTGTGCCTTTGCTATACTATCCTCTTAGCTTGGAAACTCCTCCAGGCAACCATTTCTCTATAAAAATCTTATTTGACCTTCAAGGTGCAATGTCACTAGGTCCTTGTTTGATCCTTCTTCAAATGTCAAAGCCTATCACCAGAATAAATTCCCGCATTCTGTGTCCAGACAGAATACTGTATCCATTCCATGTTTTCATTCATTTATTTATTCATCAACTCAACAACTATTTATTGAGCACTTATTACATATCGGGTACACAGATGGTCTTATCTCCAGATTAACTGTATCTTATACTAAGCTTTTTGAAGCAAGAGCTAGGTTTTCACCTTCTATGATAGTGGATCTCAAACTGGTTCCTAGATCAGCAGCATTAGCATTCACTGGAAACTTATTAAAAATTTCATTCCAAATGTTTCATTCCAAACCTACAGAATCAGAAACTCTGGGAGTAGAACCTAGCACTTTGTGTTTTGACAAAACTTCCAAGTGATTTCTGAAGCACATAGTATTTTGAAAATCAGAATATTCCCAGTATCTGGCCAGAGTAAGAAATCAATACATTTTTGTGGAATTGGATTAAGTTGAATACATTGGGAGGGGAGTCCTGGTCTAAACATGTAGGCTCTTAAGAGTAATGAATTTTTTTAATGTTCAAAGGCTCAAATGAAAAAAGGGCCCTTCCATGTACCAAAAGAATGGCATATCATGAAGAAGTTGGCTGTTTGGGCTCTTCTTAGTTAATATGCTATAAAAGCATATAAACAGAGTGCAGCACTGTTGGTCAAAGCAACATGAACCTTCTCCTCTTACCCCTCTCCCCACCCAGAGGTCTCTAGGACCACATGTTTGTCTAACTTGACTGACAAGGTCTATACATGGGCAGTGCCTTTGCTGAGCTCTTTGGGCCCTGCCAATCATCAGGAGGGAATATCCAGTTCATGCAGGGGAAGGTGTGCCCTCCAGAGGGAGAGAAGCCCTCAGGGTGACTCTTAAATTTGCAGTATAAGTCATTGTCTGGTTGGTGGAGAAGCTCTCTGGGCAACTGCCTCAAAACCGGTGGTTTTTATGCCAATGCTTGTCAAAGTAGTGAGTCCCAAGTCTGTACATGGGCTCCTTGAAAATAAGGTTCTTTAATTAGTGTCTCCTCTTGCCCCTCTGGCTTCACTATCCCTTTGCACCGGGAACTGAGAAACCACATACCCTTTCTGAATCATTTGCAAAGTATTTCAAAGATGCTTTAAACATAAGAGGTAAATGGAGAAATTCCAACTGACCTTTGTAGTTTAATGGAGCAAAGGTCAGGGAAGGAGGGGAACTTTCTCCCGAGCTACCCCCAGGGAGGCAATTTGCTGTAGCAGAATCTGCCTTGGGTTCGGCATTTGTGGCTGCTCTGGAGACATAATGATGCATTTTGGAAATTATATGTGAGCACAGCGGGTAGGAACCCCTGTGGCTAAGAATGTTGCTTTTGGTCACGATTCTTGGCATCTGCCCATGGGATGTAATCGTATTTATCTGTAATCATTTGCAGAGGCCATTTCCATCTTATGCTTTCCAAGGGGGTTTTTCTATCAAGTGGCGGAAGCCGTTTACCAATAAACACAGGTGGCTCAATCTGGCCTTCTCAAAGAAATGCTGGGGAGGACAGGGGAATGAATAGACAAAATCACTAAGAGGCAAAGCTTGTTTTGCTTTGCTGTCCCACATAAACAAAACAGAACACTTGGGCCTCCTCCTCAAATACTAATCTCTGGGGTCCCTCGCTCTGTCAATTCAACTCACAAGATGTTTTACATCTTCAGAATTGTGATTTTCCCTTTTTTTCTTTTTTGTTTAAAGATTTTATTTATTTGACAGAGAGACACCACTGTGAGAGAGGGAACACAAGCAGGGGGAGAGGGAGAGGGAGAAACAGGCTTCCCATCAAGCAGGGAGCCTGATGTGGGGCTCCATCCCAGGACCCTGGGATCGTGTGAGCTGAAAGCAGATGCCCTACGACTGAGCCACCAGGCGCCCCAGAATTGTGGTTTTCCTAATAAGATAAATGATCTTTCCTAATAGAGGCACCCAAATGTAGTACTCTTTCAAGTCTGTTTGATAAGAATTTAGTTCTGCTAAGTCAATGATTTTCAAACTTCAGTGTACAAAAGAAAACTTAGCAGATGGAAGTTTATTAAAACTGTGAGTGACCAGCATCTCCTTCAACCTTCTGAAACTGAATTTTGATAGGAGGTGGTGGTAGGATTTGGGGAAGAGAGAAACTTGAAGGCCTAGCAGCCTCAACTGTAATCCAGGTGATCCCAATGTAGTCTATCACACTGTGGGAAACACTGTATTAAGTCATCATCATTTTAATAGTGGTCTTCTCTACCCAAGAGGAAGACTCTACTTAGCATATTCAAACATTGCACCAGGAGAGTAGAAATATATTATGAGTTTATACAATTGAGACTCTGTTTATCTGTAAATATTTAGTAAGGGAGACAGACTAGTGTACTCCTGAGGAGAATAGCCTGGTTGCCAGTCTTGCTCTGACATTTGCTAGTTGTGTGTCCTTGGACAAATTGCTTCATCTTTTTGAGATTCCATTTCTGCGTCTGTACAATGAAATAATACATGTGAAATGATTGGCACATTACCTACTTAGAAGCTATTATTAGTGTAAACTAGAGAAGAATGAGAGGGGATTTAGAGTCATCCTGGTGTGTGGCTGGTAAAAAAATCACCTCTCATCCCTCATCACACAGAGAAGTCTCAGGGTCAACAGAAGACAACTGAAAGATTGAAGAAAACTACAAAGCTCCAAATAGAACTGGGCTAAGTTCTTATAGGGGAATTCTAACAGAGATGAAGTAGGACTTCATTCCTTTCGTTGTTTTGTTTTGTTTTTTGACCCATCCAAAGCTGTCAGAGGTAGGCAGGGGACTTGCTTCACATTATTCTTTGAATTTTAAACCCAGCCATATAATAGGAAGAAATGGAATAACCATCCCAGCTTGCTGGGATGGTTAATCATTTAAACTCTTTCCTTGCTATCATGTTAAAGTTCCCTGTCTTCTGTCTTTATGTAGTATCAGTCTGGCAAAACCCCATCCCAAGAAGAATCTTCCAATGCATTGTTTCCTTCATCTAACCAAGCCATCGGGCGCTGTTGGGCGAAGCCGGGGCAGATTGGTATCACTAACAATTCCTGATCATCAACATCACATGTGCTTTCAAACTGTCTGGCATTTTCCTAACCAGCTGCTAACCACATGTTTCAAAACTTCCAACCTATCCTCAGATCTCCACCTCTACCATCTCTACCTGCCAGTGACCAAGTTCATTTCCTCCTGCCATAGAAATTTGAAGCCATGTTATGGGCACCCTTATCTTCTGACCATCACATCTGCAAAACAAACTGCTTATAATTCTGCCCCTTTGGTCCTAATTCACACCTGCTACATTAGAGAAAGGGCCTTAATCTCTCCACCTGTGCCATGGAGTCCATCCTCTTCCCCTTCCTCTTCTCAGGAGCCACAAACTATCCATGATTCCTTTCCTCATTTGTATATTCACTTGTTCCTCTTCCAACCAGATACTTTTCGTTGATACTTTTCTAACCGAGGACTTCAACATCCTCAAAACTAAACCCCACCATAAATGTCACTCCTATTCCATAACTCTGTGTCTCCTCCTTTCAAAGCCATGCCACTTCTCACTTATTTCTTAACAACCAGCCTGACCCTTAGCCCACAGCTTTGCAGAACAGGTGACTCATGAAAGTCGTTGATAATTTCCAGGCCACTTTATCCAGTGAACATTTTTGTCAGTCATCATGCTTTTGGCCTGGTAGCTGCTTTTGGCTTTGTAGACTTCTTTTTCAAAACTGTTTTGTTCTGCATTTGTCTAGACACTAGCTCATTTGGTTTCTGCCCCTGTCACTGGTCACCCCTTCCGTTAGCTCATCATCGTCATCTGGGCTTCTGAATATTGGGTTTCCTTAAAGCTGAGTTTTAGGTCCTTTCATCTGCTTGTATGTAATGCTTCTTCTGGCAGTGTTATCAGTCCTCTTTACATCCATTATCACTAATAATCTGACCTTTAAATAGTCATGTCCAGTACAGAATTCTCTCCTGAAGCCCAGACTCATATATCTCAATTGCCTGCTTACTTTCTTGGCCTGGATTGCTCTAAGGTATTTAACAATCCTAAAAATAAACTCAGGGACACCACTTCTCAAACCTTGTCATTGTCCAAAATTCCTCTGCTAAGGGAATTAGCTGAATATGTCAGAAAACTGGCCATCCTCCTTTACATCTTTCTCTTCCTTTTCTTCCCTGATCTCCCTTACCTAACACAACCAATCTTCTCCCATGTCCTGCAGTTTGTTACCTTCAGAACAATTCTTGTATATGTCAACATCACTCAAGTCCACTGCCATTATCCCAGGGAAAAGTACCATCATCTTTTACTTAGCTTACAGTCATAGCCTACAATCTGGGCTTTCTTCATAATCTCTGGGCTCGCTCCTTCAAAGCTTTCCCAATCTTCAAAGCATTGCTACTTTCATCCTTACTCTGAAAATAAGGACCAAAATCTTTAACATGACCTCTGAAACCTTCCGTGCTTTCTGTGAATTTTGGGTGGTAGTCACTTCTTTCTGTCTTTCAACACCCTGCCTGAATGATCCTACTTAGATGATGATGCACTTTTTCAGGAAAGTGCTTCCTAATTCTCTTCTGATCATGATCAGAGTCCTTTACTATATACTCTAATAGAACTGAACTCCAGTATATCATTGAATTTATCTCAATTTCTGTATCCATTAATGTGATTGCTTGATTATCATTTTTCTCTACTAAACTGTAATCTATACAAGAACAAGGACCATGTCTACTTTTTGTTCACCATTGTTTTTCTGGTGCCAAGCACATAAGGGGCCCATAATAATCATTTTTTTAAATTTATTTATTTATTTTGGGAGAGGGCAGAGGGAGAGAGAGTCTTAAGCAGACTCCACGCTGAGTGCAGAGCCTGACTTGGGCTCAATCCCCAAGATCACAAAGTGAACCAAACCAGAGTCAGATGCTTAATTGACTGTGCCCCCCCAGAGGTCCCCATAATAATCAATTATTGGATAAATGTATGAACATTTGCCTATTAGCCCACTTGTGTGTCAGGACACTGACCCTACCTAATTTTCATTCTAGTCTCCGTGTTGCTATAATTCCATGCTTATTCTGTGGCTACAAATATAGTGGGCAGATATAACCTTCTGACTCACAGTCATATCTTTGGTGCACGGGAATTTAGGGGCGTTTATTAAAAAAATTGCCGGAGAAAGTGAATAACACTATTTGGGAGGGAGAAATAAATAAAGGAAGAAAGATTAAAAATAGTCACCCTTTGAAAATCCAGTGTCCAGTCCCTGACACTCTGGAGAAGTGTTCAGAGAAAAGCATGTTTTAATATAACTGATAGAAACCCAAATTAAATGTACAATTTTATATCCTATGAGAAATAAAATGGATGATTACCTGTGTTTTAAATTTTCTCTTTGCTTTTGAGGGAAAACCGGTATTCTAACTAGAGGAGATATGTATGTGTTTTTGACCCATGGCAGGGGAAGTAAAAGTTCCCATTTACTGAGCACCTACTATTTTTAAGGCACTGTGCTAGCTATGTTCTTTTGATGAAAGATGGTCCTTGGTTTTGCCTTAGAGAGTACTTTTGGCAGGCCCAAAGTTCCCTTTGCATTCTCAGTAGTGTAAGTGGGCTCGGGGGAAGTAACTGGCTGGGGAAAGGTGTGGCTTGACATTTGGGAAATGTAGCAGTTCTTCTGGGTTGAAAGAATTACCCTGCCGACTGGCCCTCTGCTTCAACACCAGTTTAACGCCCAGCGTTCAAGAGTGTTAGTGCAAACTGGAAGGTTTTTATTGCCAGCTCAGGTTTGATTTTTGACATCTGAGTTCAGTGACCTGGAGGGTGGTTTTCAATGGAAAAGGAGCGATGCAGGAAGAACTCCATTAAAGGCCAAATGCAATGACTTAGTTTGGGTTCCTGCCTCTCCAGACACAAGGCAGTATCCGGCAACCTCTGCTAATTGCTGTATCAGACACCTCTCTGTCAGCCGCCCTTTATCACTTGCTACATGATGTGTGTATGGTCTCAGGGATAGTGTTAAGAAAGAAGCTTCCATCAGAGCTTTACCAAAGCACAGGTAACTATTAGTCATTTCAATTTTCAGGGGAGCATTGAATGAAACCACTAATGCTGCATGAAAAATCATAGGTGTCTAGGGGAATCGCCTATGGGTTGGGAGGTACCAAATGGATTTAAAAAATACATGAGGTGCAATGTAACCCTTGAGTCTTTTTTTTTTTTTTTCTTTTAGTCTGACCCTTGCAGTGTCTTTACATTGAGCCATGAATAATTCCCAGGGCATTTTGCACTGATGCTCATAGCTTATGCTTTTAGCCAATGTTTTTAGTATGAATTATGTTTTCTCTTACAGATTCAGAAAATATCCCTAAGGCTCTAAGAGATCCCAAATTTCACTTCATTCATTTCCCCACCTTTTGAAAGGAAATACTACCATCCTGAATGAATAGGGAATCTGATATTTAAAATCTATCTGCTGAGTATTGGACTAGGTACTTTACTAACATATAGGTGTTTCTTTATAATGTGACTATACAAATTGAAAGAAAAAAACACATTTTGTTAAATTGTGCTTTAGAAATAACAAAATAATGGGATAACACACTTTGGGAAGACCACTCAGAACCTATTCAACTTTGTAATGAAAGCATTAACAATCTAATAAAAACAAAATACTAGCCTAATTAAAACAAAGACTTCAAGTTTTTAAAAAAGGTAAAGATAGGGCTATGGGAAGGGGTATAAAAAAGAGCTGCAACTGCTAAGTTTAGGTAAAAAATCAGAGAAAATTACTCAATAAACACCTTCAAAGCAGAGAACTTGGATAAACTAAGCCAAGAGGCAGAAGATAGGGGTAAATGAGCATAATGTATACACTACTGTATTCCTTGAGGCTCGCGGTATTTAGCTGTGTGGGTGGACTTGGCATATAACCACAGTTACTTGGTGCAAAACAGCATGTGACCAGGAAAAAAAGGTCTATAAAACAACCTGATTTCTGAATTATACTGGCATAATTCCTTGATTTAATAATCACGTATCAGCTAATTCCCATTATAAAAATAAGCATTGCAGCAGAAAAGACTATAATTTTTAGAATAAAGCTTTTTGTTAGGTGGTATATATACACACGTGCGCACACACACACACACACATACACACACACACAAGTAAGAGAACTGATGTTCAGAGGGCTTACATAAACTTCCCCAAGGTCATCCACTTCGTAAAGATGCATCTGGGTTTAGAACTGGGTTTTTGCTTTCCTTCTTCTGAGGGCTGTGGGGCATTTCAATGTTGAAATTCCATGACGCTTCCTAGGGAGAAGGTAGAAAACCAATATACAGGGACTGCCCAATGTATGCCAGCCCTGAGTTGCACACACATTCAAATGCACAAATTTCATTAGTTCTTTTGAGGTGAATTACTGTCTATACACAAAGAGCTTATGTAACTACCCACCCACACTCAAAGTAAATAGTCGATCTGGAACATGACAGTTTCTTGACCTCCTTCTTTGATCATTGTATCATTTGGTTCTCCCTGGCAGTCTAAGACAAGAGAGAGGAGGAGTGCCTATTTGCTTGTAATTCTGGGAAAACATATCATCTCACTTCGAGGATCTGCTCGCTTACGTGTCTACTACTATGTCGTCGGGAGGGAAAAAATGCATTACTAGTATGAAAAAAAACAACAACCCTTACTTTAATGTCAAAGTTTGACATTGATAGCCAATTCTACACACTCCTCCTTCAAAATGACCTCAAAGAGTAAAATATGGATTACGTCCTGTTCCCTTTTTTAGCTCCGGTTTTTATTAAGAAACAATGGACACATCACCATATAAGGTTAAAGCATACAGCTTGATGATTCTATTTACATATATTATGAAATGATCACCACGATGTACTCAGCTAACATCCATCCTCTCAGATAAAATGAAAAGGAGAGAGAAAAGCAGGGTAGGAGGAGTGGGGATCCTCCCCGAGAGCTCTTGGGATTTACTCTTAACAACTTTCCTGTATATTATTACATGCTGTTAGCAATGTCATTAAATATCGTACATTTCATCCCTACCATTTATTTTCCTTATAATAGGAAGTTTGTACATTTTGACCGCCTTCCTCCGGTTCCCCCTTCCTCGCCTCCACTTCTGTCAACCACAAGTCTGCTCCTTTTTTTTTTTTTTTTTTTTTCCCTATGAGTTTGGAACACCCTGCTTCTTGAACCAAATGATTGGTTCTGGACATAAAACTTGCAAGCTGTGCAGTCTTAGGGAACTAAGAAACAATACTGATATGATAAGGAAGAAAGCTCTTTGTAAATTGCATTGCCTGATTCAAAACTAAAATAGTCATTATCATGATTACTCACCACACTGCTACCCTTTTGTCTCGGTTTTATCAGTTAGAGGGATGGTGCTGATGGGTCTTTTACAGGGTCAGTACTAAAATGTAAATTATTTTAGCTTAAAGGGATTTTTAAGTGTTGTCACAGAAAATCAAGGCTGCAAGGGATGATAGGAATTAAAGAGTCCAGAGGCTTATTCTACAGACACTGAAAAGAAAGCCCAGCAATGTGAAGTGTCTTTCCAAAGGCCACCCAGCTGCTTAATGATTGCTAGATCAGCGTTCATTCCAATCTAAATTATCTTTGATTTCTAGCTGAGTGGAGATTCCATTCTTACACTTGTCAGAGTTATTCTCCATCAAGCACACTAACGAAAATCAAACAGAACCCAATAGACATGTCTCTGTTCTTTGGCCTCACCTTTTGGAATTGGAAATTTAGCCATAAAATAGACCTAGTTCCAGCTAATTGTCTTTGTTTTAACTTGACATTGTCTTCAGAGACTTGAGACTTGTTAAAGCATCTTGTGAAGCTGAAGTCAGACAGATTGTGTAACTTGCTTTCTACAAAATGATTGGTTTCTAATTTTCAGTAGAAATAAGGTTCGTTCTTTCATTTGAGAGCATTTGGAAGCCTATATTTGAAACCATATTATGTGATATTACACCTTTGTACAAAAACAAGATATGGAGAATTACCTAAACGCCAAAAATGATTAAAAAATAGGATGTTAGTTTAATGCTGGCTTATTTCAGTAACATGTCTGCACTTCTGGCTGAAGCCGAGATAAAGGTGTAGGAACTTTGTTTTGAGCTCTACTTACTTACTTTTGCCTCACTTCATCTTTCCTATCATTTTTGAGAATCAAGGTGACACCAGTGTTTCCTGAATTGTGTCAATGGAAGGACCTCTTTCCCCAGAAAACTCTAATTAGGAAAACTCTTCAGGGAAATAAAAAATAGCTCTGCACAAATTAGTTTAAAATACTCAAACTGAGAATAAAATGACTAGTATACGCTTGTACCCTTGTGAACTAACTTGCATTTTCCTTAGGCTTTGGTAATGTCTTGAAGTGACTTTTTCCTGTCATACACAGAACAAAACAATACGGGTTAGAGAGAGAAAAAGAAGTTTCTTGAAAGTCTAGAACTTAAAGTGTGAATGCCCTTCTAATACTCAACAGAGAGACAAGATTTGAAAAGCTAATGGCTCTTTGAAAAGAATTGGGACATTTTTTAAAGAAAAAAAAAAAAACTAAAAGAACTATCACTAGATATATTTTGACCTCTTCAGTGGGCAAGCAAGTGTTCTTTAAATTTCTCAAAACCACTCTTTACTGTGCTTCTAGAAGGATAGACACTACATATAAACCTAGCAAGGGCCTTATGGATCTTCCTTGTCCTTGGTCAGTTGTTTCTATCTTATTCATCTCCACACTCTTACTTATAATCCTCTCAACAGAATGTGTGGTTTCATTATTTGTTATATTAGTTTTAGTTAACTTGGGATCTTAAAGTATTAGATTTGAGAACACTTGGGAATCTGGATTGCTGAGAAATTATGACCTAGAATATTAAAAGTAAGAAATGTACCACCCACTTTGAAACAAAACAAACAAAACAAAATCGAAGCCTTGAGACTTTGTTCCACTCACTGACATGGTGTTTTTCAAGCATTAGGAAGTCAAGAATATTTTCTAATGAAAAAGTTAATTGTCTCCCATAAAGCAAGAGGAAAGTACCAATAAAATCAATAAAATAGCTATGATTGCATTTTTGGTGGGTTTTAAATTGTTTGTTTCTGTTTATCTTATTGGGCTTTCTGAAGAAAAGAAATTCTTTCTTCTGGAAATTCCCAGAGTTCAAGTCTTCTTGTAGATTTGGGCACTTCGTAAATTAGAGGAGGTAGATGATTGATTATAGAAGGGATGTTGTTAATGGGCACTTTTGGAGACTCTGAGTCCCAAGTCTTCCCCACATGAAATAACCAGTTTCAACAATAGAAAAATAGGAAATGATTTGAACAGGCAGTTGACAAAACAAAACATATGTGAAGGTGCTCAATTTCATTAGGCCCTAGGGGCATGAAAATTGAAACCATAATGTGAAGCTACTATATACCCACAATTGTATTTTATAAATGAAAAAAAAAATCTTTGTGAGGATGTAGAATAAGTGAAATTCTCATAAACTGTTAGTGGGAGTATATAATAGGCATAACTAATTTGGAAACCGTTTGGGATGTTTGGTATGTAAAACCTGGTTTTGAGCAAGTTACTTAATTAACCTGATGAGTCTCTGCTTCTTGTATATAAATGGGGATAATAATAGTACATTATAGAGTTGCAGTAAGAATTAAGGTTATATGTGCAAAATCAGGAGGGAAGCAGGACATGTGGACCTAAGTATATGTAGGAGATGGATTAGTAATGGGAATTATAAATAGAAATATATTTAATAAAATTTTATCCTATGGTAACTTATGCAAATATTATGTTTTCTGGGAAATGTTAAAACTTCTGAGGAAAGTTAGTCTTGTATATTATTCAAAGTGCTTTAATAGTCTTTTTTGGAAGGAAATAACCAATAACTGATTTCAAGTCATTCTGAAATTGCCAAAGGTTTTATAGTGAAACGTCTTTCAAGAATTTTAATTTTTATGTGCAAAGATGCTAAAGGATCTTTCCCATTAGAAAACCCAGACAATATCCCATAAAAGGGTGATAATTCAATAGAATGTATTCTTCACATTAAATATAAAGGTCAGTTCCAGAGAAAAATATTATTTTCTACTGATGTTTTAGTGAGAAATACAGAATAACTCATTAGGTTTGTGTAAAGAACTCTCCTTTAGGTTATTTTCTTTATTTATTATATTTGCTAACAAAAATGAAATAACACACAAATACATAAATACACTTAATATTTCCCTATGCCATGATCTGCTGCTCTAGCTTCCTCTCCAGAGATAATGACTTTAAAAGATTTTGTGTATATTCTTCTGGTTATTTGCCTGTGTGCTTGCCCCATATATGTGTATGGTGAACATAACTGCACCTATAGAAATACAGAGATTTTTGTATATGTGTTTTCTTTAAAAATAAGAAATTATATCTTAAATATTATCCTTCAACCAATTTGTTCAGTTAGTGATATGTCTTGGAAATCTTCCTGTGCAAATCTACATATAACCACTTATTCTTTTTAACAGATATTTTAGTATTTTAGAGTATAGAAATAACATATTTTGTCTTAAACATTCTTTTTTTTTTTTTTTTGGATGTCACTTAGATCGTGCCCATGTTTTCCTGTTGTTACCAATGCTGTAGTAGCCTCATGCAACAAATCTTATGTGACTCTCCTTGGGCATGTGTGCAAGGGTTTCCCTGGATACATACTGAGGCATGCAATAGCTTAGTCATAGGGCATACCCATTGTTCATCTAATCAGCTAATGCCAGAACGCTCTTCAAAATGAATGAGCGAGGGCTCTTCACTTTCATCAGCAATGTAAGTGAAAGTTTCAGTTTCCCCATAGCTTTACCAATATTTAATATCATTCTCCTGAATTTTTTTCAGTGATGGTAAGCAGTAATACTTCAATATTGCTGTGAATACTACGGCCTGGGCACTTGGGTGTATATCGTTCTTCTGACTTCCTGATACCATTGCCTACATTATTGCTTCTGATTTTTCTGTCCCTTTTAGTAGGATCTTCATGGTAGTCAAAGTCTACAAGGAGCTTCTGAGTTGGCAGTTTAAGCCTAAGAATAAGTCTCCGTACCAGGAGAATAAGCTTTCCTTTCTTCTTGTCCTAGATTTCCTTTCATGAAGCAGGGAAGCAGGGCTCTTTGGTCTTAAATTTTGGTGTGCATAGGAATCACTCGGGGATCTTGGTAAAATGCAAATCTTGATTCAGCAAATATTGCATGGAGCCCTAGAGTCGGCATTTCTAACTGGCTTCCTGGTGGTCCTAAAGCTGCAGGTCCATGTAATGGGGAATTACATGACGGCTACATAGAGAGCATTTAATTTATTTATGTAGAATGACCAAGTTATCTGGAGATGTTGCAGATCAGGTGGTAGCTAGGTCAAGCCCCAAAGTGCAGGCTCAGTATACTTTCTCTTATTTACAAACTCAAGATGACCCCTCTGATAACTCACTCTGTAAAACTCACAGATTTACCCACTGTTTATCTCAGCTACGATATTATTGTAATTATAGTAACCAGGAGTAGGAAATGAATCACTTAATCTTTGTGCATATATTTGGCTCACCTGGCCCAGATAGAACATTGACTACGTTTGTGGTCAAAGTACTGAAATTATTCTGTAGCCCCCTTTCTTCATTGTTTTTCTGAATAAAGAATTTCCATGAAGTATGTAAATTCCTATAGTGTTTCTGTGCACGGGATTGCCTCCTTACTCTTGACAAAACATCCTGCCAAAGTTTAAAGTGATCTATCTTCTATCCATCCATCCTTCCATCCATATTTTACTTTTCTTTGTTATACTCCTTATTCTATCATAATGCATTGAACAGATTTTATTCTTCTTCATCAGATTATTTTAATTTTATTTTATCTTCACATTTAATAGCTTCTAATATTCCAGGGTAGTAGGTGGTGGTCATTTTTCAGGTGATGCAAGTGAGATCACTCTCCTGCTGGCTGATGGCAAAGATAGCATGTAGAAGTGGATGTGTTTGGATCCAGGTTCTTCTCATCACATTATGTTAGACAATGTAATCATATCTCCCTCCCTCTCTCTCTCTAACACACACACACACACACACACACACACACACACACACTATATAATTTATGACTATTTAAATAATAAATTTTTCATCTACTACCTCCTTGATTACTAACACTGACCCAGTGCTTTAATGAACCCCTCTTACCTGTTTTTTAATCAACTTATTGAAGCATAATTTAAATAAGCTAAATGCCCTCATTTTGAGTGTATGGTTTGATGAGTTTTTGCATATATTTATACCCATGTAATCAATTAAGATATAGAATATTTTTATCTTTCCATATGTTTTCTCATGTCCCCTTGAGGTTAATCCTTCACTCTTGATCCAGGTAACCAGAGATCTGTTTTCTGTCACTCTATTGCCTATTCTAGTATTTCATTTAAAGGGAATCATAATGATATGTTGTGTTTTTGGCATGTTTCTTTGTCTAAGAATAATGTTTTTGATATTCATCCATGTTCGTAGATCATTCTCTTCTTTATCATAGAATAATATTCCATTGTATGTATATATCACAACTTATTTATCCATGGATCTCTTGTTCCACAAATAAAGCTGCTATAAGCATTCTTTTGACAGTATTTTTTTGTGAATATATTATTTTATTGCTCTTGAGTAACTCCTAGGAGTAGAACTATTGGGATATAGAGCAAGTATATTTTACCATTCACTTCAATAAATTCCCATACCTCTTATCATCTGAATTCTCCAATATTGCGTAGGACTGTATATTGTCTTATATTCTCTAACTTCACATTTATTTTAAGTCTTGACTCTCTGCTAGGTTATAAACTCTCAGATGGTAGGAGTCAGAAATTATAATTTATTTATTTTTTAACTTAAAAAAAACTTTAACATTGGCCCACGGGTTTATCATAACTACTTGTTGGATTATTATTATGTATATTACTTGTTGGATTATTATTATGTATATTATTAATAATACTCCACTAAACACAATGACCCTATATTTTAGTCCTTTTTGAGATGAATTTGTAAAGTTAAGTTTCACTGGGTTGTGTTTCAGGTGGATATAAACAGCAGTAGATTCCCTCTTTTTTTTCTCTGGGTAGATGTGTGACCTACTGGGACCACCTGGATTATCCTGAGACACTTGCTGGACCCATCAGAAAGAGGTTCTATTGTGCCATTGGGGTTGCTAAGTTAAGAGAAAGCAAGGGTAGGTCTGCTATTTCTGTCTTTGCCACTTAGAGAGATTTGACCTGAAAATAAAGCCATCACAAACAATCCTGCCTTGTGTACCTGAAAGTTGCTAAAACAGTGAATCTTTTAAGTTTTTATCACACACACATAAGATAGGGAATTTTGTGAGGTGGGAGATGTGTTATCTAATTTTATTGTGGTGATTACTTTGCAATATATACATATATCAAATTGTCCCATTGAATAACTTCAAACTTATACAATATTATATGTCAATTACATCCTAACAAAAATAGGGGAAAATAAAATAAAATTATCACAGAGGAAGGAAACAAATTTGTGATGACATGTTGAAGCATGGCTTAAAACATGTCATTAGCATCCAGCAGTACCTACCTCTAAGCTTTTCATGGTGTATGCCAGTTTAAAATGAATTTTATAACTTGTTATTGCAATAACCGTGTTAAATACATTTTGCCTTAGTAACAGCAGCTTCACACTAGCCATCCACTATAGTAACAGTGAGACAGAATTGAAAGATATTTTTCTTTGAACATATTGCCTTGGCCTCAGCCTCAAGGGTAATATCTCGCCAATTTTCTTTAGACTTCACTAGAAGTCTAAAAATATATAAATGATAATGGCACTAAGTTTCCATCTTTGTATACCTAAAAATCATTCCTAAAACTGCATTTGAAGTGGCTACTCAATGTTAGAAACTATCAGAAAGTGAGTATTCTCATAAATACCTAAAGTTAAGATGGGTGGGGTAAAGTGTTTAAGCATTGTTGTTACAGGGACACATAATTACGGTTATCTTACTTGAGAGCACCATTAGTGTTGAACAGTGTTATTACTTTAGTATGCTTTTTGGGTTGAATTTGCCAAATAATTGCCTCAATTATCTGCTTCACATTGGCCGTGGAATCTTGGCCAAGACAATTACTCCTGTTTCCTGCTGGATCACAGCTTAGTGATCTCATAGACAAAACTTCATCTCAATGTCAAAGTGTTAGTAAGACTCACATAATTACCTTTCATCATTATTGTGGCTGAGACATAATTCTTCTGTCAGTCTATGCTGAGCAATCCTGTTGAAAATGAATGGTTTTGAAGTAGCATAACTGTATTGTATTGGTAGAGAGAGGCATTCTCATTTGGGGCAGTTACAATTACATGTTGCCATAGTGACAGTGGATGGGCAGAGATTTTTCCAGGTGCTTATTGCTTTCCCGGAAAATTTCCATTGGAGCTGGTGGTTATCAATGTCAAGCATCTTTCCCAGGATGAAGGAAAACCTGTAACATTATCAGTTATCATGTTCCGATAGAAGGAGAGCCAGTCCCTTTTATATGCAGTAGTAATCTCAGGAACATATCAACAAATCTGATAAAGGCAACAAAATTAGAAGTAGGTCATCCAATGGAAAATGACATTTTACCCCCCACTCCTAGTACCTGGGAGAGAAAGATGGAAATTTTAGGCCCCCAAATACCTTCAGTTGATTTTCATATTTCAAAGCATGAAAGCATATACTTTTCCATATATCTCATTTACTTATCAACATTTCAACACAATCCTACTCACACCTGCAACAGCATGCATGAATCTCAGGACCATTATGTTGAGTGAAGGATGTCAGAGTCAAAGGTGACCAATGGATTAATTCCATCTACATAAAGTTTAACAACAAGCAACAATAATTTATGGTGATGAAAGTCCCATGTGTATACCCTTCCATATTATACCTTAACTTACAGAAAAGGGTACTATGAAAGATTCACTATCCTAGAATCAATTTACAGGTCTACTACCCACTAGCTATAAGACCTCAAGTAAATTTCAGTTCTTTTGACTCTAAAATAGTTTCCCTCCAGCTCTAATTTCCTGAGTATCATCTTGAAAACTCTCACTATGTGTCCATTTTAGAAGGTAGGATTGACTGAAAGTGGTCTAAGGGAACTTTGTGGGTGGTGGACATGTTCCATATTTTAATTGATGTGGTAGTAACACAGGTACATATGTTTGTAAAAACTCATTTTGTTGTGCACTTAAAATCTTTACATTTTACTGACTGTAAATGTGCAAAAAAGTAAACAGAAAAAAAACCTTATGAGTTATAAGCCATATTTTGCTCAAAAAACGAAGTGACAATTTGCCCAGGTTCATTGTGGGAGTTTGGAAATCTATATTGTGCAGTGGGAATTGCAATTTTATCTTTTGAAAAGTGAGAAGATTTTTGTCATGACATTAATTATGAGCCTAAAACCTTTGTACTTAGTACATTAGAAGAAAGCAAAACAAGAGTGAAAAAATGTTTCCCACATTCTGCTCTGTTTATGGACACATTTACATTTTACAGAGTTAATGGGCAACGAGTTACTGCTTGTTCACTGGGAAAAGCAAAGAGAAAGTCCACTCAGCAGGGGAAGTCATAATGATGTCACTCAGCCAGTGGTGTTCTGAGACATCTGCTATGTAGAGAATTCTGATAGGGGTTTTTCTTCAGAGAAGTGAAAAATCTGACATTACAGCTTTCACAGTCTGTGAAGTAGTTCCTGGATAAGCACTCCTTACACACATCACCAAGCCTCTTGTTAAAAACACATATCCTGATTCGGTGGGTCTGAAGTGAAAGTCCATCCATTCACAATTTTAAAAAATCCCCAGGTGATGATCATATTGCTTCTCTTTGGACATACTGTGAGTCACAAAGAAGAATTTACCAAATCTGAAGTGGGATCTGCAGCTCACCTAAGGACTCAGACTCAAATAGTGAGCTGAGGCCAGAACCCATGGTTGTTAAGTCTCTATATCCTACACCCTTCCCCACCGCTAATATAAGAAACAAATGACAGGTGTATACATATAAATACAAATGTTTGGCACTAGTGAGAAATTTTGTTGTAGCCATGTATTTCAATTGGTTGTTTTGCATTTTGAATATAATCAACTTGTCCCATTTTTATTGCTGTGCTTCTACATACAAAGCTTTAGGCCAATGTCTTCCTGAATTTCAATCCAGAAATTACTCTCCTATGTATCCAAGGATACTTTTGCAATCTTGGAAGTTATAGAGTGAAATGGTGACCCACGGATGGGTTCGATGACCACAACCCACATGCACATGGAAGTTAGTTGTTGATGTGGTACCCATTCTCCAAGATGGCCTTCAGTTCAATAGTCCTTGCCCCCTGGTATTCCTGCTATTGTGTGATTTCCTTCCACATTAAGTGACACTGCTCTGTAGAACCAATGGGATGATGGCATGTGACTTCCAAAGACAGATCATAAAAGACATTCTGTCTTTTGCTTTATTTATTCTTAGATTGTTTATTCTGGCAGAAGCCTGTACCATGTTACGAGGATCTTCAAGCAGATGACTTGCAAATAATGGAGTCCTTCTCTCAATAGCTATGTAAGGGAGTAGGTGATCTTGGAAGTGAATGCTCCAACTCCAGGATTTTGAAGCACTAGATAACTAAAACAGTTCTTGAAAAGAGGGAGAAACTCTGTATTAGGTAGATATAAGACTTCTAATTTAGATAAGTAGATTCTGTAGTAGGCCCCACAAAATGTTATCTAAATATAATTGCATCCTATTTGAACTAACGCTAAGAGGTCTTCATGACTACCAGATCCCAATCCCAAATAAATAGATCTTCTAGTGGAGGAAACAAGACAAAATGTAAAATAATAAACTGGAGCATTTATATTACATTAATGAATAAAACCAATAAGTTATGTGAACTATTATTAGGTTTTAGTCTATGCTCAGGCAGGTCTGAATGAAGTCTTAGGTCAGGACACTGACAGAGGAAATAAGGAAGGATAGAGATGGATTATTTTGAATAATTGATAAGACTTCATGATAAATTGATTTGGTATATAAAGGAGAAAGGAGAATAAAATACCCCTTTAAAAATATGTGCCTATTAGATTGAAAAATAATGACACACCATTGAATGAACTAGATTAGTTGGGAAGATAAGTCAGGATTTTAGAGATGGGGAAGAGGACAGAAGGCTCTCTCTTGAGATACACTGAGTTTCACTTAACAAGAAAACCTGGGAGAAAATGCTTTCTTTTTTCTTTTCTTATCTTTAAAGGTTTCAATTTAAATTTTTTTTTATTTTAAAAAATAATTAATTTGAATCATTATTAAAGTAATTAAATTATCAAGTAATTTAAATAATTTAAATTAATTTAAATTTTAAAAATTAATTTTAAAAATAAAAAGAAATTTTAAATTTTTAAATTCTCCTGTTCCCTTGTACTACATAACAGTGATTTTTTTTTTTCCTCATTCCCAAACCCTACTCCTGAAAGATAGAGATAGCCAATGTAGATATTTTACCTATGAAAAATCTTAGCAAGCAAAAGTGTTAGCAGTACTTCTGATAGTATAGAGTCAGGGATAGTCTAAAATCCAGCTTTCTCCCAAACGAAGCTATGGTTCTTTTCTGCTGGAGCATGCTGTGGTCACTGCACCACTCTCTTCTTTATGTTGGCTGTTGGCCCAGTCCCCTGATGGCTAGAATTAGTCATTGTTTTGAAATGGGAAAGGGTTTGGCTAGATATTTGTGATAGGGTTCTAACAGAGTGCCTGTCCTTTGGCAGATACCTGGTTGGGTTTAGCTTTTAACCCTCAACAGTTAGAAATTTAAAGCTGTAAATTCACCTAGGACTTGTAAAGGCTTTAGGAAATCTACCAATACAGCCAAAGTTACAAGGAGATTGACTTATGAAACTAAATGCCAAGTGTTAATTGACAAATGGGCATTCATAATTTTAATAACTGGAACATTGAGGTTTCCTTTACTGTGTTCCACCTCTGGAAGTGAGTTTTGCCATTAGAAAGTTACTTGATGGGTGTAAAGTTGGAAGAGACTCTTCCTAGCTCTATGGTATATATCATATTACCTACTGGTGGCCTTTGCAGAATATTTCTGCTCTGCTACAGAACATCTATTTTTGGCAACTAAAATATTTATGCCTTTAATATCCATTGTTTTCTCTTGCACAGAGCTACTCCAAACAGTGAGTTATGCAGCAATTATTTATTAAGGATCTACCATGTGCCAGGCACTCTTTTAGTGTTGAAGATACAATGGTAAGTAAGAGGCAAGTTTTTAACCTTCATGGAACTTACATTTTAGTGGACACCTGAATCTTGTTAGTTTCTAGGTCTCCTTCTGCATTCACATTACTTCTCCTAATGATTTTCATAGTCATAGATTAATTAGCTTTTTTAGGGTGTATTCCTAATGAAGTTTTAGGAAGATAATTAGTGTAATAGATAACATATTTGCAAATAATATTTTTGAGCTAAGATGCTTTGTTGAAGAATGACTTTTTTTTGGCATTTATTCCTCTGTTTCTCTATTTTATCCTCTATTAATGATAGCCTCTTGTTTTTCTTTTTAGTGTAGATTTTTATTCAATTTTAACAAGAAAGGGAACTAAATGGGGTATATAAATATCCTTTTAAATATATATACTTTTAAATATATGTATACTATATATATTTATGTATATATAAATATATATTTATATATTTAACCATATGTATATATGGTTAAAAAATGCTGAATTATAATTACTCTATAGCATTGGGAATAAATGTTTAGTAGATGCTATTTTAACAAATCAGAGGAATTTTGATTTGACAGTAAACTTCAAACAATTCAATTCACAGTATCTGAGGCTAACAGACTAATTATATGTTGCCTGAGGGAGGAAATATTTCCTTCAGCTGACTTATTGATTTGTTGCCTTTTAACAGAAAACTATGCTGATCTAATTACAAAGAAGGGTTAAAAAGCTAATAGCTTCAAACCTGAAGTTGTCTGTAATGAAGCACAATGATTAATGGTCTAACAGAAGCAACCACCCATGAATCTTTGGCTAGAGACTTGAAATACCATGTTGATAATGGGGGACCTTGAAATACACTGACCAATTTTTCTTTCTATATGAAAGTAAAGTTAAAATGTCTAAATGGTACTGTAATTGGACCTATGGTATAGTGATCACTTATAACTCAGTCTCCAAATGTTTTTTGCTAGTAGTCTTCTGGATTATCCTCAAAAAACAAAAACAAACAAACAAACAAAAACCCAAAGTTCCCGTTATGTTAATATACTCACCAGTGAGGTACTATGCCAAAACCTCCCAAAACCAACTAGTTTAGGTCAATTTGAGGGGTGCCTGGATATCTCAGTTGGTTGAGCATCTGCCTTCAGCTCAGGTCCTAATCCCAGGGTCCTGGGATGGAGCTCCATGTCGAGCTCCTGCTCAGCAGGTAGTCTGCTTCTCTCTCATCCTCTGATGTTCCCCGGCTCATGCTTTCTCTCTCTCTCTCTCTCTCTCTCTCTCTCTCTGTTGCAAATGAATAAATAAAAAATCTTTAAACAAAAGTCAATTTGAGGTTGTGAAAGAGAACATAATCAATGGATTGACATCAAGGATCCTGGGAAGTCAAGGTAGATCACCAGTTATCCATATACATCCCTCTCCTCAACCCAGTCAGTGCAGGATTATAAAAGGAATATGGGGGCTTATAACTGGGACCATGTAAATTGGTGTTAAGAACTTTAAGAGGGAAGGTGATATAGCATGGGTACCATTTTGAAACATGAAACCAGAGGTAGTGGGTGAAGCCTATTAATGTTACCATTATTACATATATATATATATATGTAATATATATACTTTTAAATATATGTATACTATATATACTATATATATATATATATATATATATATATATAAAAATACATAATATTTTCTAATTTAGTTTTAGCCTCAAATGGTCACCATACTCAGAATCTGATTTCTTTACTCTGGGAAGAGCGAGCTGTGATTATGGGTTGAGCTGGGGGAGCTGTGGGGTGATATTGGAGCCCAGGGTTATGAGAGCTTATCAACAGCACCAGCGATTCTATTAACAGTATGGAGGCTGGGTGGCACCATCAGCTCTTGGTGACCGTGCATGTCGCTTGTAGGAGAGGACCAGCAATTTGGGAAAGCTGCAAAGGGCAGCTCAATTATCCCATGGAAATTGTGAGTAGGACTAAATAGAGCTTGAGACCTAAATGTCCTCTTTGGAGGAAGAAAGTGGTATTTCGATTATCTTGTTTTTACTAAGAAAAATATAAAAATCACCTACAATTCCATAAAGAATGTTCACTAACCCCAAGGTGTATACATTTTTAAAAGTATTTCTTTCTTCCTCCCTTGCTTATTTACTTCCCCCTTCTATCCACCCTGTTAGATTTTTAAAATGAAAGTTACATCGTGAACTTCCTTCTAGATCATTACTTATTCTTCCATAATGCAAATTTTCGTGGCTGCTTAACATTTAGCTGTAAGATTTCACTATACTTAGTGATAAAGGTCATTGCCAAAAACATTTTTATTATAATCTAAATGCTTGCTTTATTTTTTGTGGATGAAAATGATGCCCCGAATACCCTCAGCTCCTGAGTTCAGTGGTCTTTTCCTTCTTGTTTCCCACTGCCTGCTGTATAGGCTGGGGGTGAACTTGAGGTCTTCTTTTCTTTTCTTTTAAGTTCTTCCAGGCCTATCATCCACTTAGCTCAGAGAGCTGGCCTCGGTGCTTTAACCAGAGGACTGATACTAAAGGCAATTTCTGTATTTGTGGCAACTGGAAGGGGAACTGGGGTAGGGGTGATGGGAATGGCCTGGTCCTCTTCAGTTTCTTGCTTTTCTAAGAATGATTCATGGACCAGCCACATTGGGATCCTGTGGAAGCTGGTCAGAAATATGGACTCCCAAGCCCCACCCCAATCCTGCTAAATCAGAATCTGCTTTTAAGGATGATATTCTAGTGATTCATATGCATCAAAATTCTGAAAAGCCCTGCTTTAGTTGATGGCCAATAATTATCCATCGATTACCTCTACACCAGTGGTTCTCAAATGTGTCTTTGTATTGGAGTCCCCAGGGGAGCTTCCAAAAATGCTAATGTTGCATCCCATTCCTAGCGATTGTGATTTAAAAAAATTTTTTTGTTTTAGATTTATTTATTTGAGACAGAGCATGAGCACACAGGGGGAGAGGGAGAGGAAAAAGCAGACTCCCCATCTAGGAGGGAGCCCAATGTGGGCTTGATCCCAGGATGTTGGAATCATGACCTGAGCTGAAGGCACAGGTTTAACTGACCGAGCCACCCAGGCACCCCGAGATTGTCATTTAATTTGTCTAGGGTGTGGCTTGGGTACTGGCAGCTTTGAAAGATGTTCAAATTTCAATGTGCAGCCAAGTTTAGGAACCACTACCATATACCTTGGTTACAGGTACTATCTGGTTTGAAAAGTTTTCTTAGGGTCCCATCATATCTTATTTGGGGTTGAAGTTTTCTCTATCAATTCTATTCTGTATGCTTCCCATTTTGCAGAAATTCCTACAAATTCTGTCCCATTAATGGTATGAATTTTCTTTATTGTTTAATCCTGTTATATATTTAAATTTTGTGCTTTAATTCTATCCAAAGGAAAATATTATCCCAGTAGTGTACCTGTATGTTGGTTATAGCTTGGTATTATCTTTTACTCCATTATTCTCTTTTACTGTCCTTTCGTCTTCCTGGTATGGCCATCTTCCTAAAAATCCAACATGGCTATGCCATTTTTCAACCCCTTATTCTCAGCTCTTGGTCTATCTTTTTGATTCCTCATTATATGTATTGGCATTCCTGAGGACTCATGTTATATCAGGGTTTCTTGGCAATGGCACTATTTACATTTTGGGCCAAAGAATTCTTTGATGTAGGCGCCTGTCAGAGATGTTTCAGTGTCCCTGACCCTTACCCACGAGGTGCCACTAGCAGTGCTCAACCTTCCCCACCCCATCCCCAGCCAGTTTGCGACAAACATATTTCAAGGATTTCCAAATGTTCCATAGCAGGCAAAATTCCTTCCAGGTTGATGACCACTGAGCTATATAGGATTGCCAAACATTCACAATGGCAGCAAGCATATTTAACAAAATACTATTTCACAAGTGAGACAGTCTTCACTATGTTCATGAGTCCTTTTTTTAAATAAATTATATTTCATATGCTGATGTCATGGGATTGTCCTGGGTTCATGAAATTTTATTCTGCACTATTAAGATTAGCTCTACAAAATGAAATGTGATTTGTTATGAATTAGTGAGACTTTTCATATGAAGAAATTCACAGACATAGAGAGAGAGAGATCATAGCCCAGAGGACCCAATATTAAAATAAGAAAAAAAAAATGATTGCTCCATAAATGGTCACTATTTGGACTGAACTGTGGTTAAAATTACCTGATCTTGGAAAACAAGAATTTCCCCAACATGCTGATCCCTCACTTCTATTCCAAGGTTAAATATGTGATTCCATCTTTGTAACTTATCCTTTTGAGAAGAAGAAATATACATTAAATATGTCTGCATGAGTAGACTATTTCCTATAAGGGAACCTCTCTGAGCTAGTGCTTTTTTAAATACTCACAGCTTTAATGAACCAAAGACCCCACATGAATACATTATGAATGTTTTCATATATGATAGAAGGTTAAGCAGATGATAGGAGGATAAGCAGAAACATGCACCCTGAGCTTCCCAGTTCCCCTCTTGCTGATAAAATTAGCTGAAGATAAGATAGATCATAGGTCTGCCAGCCAACCAGGCACGTACAGTGACACTCGTGGAACTGAAAATTCAGTGTTTCCAAAGGGAAATTGCATCGCAGGCCTGCACTTATATTTCTTTCTTGCTGTATTTGGCATGATTTGTTCACACTTTGGAGATTTCAGTTAATGCGAATAGTCTTCCACTTGGTTGAAGAAGGTTGTGGATTGGCAGGGAGTCCCTGCTGCAGATTTGTAGCTAGAACCTGAATTGTCACCCAGATGGAGGAAGCTTTCGCTCTGTGTCAATGAGTATTTTCTGTCATGCTTTGCATTTCCAAAGCCAACATTTGAACACCAGCTTTTTGTTCCTTGAGCGCTGTGGGGAAGAAGAGCTTTCATCTTTCCACCCCTGCCCTGGCTCACTGCCTGAGGCCTGGCCCTTCCCATGCCTCATGTGGTTTCCCTGGGTTCTGTGGGCCGTTCAGCGGGGTGCTGCTGAGTGTGTGCCAAAGGGGTTGCCAATTCTGATGTGTCCTCGCTGTGACAGACACTAAAAGCTCGCTTTGAACGAATACACGTAGGGCAAATTGAAAGAGGAAAGTTTGTGTCAAAACTTACTTTATTTTAGGAAATATTTTCTGTTGCTCTGGGGTTCGAAGGCCATGGATCCTTTATTTTAGCTCAGCTGACCTCTTTCAGCTCGTCCCTCCCATTCACTAAACTGTCGTGAACAGTTTTAGACATTCTAGCAATAAATGGACTTGCCCTTGTCATTTGGCTTGAAGTTCTGCATCTAACAAATGTGTCTTCTCCTGTGCATAGCATTCTCTTAACAGCCTGAAAACGTCACTTAGTCCATCTTTGCTTTGGCCCTGAAATAGCCAAAAATAGCCAGACAATTGAGTCAACAGTACCCTTGGATGCTGAAGCCTCCAGAAAATGCCTCCACCCTTCATTTCCTCTTTTGTTTCTCGGGTTGTGTTACCCGATGCTTCATGCTGTGGCATGGGCTTTTGGAATAAATGGATGCCTGTTCGCTGTTCTTAAAGATAGGACAAATTTAGAGAAATAATAGCTCGATACTTTCTAGGTGCTAAAACAAATACTTTCCTTCATAGTACCTTTTTATCTTCACAACAACCCTATATTCTAAGGCCATGTTAGAGCCAACCTTTGTCTACCATCTTTTCAAATTCACTTCTGGAAACCATGACAAATGATATGGATCTCAAGGCATTCTTTAAAAAGATAGGAATGATCTTTTAAGCTGGTTTCACCAGCCAACATTATGGAAACACTCCCTAGATGTCTCTCCCTCTCTGTGAAATTCCTTCTGCAGCAAATGATGACACCACCAGCCCCCTGCTGTCACCCAAACACTCCTCTCCTCTTCCAGAGCCCCACATGACTCTGCCATTCCCCCCTTTTCTTGAGCCATTTTCCTTTCTTCACCTGCCATGCCACCCCGCACCCCGGGGATCACAGTTTGCCTTACGTAAACATCTTCACCAGCGTTCTGGTGAAAAAATTCTGCCTTTTGTCTCATGTCTATGAAGAAATAGAGGCAAAGAAACTAATTTCCTCAAGATCCCTCAGCTCACAACAGCAGATCTGGATTTGAACCGGGGTCTTTCTGATACTGACAGCTATGTTCTTTTCTTTTAATTAGCTTTCTTTGCAATTCTGTCATCTGTAGATGATCCTGTTTATGTCAAGTCTTAATGTTGGATTTTATAAATTTCTAATCAGCATTATTTGAGCAGAGTGATTACTTGGAACCAGAGCTGACAAGTCCAAGTGTGCCCAGAGGAATTTAAAAAGGGTTGGAAAAACTTGTTAACTGGGTTGTTTATTTAAAAAGGAAACAAAAATCTCTCAGGTTATAAAGTTGGAGGCAAGATAATTAAACAGGTATCCCAAGGTGCATTCTTTAAAAAGACTTCCTAGACTAACAGATTTCTTCTTCATCCATCCACAGTACCCACACAGCCATTATTACTCTGACTGATCCTCCTATAGGGAAATCAGTATAATTGGTCAACATCTCAGCATCTATAGATGTCACAAGCCCCAGGCCTTAGCTTTTGTTTTGTCCCTACTGAATGAGCAACAGTGAATCAATGAGACTTTATAATTGTTTTTGGTATTGTTTTTCATATAATGGAAAATCCACATGGCAGACTCCTGCAATTCCAAGGCACAGGCATCCACATGGTCTGATGGGGATTTGGTGTCCTTTTGTGTTCCCTTAGCTTGTTCCTTCCAAAAACACAGCTCAGTCTCCACATCCCTACTAGTCAGTGGTTGTTCATCCCAGCTGCATATTGGTATCCCCCAGGGGACTTTTGTAAAGTATGGATGGCTAACCTCACTGCTGATCAATTAAATCAGAATCCCAGGGTTGTAGGGAGGAATCCATTGTGCTACCCCTGAGCTACATGACTCTTATGTTAGACTAAGCTACTAAATTCCCATTGGGATATGATTACAAGAGATCACTCAGAAGCCTGCTATAGAGGTTGTATTTTGCAGTTTCAGTAAGAAATTTAGCAATTGCTTCTGATGTTCTGGCTGAAAATGGAGGATACATCGATCAGATTTGCTGTGATGATACTGAGTGACAGATTACTCCCAAATTCAGTGGCTTTCATCAAGGAACATTTATTTCTTGTTCATGGGTCTGTAGGTAACCATGATTTGGCTGGTCAAAGCTGGACTCTCCTGGGTAGTTTTGCATTGGAATGTAGGTAAGCTGTATTTTACTCCACGTAAGGGTATGGTTCAGATCTTCTATCTTCCTTGGACCATTGACTGCATGGAGCATGTGCTTCTCATGGCAGAACCTAAAAGACTTCTACCTGGGTTGTGTCCACTAATGTGCTTTTGGACAAAGTCATTCATACAGCCCAGCCCAACACTAGTGGGCTGGGAACAAAACTCCTCTGCCCCACAGTGTAGGGCAGGAGGATAAATTTATTGACAGAAGTCCATACTTTCACAAGAAGAAATATACATTTGTTGACAATTTCTTAGAAGATAAGTAACTAAAGAAGGTCTGGATTTTCAGCTTTTCCATTATTTTAAAAAATACATTTTCATTTATTTAGTTATTTATTTAAGATTTTATTCATTTATTTGACAGAGAAAGAGATCACAAGCAAGCAGAACAGCAGGCAGAGAGAGAGGGGGAAGCAGGCTCCCTGCTGAGCAGAGAGCCCATGTGGGGCTCAAACCCAGGACCCTGATATCATGACCTGAGCCAAAGACAGAGGCCACTGAGCCACCCAGGCGCCCCTTTAAAGGTTCATTTAAAAGGTAACAAAAGACTAGGCTAGCAGGGGAGGAGGGATGTAGTTCTAGTCACTACCTAGATCATCCTTTGGTAGGAAACGTGTGTGAAGGACTCTGGCATTAGCTGATCATTGAGCATACTGGTTTGGTAAGATTTATGGTTACTCTGCCACAGGAGGAAAAGGAAGGATAGGACATGAAGATTCAACATTCAAATTATCATGATAGGCCATAACAACAAGAGGAAATTTCAAAGTGATAAAAAAAAAAAGTCACAATATTGTTTACAATTCCATTGTTTACATATATATTTTTTTATTTTATTTTATTTTATTTTGTTTCTTTTCAGTGTTCCAGAATTCATTATTTATGCACCACACCCAGTGCTCCATGCAATACGTGCCCTCCATAATACCCACCACCAGGCTCATCCAACCCCTCAACCACCTCTGCTCCAAAATGCTCAGTTTGTTTCTCAGAGTCCACAGTCATTCATGTTTTGTCTCCCCCTCCGATTTCCCCCAACTCGCTTCTCATCTCCATCTCCCAATGTCCTCCATGTTATTCCTTATGCTCCACAAGTAAGTAAAACCATATGATAACTGACTATCTCTGGTTGGCTTGTTTCACTCAGCATAATCTCCTCCAGTCCCGGCCATGTTGATACAAAAGTTGGGTCTTCATCCTTTCTGATGGAGGCATAATACTCCATTGTATATATGGACCACATCTTCCTTATCCATTCGTCTGTTGGAGGGCATATTTAGTCTTTCCACAGTTTGGCGACTGTGGTCTTTGTGTCTATGAACATTGGGGTACAGATGGCCCTTTTCACTACATCTGTATCTTTGGAGTAAATACCCAGTAGTTCAATTGCAGGGTCATAGGGAAGCTCTATTTTTAATTTCTTAAGGAATCTCCACACTGTTTTCCAAAGTGGCTGCACCAACTTGCATTCCCACCAACAGTGTAAGAGGGTTCCCCTTTCTCCACATCCTCTCCAACACTTGTTATGTCTTGTCTTGTTAATTTTGGCCATTCTAACTGGTATAAGGTGGTATCTCAATGTGGTTTTGATTTGAATCTCCCTGATTGCTAATGATGATGAACATTTTTTCATGTGTCTGTTAGCCATTTGTAGGTCTTTTTTGGAAGAAACTTTTGATCTGATGAAGTCCCAAAAATTCATTTTTGCTTTTGTTTCCTTTGCCTTTGGACACATGTCTTAAAAGAAGTTGCTGTGGCTGATGTTGAAAAGGTACTGCCTAGGTTCTCCTCTAGGATTTTGATAGATTCCTGCCTCAGGCTGAGGTCTTTTATCCCTTTCGAGTTTATCTTTGTGTATGGTGTAAGACAATGGTCGAGTTTCATTCTTCCACACATAGCTGTCTAATTTTCCCAGCACCATTTATTGAAGAGATTGTCTTTTTTTCCACTGTATATATCCAGAATACACCAGCTCTCTTTACACCTTAAAGAACTGGAGAATCAACAACAAATTACGCCAACTGCACACACAGAAGGGAAATAATCAAGATTAGAGCACAGATCAATGATTTAGAAACTAGAGATACAGTAGAACACATCAATGAAACTAGATGCTATTTATATATTTTAAATAAAAACCTGTACATAAGAAACCAGTATATGGTTTATATTTTATTGACTGATTAAATGGAGCATTAATTAGAATTCCTAAATTATCTTGGGAATCACCTGTCAGGAATAGTCTGGACGACTAAGGCCATATTTATTTTGAAGTGCCAAGCATAGCTAAGTGCTTTCATGGGTAATTTCATCTTCAAAAAGCTTTGTGAGGTAGGTGCTAATGACAAATCCATTTTATAGATGAAAAACTGAGGTTTGGTGACATAAAGTAATCTGCCCCGCAATTTATGATTGGTGGTATTGAGAGTTCAAGGGAGGGCCTCTGGTCCTATAAAGTGTGGTATGATCAGAATACTTTATTGGTTGCCCATTCAGAATGACATGCCGTTAAGAGTACTAGGACTTTCTCCAGTAGCCTGCTCTGCCGTGTGACAAACAACCACCATGACTCTTGGCTGCCACAGCACAGTTTTGGAATTATCTTGAGATGCTGCTGCATCTACTTTGGATAGGTCTTTTCTCTGAGTTCTTCATCTGTTTCTGGAAATCATGTGTTTCCAAAGCTGCCATGAATCAGGATTCCTTCTTCAAATCCAAGGAACCACCCTCACCACAGCTTCAATTCTTTGGAGACACATTCTCTGTTGTTGGAGCTGCTGCCTGCTTTGCTATTGATTATTTCTGACTTGCCAGAGGGAAATGACAGCCAAATGGAAGGCTGGGATTTCCCAATCAATAGTCATTAGAACTGCATTTATTATAAACAGAATGCCCTTCAGGGCTGGGGTACACCCTTAACTATATAAGGAAAAAAAAAAACACAAAAACCAGAGTTTATTTTCAGAATGTAAATAGCTCTCTTTGGGGAGCAGCCAGAATCAGCCAGAGAAATGCATTCACAAAGGTCTTTTTCTCTCAGATGGCATTCCTGCCTCATGTATAAGTACTTCTTAGGAAATTCAAGTTCCAAGATGTCTTATAAGAGGAATGTGGCCTTGGACAGGCTCTCTGAGTGTGTGTGTGTGTGTGTGTGTGTGTGTGTGTGTGTGTTTGTGTTGAACTGAAGGAAGACATTTGAGTCACCATTTTGATTCATCAAACTTGAATGTGAAAAGAGAACGAGGAGAACTAAAAGACCTGACTTGGTAATAAATCTGAAAAAAAAAATATATATATATAGACTATTCTTTTAGTGAGAATGAATGGATGGGGGACAGAAAGGTAGAACAAGCCAGACAAAAAGAATCTGTCAGAATGGGAATAAAAATCAACACATGGTGCTTAGCAATTTGTTGTGATAAGCAAGATGTCCCTAAGCAAGTATAGTCCTGCAGGGTATCCAGAAAGTAAGAAAAGGAGAGTAGAACACATTTTATGGAACCAAATGATTGTGATTCATGAGGTAGTGCAGGTGTATTCTCACAAGTCTGCTTTGTTCCCTTTTCCATTATCAACAATCACTCAATCTTATTCCAAGTTTGTTTGGTTAATACATTTTCTGAGATAAAATAGATAAAATGCCTTCACAGAAAGAGAAAAGGCCCCTGGTTTTCTGATCTTTTAGGTCTCCCTGAATTAGCCTTGTACTTCCTATCCCCTTTGCAAACTTATTGGCTTCACATCCTGGGTTTTGAAACCATTTTGTATTCAGTCTAATTTACATCCTGTGCTCAGAGACCTTGGGGAGGTGGGGCCTTGGGAAAGGCCTCTACCTTAAAGTTTTCCAATGAGTCCCTTCTTGTTCTCAGGAAAGTATCCAGAGATTGTAATACAAGTCTTGCTTAAAATAGGATCGGAGAATCCAGCCCTTTGCCTCCACTATGATCCTACAAAAATTGCTATCATTGAGCATAGACCATACCTCCAAATGGGATTGGCTTCCAGGTTAATCAGACCAATTCTAGGAAGAGCAGAAGGAGCAAACATTGAAAGTAAAACACAGACCTTGGGAGAAACGGTGCCTCAAATTAATACCCCAAGACCTGAGCCTGACAGTTATAAACTGGGAACTTTTTGATTCTTCCAACACTTGAAGCATCATCTGTAGATGGAGAGAAATTCTATCTGTATTTAGGTTATCAATTAGAGTAGGTGAAATATGGTGATACAGCTAAAATGCTTTGACCCCTTGAGGGGCAGATAATATTTGTAGATGACGTATCTTTATTATTATGTATTTTGGTACAGAGCTGTTTCTTTTTGTCTCATTTTTACATTCCATATTGCCAGACCATTAAAAAAGACCCTACACATATACAAAGGTAAAAGAGCAGAGAGGTAACTAGATACATAGGTACATAGACAAATGGGTGAAGCCAAATTCCTTAAGTGGTAGTTTTCAAATATAAATCAGGATAAGTTGATGCCTTTAACTCAGAACAGAATTTAGTGTTAGAAAAATGAGTAATAAGTTGGAACTAGAAGATCATATCAGGATGAACTAAAACTAGGGATTTGTGATGTAAGAAGTTACACATTAAGTTACGGATTAGTGGGTGATAGATGACCCTGACATTTAAGGCAAAAGAAAGAAAGAAACCTCTATTTAGTATAGGCAGTAGGGAGAGTGAGAGGCTGGGGACATAGTGGCGACCATAAATCTGGGAATAAAACTGAACAAGTAGATAGTAGCTCCTTGAGGCAGAGCCTACATCTCATAGTTCCTTGTCTTTCAGAATTTCTTGGCTCACAGTGGTTGCCTGATAAATGTTCATTGTTTGAATAAAATACAGAGAAGGCAAACATTATATACATTAATCAAGACTGAAACTAGGTGGTGTAACTATTAGTAATGGTGAAATATATAAACAGAAAAAGGAGAGCTGAGTTTTGATGGGAAACTGGATACAATAAGAGATGAAAAAATGGTTGAAAAAAGTCATTCAGTCATGTTTGGGAGAGAGGAAAAGAAATTTGGATCATGGTCTGCATGATAGGATTACAGGTGGGCAAGATAATTGTTTGGAAGAAATGTGCTGTTTGTCTTCAGAGATAACCACCATCTTGAAAGAAAATCTTGTGTTGACCACAGGATAAAAAAAGTCTTTTTCAACACAGGCTCCAATAAAATGAGTGCATTTGTAATACATACGTCACAAAGGAGAGCTGTATGACTGAAATTCAGGAGGAGAATCTGGTTGCTCCAACTGGTATCTCCAAGCTAAGGAAGATATTTCTGGAAACTAGGCAGGCCTAGCCTTAAAGTGAAAGTAACTGCTTCAGTAAAACAAAGATTCACCATCACTGGAGGTGATGCACCATTGTAAAGAGGCTGGAACACCATTACAGATGGTGGTTATTGAGGAGATTCAAGGAGCACATGGGCACTGGGACACTTAACCTATGATTTCTCTCTTGTCCCTGAGATTTTGTGGCTCAGTGGTCAATAGTGAGGACCTGTTACTGAATAGAAGCTTCTAGGTCCCCACCACTTACTCAGCAGCAGGTGTCTTGGCCCCTTCTTCTGGTGTAGCTGAATAGCAGACCCTACAATTGGTTTAACAGCTGGCTCTCTGTGGAGGGAAAAAGTGATTCCATTTGTAGTGTTTGCTGATTTCTCAAGTGTACGTACTGCCACCGGGCTGACTTCAAGCTTTTAGTGTGATGGCAATTGAACCTGGAGTTGGAAGGGTAGGCTCACAATCGACTCTCATGAAACTGGGGGCACTTCTCTAGCAGTACTCTGAGTCCCTGCTCCAGGATCAAGCATATTGTCTGGGAAAGTGTAGATCTATTCATAAGCTGTTGGTGCCTTCCAGGTCACCCAGGAAGGCTGCCCAGGAGGGAGAAGTTTCCATGGGCTGGTAGGGAAAAGCAATCATGCATATATTCCCTGCCCTCTCACCACCAGCAGGACATTTCAAAGCAAAATGGTTGATGTTAATTCTTTCGTCGCCACACTCACTGTTTGGATTCATCTACGGTGACTTTCCCTTGGTCTGCATTTAAAGGATGCAAGTGAGTCTGTGTATGATATCCTTGGTGCAGTTTCCCATTCCTCCTCTCCCTAATGGATCCCTGCCTTCCCTGCTTCTTGGGATGGGTCTGACAAACCGTAATGTCATATTGATTTTATTGTCGTTGCCCTTGCGTTATCCTCTTCATGCCTTCCATATGGTGTCCTGTGCTGCCTCCTCTCTCTCCTGTAGAATTATAGGACTTCATGCCTATTGAGCCCTCACCATGAGTTAAGTGCTGCTCTGAGCCTCTGAGCACCTTTTCCTATTAATTCCTCAAATCCTCCTAACAACTGGTGGACTAGATGACTAGTAATATCTGTGGTTTGCAAAGATGAGACCGAGACAGAGAGAGCATAAGTACCTTGCTATAGGTCACACAGGCAGTACGTGTCAGAGCGCAGATTTGAACTGAGATCATGGGGAGTTTTCTTATCTCTCTGGAAAGCAATGTGGAAATCAAGCAGATTATAGGAAATGTACTGCCCTGCTAGATAAAGCAGAGAAAGTGATTTGCTAGAAAGATGGATCAGGTTCAAAGAGAACATTGCCTCTGCTGGGAGGAGGCCTGTGAGTCAAATGTCTCATAGAACCCCATGGAAAAGGAACGATTTGTACTTCTCACTTCATTTGATCACCTCAACTCTCACCTGGGTATGAGATGAAACCTGCTGGATTCACTTTTTTTTTTTTAAATAGGAAAATAGACTGGCATGGAGACTCAGGATTTTAATGGTTAGATCTTTCCAAATTCAATACACATGTAACTGACCAGTTTATTTTATCTATAAGACACTGATGTCAGAAAGAGTGCCTTTAATCATTGTGGTGGTGGAAAAATACCTATTTTTGAAAAATCAAGCAATATCAGTGTTTTTGTGCCAAATGACTGGACATTTCAGGCCAGATTGAGACTCAGGAATGAGCCCGTGATAGATGGCCATTAACTAAAACCAAATCTACTTATATAGGAGTACAAAGAAGAGTAAAAACCTCACTTAGGGGGAGCTCAGATCCCCAGCAGTGGGACTTATCTGAAACTTTGTGGAGAATAGGGAGATTAAACCAGTGTATGAGTTTGGATTAATAGCATATAAAAGAAAACACAGCATAATCATGACTTTAACACAAGGTTAGAAAGAAGGAAGGAAGGAAGGAAGGAAGGAAAGAAAGAAAGAAATGGAAGGGAGGAAGGAAGAGGGAGAGAGAGAGAAAAAAGAAGAGAGAGAGAGAAAAAAGGAGAGAGAGAAAAGGAAGGACGGAAGGGAGGGAGGGACAAAGGAAGGAAGTAAAAGGAAAGAAAGAAAAGAAAAGAAAGAAGGAAAGAAACCACGAGGTTTAATTTGATCTTCCATGAAATGAGTCTGGAGGTGCCCAGTTTCAGGTTGGCAGTGGAAGTCCAGGGTCAGAAGCATCTCAGGCTTCATCCAACTTTCTACTCCATCCTCTTTAGCACATGGTCATTTCAAGGTCCCACCTAGGTTCCCCCCACCTTGTGGTGCTCCAGCCATAATATAAAAATACTAGGAAAACAAAGTAGCAGGGAAAGGACCAAAGGGCACATAACTAGCTATCTGTCCTCCCTCTATCTGGAAAACATTCTAGAAAGACTCATCTGCACTTCCGCTTCTGTCTCACTGGTAGTCACATGACCTTAGCCAACTAACTACAAGGCAGGCCAGGAAATGCGGTATTTTAGCTGTGTTACCTGAAATCAGACCAGGACGCTGTTTCTCTGGAAGAGGAGAATGGGTACTAGGTAGGGAGTGGACAGTCTCTGCCACAAGACAAAGGACTGGGCTGCCATAATTCATGCGACCAGCCTGTGCACTGTGCTGAGTAAAGAACCCCAAGGTCAAGGCACACAAATGACCACCTGCTTCTTTTACTGAGTTTTAACCACCTTGGCACTTAAATATGTTTAAGGTATACTCATTTACCAGAGCTAGGGTGAAACCAATGCGGTTTCTTTTTCTTTAAAAGAGAGAAAACAGACTCACAAGATGCAAGAAAACACAAAAGCAGACTTTAACCCTAACTTCCAAGCCTCCAAAGGCCCAGGTAAGAGGAAAGGGGGAAGCTCAAGCCAAGGGGACATACACAGCCTGATGAATTAAAATACTGAGAAAGGGAGCAGGTCTCATTCCCATGGCTTTTGCAAGTTCCCCAGAAAACTGGGTCTTACCTCTATCTTTCAGGCAGGAAGAGCAGTACCACCTGAGAGTGGCACTGGGGACAATGGCAAGGGCATGACAACCTGGGTACCATTGTGCTTGATAGCCCCGGAGGAAAAGGGACTGGCTGGTGTGATCTTGGATCTTAGCCAGCCCTGCCTGAAAGGAAGCCTACCAAAGTACTTAAAAGCTAAAAAGCTGACATACTCTTAAATGTTAACCACTCATTTGTGTCTAGATTCAAATGACACTATTATATTAAGCTGTACCAGGTTTTCATGTTGAAGGACTATGAGCTTTAATCAACTTGGGACATGCTGTGGTCACCAAAGGAGAATGTTTCATGAAAAATAAGCATGTGTTTGGAGGGGGCAGAGCACCCAAAGAGGTTGTCCCAGACACCTGTATCATTACACAAAGTTGTCTTCTTGCAGGAGTAGATAAGAGTAGAAAATAAGAGAAGAGTTTCTAGTGTTAAGCCCATCCAAAAAGCTAATGTGAACACTGATAACTTGATACCAAAAGATGACTGACAAAGAGACAAAAACCTATAAAAATGTCAAATGTCTATGTTTGAAAAATTTGATCATCAACTATTGGAAAGACTGGACAAATGATGTAAAAATGAATTTAAGTTTGGGGTTATTTAATATTGAGGTAAATTGTCAGTAGACTTTAAATTATCCTAATAATGACTAAAATTGACGTTCATGAAAGCCATTTATGTTGATCAATAAAAGGTTAAATTATATTCAATACATGCTATTAAAGAAGTCAGGAAAGTATTTTAAATAGAAAAATTGTATCCAAAGTTGCTAGAACATATTTTAAATTATTGTTTAAAGGAGTGATAAAATCAATCATGACTCATTCACTAAGAGCTCTGATAAAATTCTATTGCAGCATTAGTTATTTTTTGAGGAGCTTAAAGAAATTTACAATGGTGTTAAGTCACATTACACACTTGACAAACTTTTGACGGATTATGCTATTAGCATTATACTTATTTGGTTGATAGAAACTACTGGCCAATTTTGTCACACAATTTCATTAAAGCACAGGATGGTATGATAGTAGAAGCAGAAATCACATCCTTTGAATGACACCTGGGTATGTCCTGAATTTTCTGACCAACTTGCTTTCGAATAGACTTATTTATTCATAAAACTTTAGAGACAGAAAGTGAAATGTCTGAAACCAACATCCTTTATTCTCCTGTATACATTTTCTTCCCTACCTGAGATAAGGACCTGAGAATCACCCACAGCTCATTCCTCCTCTTCCACCCACATGACCAGTCTCCTAGTATCATAAATATGTCATCTGAACAGCTTCGAATGCTCCCCTAACATCTTTCTTCAGTCTTTCGTGTTTCTTTGCCTGCCTATGGCTGGAATCCCTAACTCATGTTCAGGCCTTTCTCTCCTGACCCTCTATTGCCTTCTTCATTTTACCTCTAACATTATTTTCTTTTAAGACTCAAATCTAGGGGTGCCTGCGTGGTGGTGTCAGTTAAGCATCTGTCTTGGGCTCTGGTTATGATATGATCCCAGAACTGAGCTCCACATTGAGCTCCCTGCCTAGTGGAGAGTCTGCTTCTCTCTCTCTGTCCCTCTGCTTCTCCCCACTCCCAACTCATACTCTCTCTAGTGCTCTCTCTTCCTCAAATAAAGAAAACCTTAAAAAAAAAAAAAAAGGATTCAAATCTAATCAGTTTACTTTGCCACTTAAAAACTTCCAGGGCTCCTTATAAGGCCGAATCTCTCAACATGATCTAGAAAGCCCTTCACCACATTGCTCCTTCTCTACCTACCAGAGTTTGTCTCCTGTCAGCTTTGCCCATGTGTGCCCTCTACTCCATCCTCCTTCACTCTTTTTTGCTGTGGACTTGCTGCTCTCTCCGCCTGGGAGGCCTGCCCCACGTTACTCTTTTCTACTTGATATATTCCCATGAATCTTTTGCTCTGTTCAATTTTGACCCTGCTCAAGCTTATCTTTATTTGTTTAGATTTCCCCAAACCTCCAGGTAAAATTAGTTGTTCTAAATATCTTACTTTCCTAGCATTACCCCTCTATCTATTTATCAATAATTTATCTGTATCTATCTACCTACCTATCCATCCATCCATCCATCTACCTAACTTGTGTTCTGCCTTATAGTGACATACTACCTTTTATATTCTATTTATAAATCTCTCCCTAGACCTTAGACTTTCCTTCATCTCCATATTTCAGCACATTAGTACAAGAACTTGTACTTGGTGGATTTTTAGTAAAATATCTTTTGAATGAATTTTTTTTTTTTCAGTGCTTTTGAATAGGGGAAGAAAATGCTTTTCCTTTCTGAAAGCTTATTCCTGCCTTACGGGGGCTCGATTTTATTTTAAATTCTATGTTTCAATTAAGAGTAAAAAGCATCCATGTTTCTCTGTTCTCGACTTCCAATTATCATCAAGTGAGCTGATACTGCTGCTCTATTATTAGCTATGCTCCATAATTGGTCAGGAATTTTACATTTTATTAACACAAGTTGCTGTACCTTTCCCAGAACCATGAATTATTAAGTGTTGAGTATTCGTGACCCACATGGCCAAGAAAATTATATTTGGCATGCTTAGCAAAGTCAGCTTATGATCTTGAAGTAGGTTAGAATAGAGTTTGAATGAGTGAGGGGTATTAAAATATGTAACATATCAGATTTCATTTCCTAAAAGGAATCATGAGGCCCAAAATCTCATCAAGTTGTTCTAAATATAGTACCTAAATAATGTTACTTCTAGGTTTTTAAGCAGCAGGGCAAAATTAGGAACTGCAAATGTTGGACAGTAAAAAAAGTTTCTTTTTAGGTACTCATCCTGAACAAGCTAATTAGATTTACTCCAGGAAATTTCTGGCATGGTTAATGGCATATGAAAGGGAACAAAAAGAAATAGGGCACATTTGCTAGATCTGGAATGATAACAAATATGGGTTTGTTAGACTAGGAAATTTCCATGTTTTTTTTTTAATAATTTCTATGAATTTTTAAATGTCTAGGGAATAGGTTTGTGTAGTTTACATGTAGAAGTTTTGGTTGTCTTTTAAAAAAAATCCTCTCTGATATTCTCAGTCAAATACATTTTTGTGTATGTTCTGCTCAGACCTTGTTATGTTTATTCCTAAGATGATTGGGTAGTTGGTTGGATGAATGGACAGAATGCTCTAAATGGGATCTTCTCTTTTGTATTTTCAAATTCCTTGCTACAAATATAGCTTATTCACAATGTTTATTCACAGTAAGTTCACTTGTATATAATATAGATTTAGAAAAATATTTATATAACTAATCTGATCACCTTCAAAAGCCTAGACTTGTTTGCTTATCATGGAAAAATAACTTTTAATCTTTTAAATTTATAAATTTGGTATATTCTGCTAGAAATAATAGCACTTTAAATGATGCTCTTAATTTCCAGATCTCTATCCTGGCTTCTTTCTAAAGTGACATCTGGGCCTATTGCCATGGAGGAAAGAAAGATTATAGAGCTCTGTGAAGAGAATGGTCAGGATCTTCAAAAGTGTTCTCTTATGGTTTCATGGTTCTCAAGGTGATGTCTCTGTTATATCTGCTTGCTATTCATCCTCCAGGCATTCCTTACTTAAGTCAGCCACTGGAACTTACCATCTGTTTCTCGCAGCTTAGTGAAGAAAATTGATAACTCTTCCCTAGCAACTGGGCTAACATTTGGCTGGCACTGGCTTTCAAGTCTGTGCAGTATTCACCTCCATTTTTTATGCCATCTCATCCCCCTCACAATGGCGACTTCCAAACAAGGATAATGCTTTTCAAGATGGCTGCCCCTGATCTTCCTCAGGGGCCTGAGGGAAGTTCTTGATCCTCCTGCTGAAATATAGGAATCAGGGAAGCTAAACATTAGAGATTTTGCCTGTCAAATTTATTTCAATTGTTATGAAGATGGGAGATACTAATTTTGAAATAAGTTTCCTGATTTCAGTGAGAATAATAGGATTCTGAGGATAGAGACAGAGTCAAATTGCTTGCAAAATACCAGACAGGAATAGTTCCAAAAGTAGCAAAGCTGTACCAATAATCAGAATGAATTGACCCTCAGAGAATTTTGAAAGTGAGTAATAGATCATGGAGTCCTCAAGGACAAGATAGGAGTCAGTCCATTCTACTCTTTATTGGTCTGAATAAATTGAGGCTAAAATCTGAACTCGAAAAGATGATTTGTTTTTTGATTATATGATTTGTTTCTATTGAGTATACTCAATTAAGTACCAACTGTGTCCTCTTAAAGAAGGGCCATATTATAGCATCTCAGGTTGGGAATATGATTTTTCAGATATCCCCAAGAACACCTGAGACAATTCACTAGTGTGATTCTGACTTGGGGCTAGGAAGATATTTTGACTTTGGGGAAAATATTGAATATTCATTTTGAATTAATACCAGTTCTCTGGAATTCTTAATACTTCTGTGGTCCATCAGTCATTGGGAGGCTCATGAATATTAGATGAAAGGTGGAATTTTTTCCCAAGTCTTCCTCATGGTAGGTTCGCCAGTCCTGCAAATATTGTCCAAGTTTCTGGATATATATTTGGTGGAATTGCCACATTGGTTCTCTGATTTATGAAGTAAGGGTTTTTTTTTTTTTAAAAGATTTCAAAGATTAAGAGGCATGAAAGATACTTCCAATGCTCATTTAAAGTCCAGTTGAAAGTAGATAGATAGATGGATAGATCTCAGTTGAAAGTAGATAGATTTTTTAAGAAAGACAGATTGTTGAAAAGTTAATAGTGATTTTAGTAATTACAGTTGGTCCAGATGTTGTTCTTTCCCTTTTTTTAATCCTGGAGGAAATTAACACATATCCTGGCATATGTGCTTTAGCCTGGATATTCTACTGATTTGTATTCCAGTTAGCTGTGTCAAGCCTGCTGTAAAAACAAAACAAAATAAAAACAAAAAAAAAAAAAAGAAAAAAATGAGTTATTATTTTTAGTTCCTGTATTTTTAATTTCTAGAATTCCCATTTAATTCATTTAAAAATAAATTTCAGTTGGTTCATAAAATCCTCCAGAATGTATTAATCAGAGATATCTTAAATTTTGTGCCTGATTACTAATAGCTAGGTCACCTGTGGGTGTAGTCTATTGTCTATATTTTTTTTCTCTTGGTCTTATTTCTTGATATGCCTCATAATTTTTTTATTCAAATCTATATTTTGTGAATGAAAACATGTGGGCAGTCTGGGTGATGAAGCAGATCAACTTAGTCTAATACAGGAGTGAACTGACTCAGGCTAGATTTTAGGAAGCCTCAGTCTTTCTGATTTCCTCTTATTTTTAAGCTGTAGTCCCTAGGGTTTTCAACAGACAGTCTAGTATTGACTCTTCAGGAGGCAAGTTGCAAATTCCACTTTTAATCTGGTTGGTATCATAAGACTGCCAGAAATTGCTCTCTGCATGTCTTGGACTTTCCGGATGGAATGTTAACCTCAGAATCTGGACACCTTGAGAATACAGTAAATGTCTTTGAGGGAAGCCAGTAAGTTTTTCTTGTCTGCATTACTTTTCTCTGGGATCTTGGCTTTCTAATGTTGACTGCCTTGACAGCTTTAAATTCTACTTTTTCCTCCCTGGTCCTATGAGATTGCCAAAGCCTTGCTGATTTTTCTCTTTCTTTGCAGGATTTATTTGTTTATGCTCCTGGTCTTTGTTTCTGCATCATTAATCAGCATGTGTCCCAGAAGGAAGAGCAACATACAGCATATCAGCTCAACTCTTGAGGTTTCCTCTTCTCTGGACTCACGTTTAAGGCCTGGCTGCCCCTTAAGCTCTACAGTAACTTCATAAAGCTGTACCCTGTGCTGTGGTCTGATCTTTCCCATCTGTACCAGCATCATTTTGTTTTCCCATGCCACTTCATCATAGGGAGTTGCAGAAGTTCTGAGTTAGTCAAAAGTGGGGTTATCATCTTTTAAAAACACCCTTTATGATTTTCAAGTTAAGTCCAAGGTGAAATATACATTTTTGTTGTTGTTTTCCCACATTATGTGAGGCCAATTTTAACTATGTATATTTTTATTAAGAAATTAATTTTCATAGACTTTCAAATGAGCATGCATAGTTGAATGGACTTATCCCTTATAATTCATTTACTTTCCTTTTTATCTGCAGTTATTTTCCATTCTCTTCTTGCTAATGTTTACATTTGGACCTTCTTTTGTAGCTTAATAGTTATTTAGTCATTTATTTTCCAAATATCATCTCCTGGAATCGTTTATTATTTCTGTTTTTTCTAATTTGTATTTTCTAATTTTAGCTTTGTCAATCCTTTTGCTGTAGTTTTACTTGTTTTCCATAATTACTTTAATTGAATATTAATTTATTTTTACTACTTATTATTAATTAATATGAGTACTTAAGGCTATGGATTTTCTTCTGAGCCTGGATGTAGCTTTGTTCCATAAGTACTGATGTGTACTAGTCATAATTTTCACTATTTTCTCCAAAGTTTGAAATTGTATTTATTTGGGCCTCAATAATCTGTCCAGCGAGTTTACATTAAGGATAATATTGAATGATTTATGAATAATGTCTTGTTTTACTGGAGTTTTGAATAGGGAATACTTTCCATAATTTTGTGAAACAAAAATTTGTCCAATTTTTGAGTAGACAAGGGATCCAGAATGACCCTGCTAAGAAGATTCTAGGTTTTATTTTAGGTGTCCTTCAAAAATTTGGTTCAGGCCAGCATTGAAAAAAATAATTGTGTAAATTTGTTTTTATTTTCTCTTTTGTCACAGCTGTGCTGGGAACTGGTCATGGCCATTCAAGCATTGGCCCCTTGAGGTTGGTCAAGTGAGCTTCAGTGTCTTCTGGAAATATCAATAGCCTTTGTCTTAAAAAATTAGTGATAAATAGGGATTTGAGTTGTAAGTCATATTTGTTTAGGCCTTGTCCCTCAATGACTTATATTTCCCTGGAGTAAATGTTAACATATTTTTGCAGAAAGGAGCACAGATTTCTTTGAAATGAAGGAGTGGAGTTACCGGAGAGACTCTGAGCCCCTGAGATGTTGCTTGATTTCCCGTTAAGTGATTTTCCACTACAGTTCTTCACTTTCCTTCTTCCTATCAGATTTTTCCATGTGTTTTTGGTTTTTAGCATCACCCAAGGTAATTCTGGTTGATAACATGTTAAATAACATTATTTTTCTTCTGCATTGTCTGCTATGGAGGGCATGGCATTGGAATAAGGAGCAGTTGCCTGAAAGTAAAACAAAAGAAAAAAATAACCTTTCAAATGACTTCTTTTTATCCAGAGGGAAAATGAAAATATTTGCTGCCTTAATGTAATCTGTCTATAATTGACATTAGAGTAAAGGGCATTTGGGGCAAGTCCAAGGTGATTTCGTTTTGGACACTTTTCCATTGGGGCAATAATTGATCAATCACTTTCTGAAGCATGTTTGGTCAGAGCCATGGTCAATGCTATCACAAGGAATGAGCCTGAGAACAGAGTCCTTGGAAAAACACATCTTTCTTTTTTAAAGCTATTTGCACATTTAGATAGCCTATCAGTCATTACACTAATTCCCGAGGAAATCAAATAAGACAACCACTCAATTTACTCTTTAATTTACTCATCAAGGCACTCAGGAAGAGGCTGAAGGAGATCACTGGGTCTGCAGGGAACAGGAAATCACAGGGCAAAGGAAGCAAAGTGATTCTACCCATCAGGAACGCATCATTGTTGCAAGATTTTGTAAAAAAAAAAATGAATTCTGTTGTGAGTTTAGGATTGATGAAATATCCTGCTGACATAGAAATAACTTCTAGAGGCCCTAGGACAGTAACTAGTTATGCTGCTTTCCTTCCCTTTAATTTCTTGGGCCAGTCCTTATGAAATTATATACTAAGTGTTAAAAAGTTAAGCACACAGGATTATGACATAGAGAAGGTTGAAATAGCTTATTGGTAAACAGTGGAGATTGCCTTTCTACTTCTATCTAACATTAAAAATAAAAGAGACTTTAGGAAGGACTGCTAAATTCTGGTAAAGACTCATCGTTTATGCTTTGTTTTTTCCATTTTCTTTTTCTGTCCTTGTCACTCTGGAATTTGACAGATTCCAAATGCAAGAGTGGTAAAGACAGAGGTAAAATTGTTTAAGGTGGAGTTATACAGTTGAAAAGAGTTCTGCTCCAGACTCTTAGAAGGAAAACCTTTTAGTTTTCATGCAATGCAATTTGCTTATCCCCTGTCTTTCTCTTTCCTTGCCCCTGTTCCATTGCCTCTTGTTTGCTGGACAATCTCTTTTCTGCATATGAAATGCCTAGAAATAGAGGGTAAGCTTTTAGAGGGCATGCACTGACGGACTTCATTCTTTCCCATTCTCCTCTCCTCCCTCCACAACACATTATATACCTATCGTGAAGAATGAACATTATTTTTTCAGGTAATGATCAGATAACATATGACTTTTATGTCCAAATGCATATTTTGCCTTTCACTGTGATTTTGGGCAGTACCACAAATATTAGAGTAATGATGGCCATGCTGAAATCCTTTTGAATCCTTCACTTTGTGAACTTTCTTATGCTCGCATAGCAGAGTTTTGTACAATCCTTTTAAGTAGTAAAAATCTTCATTGACTCAATATATATTTATAGTGAGACTACTATGAACATGCACTTATGTAGAATACATATGTCATCTCCATTGCCAACAGCTACCCTCAAGAAGCTGGGTCATAACTGCAATATACTCAGCACTGTTATTACACTGAAATGGATCAGTTCTCTCCCACATGCCTGTCCTTACAGCTTGTTTAACACAAAGTTCTCTTAAAGTTTTTTTTTGTTTGTTTGTTTTTTTAAGATTTATTTATTTGACAGAGAGCGAGACAGCAAGAGAGAGAACACAAGCAGGGGGAGTGAGAGTGGGAGAAGCAGGTTTTCCACTGAGCAGGGAGCCCGATGTGACGCCCAATCCCAGGATGCTGGGATCATGGCCTGAGCCAAAGGCAGGCGCTTAATGACTGAGTCACCCAGGAGCCCCAACACAGACTTCTCTTAACCTATCTGTTTTTTTTTTTTTTTAAAGATTTTATTTATTTGATAGACATAGATCACAAGTAGGCAGAGAGGCAGGCAGATAGAGAGAGGGGAAGCAGGCTCCCCACTGAGCAGAGAGCCCGATGCGGGGCTTGATCCCAGGACCCTGGGATCATGACCTAAACTGAAGGCAGAGGCTTTAACCCACTGAGCCACCCAGGCTCCCCAACATATCTGTTAAAGCAATGTATTCTGTAACACATATCAAGCACCTGATAATGTATAGATGCTAAGAAATCCAGGCAAGCTCAATATGGTGACAATGATTGCCTTTCCTTACCTAAACTTATTCCTGGACCCCTATCTTAGGAAGTGTGCAGATTCATCCTGATTTTACTAAACACTTCCTGTTTTGGTCTTTAAGACTTTTGTGTCATTTTCTTCTTGGGGGACTTTGCCTACTCCCTGGCCACCACCAACAACAACCACAACCACAATCACAATAACAACAGAAACCCACACAGATTAATCTCAGCCAAGCCATCACTATTACTTTCTGTAATAGTCACCATAGCCTCAATCTGTCCCCCATTCTTTCTCTCTCTTTTTTCTGTCTCTTTCGCTCTTTTCTCTCTTTCTCTTATTGAAATGTCTGAGAAGAGAAAAATCATTTCTGGTTGTAGAAGAGCTAGTTAGGGATCCAAAGGTGACTCCTTTCCAGAGTCAGGTCCAATGAATCTGTCCTTTGTTCTTCTGGGTTGCACAAAATAATGAGACAGGCTGTCTCCCAGCAAAGGATATTTTTCTAAGATGGATTTGATTTTGGGAACCAATTAGATTTCACTAAAGGCCAAATGTAAAGAATAGTTCAGGTGACCAGGCTGAGCAATTCCATCACGTAGTTGGTTTGTTTTGTGCCTAAAATGCATTTATTCAAGAATATATGTATATTTTTGACCCAGACTAGGTATAGAGTAGTAAACAAATAAAACCTGATGTCTTTACTTATGGGGCTTATAATTAACAGAATATACACTAAATATGCAACTCAAAGTTTCCTACTACCCTCAATGTCTTTTACTTTCCATATGAGGAACATCATGTTTTCCATGTCTTCGGCCAAACATTTACTTACTGAACTAGCGGTTCTGATGTCTTCCAATTCATTTTGATTTATCCACTTCCACCAGTTTTGAAAGGTGATTCAAATAAAACAAGACTCTAAGTAGAACTATTGCTTTGGGGTTAGCTATAATTAGGCTATTTTCCCTTTGTTGTTTTATTGTCTTTAGTGAGGATAACTGGTAAGGAAAGCAGGAAGAGAGGCAGGAATGATTAAATCTCTGCTTGGGGATGTTTGCAAATTGGCATGACTTACCTGAGCACATAGTTGTTCTTTCACTTATAATTTTTAGGAAGAAATGAGGAAGGGGGAAAAGAGAATATTAAGGGCATTGGGAGTTACATTGACTGTTTGGTTATTTTGATACTCTGCTGTTTGGTAGAGTATTATTTTTTAAAGATTTTATTTATTTATTTATGAGAGCGAGAGAGAGCAAGAGCGAGCACAAGCAAGGGGAGCAGCAGGCAGAGGGAGAAGCAGGCTCCCTGCTCAGCAGGAAGCCTGATACAGGACTTGATCCCAGGACCCTGGGATTGTGACCTGAGCCGAAGGCAGATACTTAACAGACTGAGCCACCTATGTGTTCTGAGGTAGAGTATTATTTAATTGATAAAGTAGATGAATTTTCAGACCTGTGCTAGTTTGGATTCTTTGAGAAGCTGACACTAAGTTAGCAGCATAGGAGGTTTATTTAGGGGGAGAAGGTTGTGCAAAATAAAGAAAAGTTGGGGGCGGGATGGTGCAGGGAGACCCTCATGCCATGATGCAGATCTGACAGTCAGCCAAGTGTCAGCCCAGTGGGGAGAGCTCCATAGCAGAGATTACCCTTAAGAGGAGTCCTCTTTTGAAGAAATAGCCAAGCCCTAACCAGCCACTATGATCAGTCATTGGCTGGAAGGTCTGCAAGAAGACAGCGGTCTTGGCTCAAGATCCTGTAGGCATCACCGCTGGCGGCTTTCAGCTAAGCTCACTGCTTGAACTGAATGGAAAGTTCTTCCTTGAAGGAGCATGGAGCAGAATGCTCCATGGCTGCCATGGTGCCCAACCACGTCCTTCAGCCTGCGCACCTCTCCTGGAGTCACCCAACCATGTAGCACCCCCCACCTCAAGTAGAGATATCACAGAGAAATACTGAGGAAAAGAAATAGTCAAGTTGTGGTTTTTGAGTTCTGAATATGCACGGCTGTGCTCATTTACCTCAAGTAAGTACTTGAGTAAAAAATTACTCTGTTTTTCTAAAGGCTGAGTCATAGCCAGTAAAAGATACAATAGGACAGTTCTGTGACTAGAGAATATTATTGCCACTTTCAAGATGGAGAGGGAGGAGAGAGCAAATGCAAGAAGTAGAAGAAGCTAAAGGCCCTGGGTTGGATCCTGAGAGAAAAGAGGAAGGAATGAGATAAACCAGACAGAAGAGCGATGTGAGAGCCTGGTCTAGGGACAGCACTCTGTGCTTGCCGACTCAGAGTGCCCTGTCCTCGGTGCCTTGGCTGAGGGGCTGAATGTGGGCCTGCGATTCAGCTTGTACATTGCTCCACAAGCTACCGAGGCAAAAGTTTTCTTCTAATTGGTTTGCCCAGAAGAGGTGCATCTTGGCAATTTGTCCACAAAGATTGGACACTTTTTTTGAATTGACAATGTTCCTTGTACACCAGTGAGGAGGCTGCCAATGCATTGCTTTCTGGATAGAGTCTGAGAAAACCACAAGGTCTCAGATGCCTCTGTATCCCAGGCTTGTACGGATGAGGAGAGCATAGGTGTCAGGTTGGGAGTTTGTGATCATGGACCTGAAACTCTTACTAGGTCTCGTACCACAGTGCTGGGAGGTCTAGAATTTTTCCCCTCAATGTCCAGAACAGTACTGAGGTGACACTGAAGCCAGAAAACCTGGAGAGGTCATAAGGATGAATAAGGAGCTTTTCTGGAGAAATATGGAATGGAGAGTCCAGAGCATATGAGACTTAGCAGATGACAAGTGGATAACATTGTCATCCACGTGGGGACTCAAAGACAGCTCTGGGGGAGAAACAGGAAGTTTCTTACATTGACAGAGAATCTCTTCTATGAGTAGGATTACTTAAATTCCCTGAGGTTAAATTCTGACCATCCTGAGAAATAGGGGCCCAAAGTAATTGGTTAAAAAAAAAAAAAAAAAAAAAAAAAAAAAAAAAAAAAAAAAAAAAAAGAGGGTCTATGCATTGTTTTCACAGCTTAGTTTGTGACCCAAAACATTAGAACCTCCTGCATGTTAATCCATAGCTGAGGTTCTGAGTTGAAATGAATTGTCTTAGATCCCAGAAAGTAGGAAAGCAGGACAGACTTGGGCTTTCTGACACCAGCCCCAGTATTTTTTAACTCACAGCATCCCACTTCCTCTCTGCAACCTGTTAGGAAACTCAGCCAACACTGTGCAGTGTTTGGCACACAGCAGGTGCTAGATAAATGCACGCTACGGAATGTTAATTGACTAATTTGCTGCATCCCTCAAGGTCGAATTAGCTGCACACACAAGGCTGAAAGGCTTAAGTCCTGTGTTTTAATTAGCAAACCGTGATGAACCTAAGGGCTTCAGAGAAAGGGAGAGAGGCAGTTGAAACCAGGATTTTAAATGATCAGAACTGCTGATCTGTTTACACTCGTGATGCCAGAATCTGGCTGGTGAATGTTCCAGGAACATTTTAACAGCTGAAGCACTGTGCACAGACCCAGCAACCTGCAAGGACAGAGCTGAGTATACATCTCTTTCTTGTGAGGTTACAGCCTACCGTTGAGCCCAGACAGCAGACTCACAGCTCTTAGTGTTGTAGGGGTCTTTTTGCATCACAACATTCCTCAGGCTGTCTACTGCACAGTCATGGAGTCTGGGAGCCAGACCGATTTATTTATGTTTCGAGTGTAAAGTGTTTAATGTACTTATATTGATTCACAAAATAAAATCTACTTTAGCTAACACACACACACACACACACACACACACAGCAAAACGTGTATTTGCTGGCAGATTTCTTTATTTATGGATGCATTTTAAGAGCTTAAAATGTCATCCTAAAATGAAGCTGTACAAAAACACGAACAACTCGAATATTAATTAACAGGGGGATAGATACAGAAACACACAGAGAATGCTACGCAGTAGCAAAAAAGAGTAAACTAGCTATACCTGCAATAGCAATGATGAATCTCAAACCATTATGCTGAGCTGGGTGCAAAAAAAAAGGTATATTTGTATAAAGTTCTAGAATAGGCAAAACAAGTGTTTGGTGAAAAGTAAGAGAAAAGTGGTTGCTTTCAGGTTGAGCACTGCCTGGAAAAGGGTACTATGGAACTTTCTGGAATGATTGAATTATACCTTTAGGATCTGTGAAGTATACTGCATCTAAATGAGACCTCAATGAAAATTGAATGAAAAAGTGTAGCCCTAATAAAGGATTGGAGAAATGGCAGCAGCTGAACACGTCAAGGGATGTCTATAAGTGCAGTTGCCATTATTTGCACTGTCTCAAGAATAAGAGACTACTTTCTTTGGCAACATTGGACTCCATTGAAAGAAGTGTTGGGTAGTTTTCTTAGTGAACAAATACTAGGAACTATAACTCTTTGCATAATTTGTCACTGGTGATATGAATGATATATTTTTAAAATGATTTTACTTAGAGAGAAGGCACCATGGGGAGGGGCAGAGAGAGAGAGAGTCCCACGAGCACAGAGCCCAATGTGGGGCTTGATCTCATGACATTGAGATCACCACCTGAGCTGAAACTTAGAGACAGCCACTTAATGGACTGTGCCACTCAGGCGCCCCTGGATGACATTTTAAGCCATTTTTAAAATAGAGAGCATATTATATACTTAACCAAGAATATCAGATTAGAATAGATATATGTCATAAAAATCAATTAAAAGGTTTTTTTTTTTTTTAAATCATTCACCATTCTTTTTTAAAAGACACTTGGAGCTGAAGAGGTCAACTGAAGTTATGATATTCTAGAGGTGAATTAACTCCTGGTTTGGGATTTAATTTTATGGTCTTGCATGTAATAATACCTAGTCTGAGTTGTTATAAGGATCAAATCAAGTGTCATATATGACAATGTCTTATAAATTGTAAAGTAATACAGGAATGTACACTTTATTCTTATTATTACTACTTAAATGAATATGGAAACCACAATCAAAATTTTTACCTGTGAAGGGATACCATAGTTCTATCATGCTAAAGCAGGCACACTGTGTTCGTTCCTACAACGACTTTGACTGATTTCATGTAAAAAGTATAAATTGTTTACATTTGAGCATGTATATTTTCCTATCCTGACCCCACATTCCATCACATTTTCCATTCACTTCAATCTTTAGCAATCATCCACAGAAAACACCAATATATTTTCATTTAAACCATATTTTAACAAGCACTCGGTACTTCATGCAGGGTGGACGTGGGGTTGCAGGATAAAGGGGAGGGATACACTGGCACCTTTAAATTATTGCCTAGGCTTGATTCAATGTAAACTACTTAGGATTTTCATTTTTGCTGAGTCAGCTCATGTGCTCCCCTCCCCCCCGCATTATTATCTGATGGCTGCATTTGTTGAACAAAATTTACTTTAGCTTTATTAAAGTAAGAAGTATCAGGTAAATAAATTTAGCACCATCTGCTTGGAACTTAGTCTTGATGTATTTATGCCTTTTTCTAGATGATAAAAACTGGGAAATGCTAAGTGCACACAGAAAGCAATATTGCAGTAATTTAATGCACAGGTGTCTACAGCTGGCGAGACGGATGAGGGAATTTGGAGGCTACATGTAACTGCCTCAGGCTTTAGCAAATTAAGGAAACTCCAGTGAGAGAAGTTCTTTCAGGCTTCTGGCTTTTCGTCTGCAATCTATACGAACTATCCCAGAGTATATTTAGTGCCCATTATTTATCAAATACTTTCAGCAATTGTAGAATTAATCAAGGAGAACAGATTTTTGTAATGTCCATGTAGGTTTAGCAGCTGTCTTCGTAAGAAAAAAAAGTGTCCACATTCAAATGTCTGCTGAAAGACACGGCTGATGAATAGGGATTAAAATGAGAAGCTGTTTGGCATAGTGCTTTCAAGTGTGGACTCTGGAATTTAACAGAACTCTCTTTAGATATTTATTCTATCACTTTCTTGATGTGTGATCTACAATTAATGAAACTCTCTGAAGCTTTAGTTTCTCTATCTGTAAAATGGGTAGGTGTGTGGTAACAATGTCAGTTATTGATTGCTATGGAACAAGCAACCACAAAACATAGTAGCTCAAAGCAATAATTTGTTACATGGTAGTGAGGGATATCTAGGTGGTTCTTCCGCTTCACATGGTATCATCCTTGGCCCTAGGTCCAACTGTAAGCTAGACTGGGAATTCAGGGCTGTGCCATTGACTGGGGTCCTTGGTTCATGTCTACATGGCATGGCTTCTGAGTAATAAGGCAGAATGGTTCAAGAGTAAGCGTTCCAAGGAGACAGTGGAAACTCTCAAGCCAGTTAAGGGCTAGGCCCAGAATTATCATAGCGGCATTTCCACTGTGTTCTACTGATTGATTGTAAAGATTAAAGGAAATAAAATTTGAGCATTTTACACCAAAATTAATTCATACTAAGCCTTTATTAAGTTGTTATTAATGTTGATATTACACCTGTGTACTATTTTATTTATTTGGCAGAGCATGCACACCCACAAGCAGGGAAAATGACAGAGGGAGATGGAAGTCTGATGTGGGGCTTAATTCTAGGACCCTGGGATCGTGACCTGAGCCAAAGGCAGATGCTTAACTGACTGAGCCACCCAGGCATCCCACCAGTGTACTATTATCATGGGTTTTAGGAGATGGCATTAGGGCATCTAAGATTCAGGCTGACTGAAATATATACAGGTATCATAAAAATAGGTCTGTAAAGGTTATCTGGTCAACCTCCCACATTTAGCAAAACTGAGATCCAAAGACAAGCATAATTTACTCAAGGACACGCAGTTCATGGTACAGTTGAGTTTGAAAATAATCTCCTACCTAGTCCATTTTTCTTTACAGCAGGCACATTTCTCCCCTTCTCTGGAGCCTCAGTTCTTCCACTGGTAAGTTAAGGAGAACAATAATACATTCCTTAGAGAGTTATAAGGATTCAGTGATTTAATGAAGGTAAAGTGCTTATTGCAATGTCTGACAATAAGCACATTCTCAATAACTGCTTGATCCTACTATAACAATTTTTCTTTCTATTATTATAATTATTACTATAATTACTATTTTCATCATTCCTTTTATTTCATGCTGTCTTTGGAGGACCTTGAGTGCATATTATTTATATTGATGTTGTTCTAGATTTGGGATTCAAGTTTTTTCTTCTGCTATGTCTCCCCTAAAATAGTAGGAGTTTGGCATTAATGGAGATTGAAATCTTTTTTTCTTTTTTTTCACTCAGCAATCTTACCAAATTTGTATCCTTTCTTTCCTATACTGAAGAGATCACAAGCTATACAGTGCACTCAAGGTCTGGCATTTCATAGGCTGGTTATTATTTTCTGCAACTATGAGGCAAGGCAATGCTATGGTTTAAATGTTATCTATATACCAACAACCCTTAGGTTATAGATTCTGTCTATAATTAAATATGTTACTGTATATATAATTAAATATGTTACTGTATATTCCATATCATTCTTTGGATATCTAAGACTTATCTCAAAATTAGAATGGCCAAAATTGAACTTCTGATCTTTGCGTTGAAACTCCTCTAGCCTTCCCCATTTCAGTTGATGACAACACAATCTTTCCATTTGCTCAGGTTATAATGTGCAAGGCCAAACACCTGAGTGTTATCCTTATTCCTCTCTTTCTCTTGCACTCTGTCCAATTTGTTAAAAAACCTATTGGCTCTATCTCCATAAAATACTCAGGATCTCAATGATTCTCACCTTCCAAATGGATACCACCCAGGGCAGCATCATCACCTCTTTCCAGAGTGTCTGCCCTCACTTGCCAGCTGGTCTCCCATTTTCCATCATTTCTGCTCTAAAACTTATTCTCAACAAAGTAGCTAAGAGATTCATTTAAAAATCTAATTTAGATCTTCTGACACCTCTACTCAAAACTCTGGGATAGTCCTCCCTAGCAAAAGCTTAAGCTCTTTCAGTGTCACAAAGCCCTATAGGATCTACCTTCCTTCCACTTGGCAACTTGAATTCACTGTTCTCTCCTTTCTAGTCGCACCAGCCTCTTTCTGCTCAGCAAACACTCAGGGATAGTCCATCCTTGATGCCTTTGTGTATCTGTTTGGGACATTCTTCCATCACATATCCACCTATATAACTCCCTCACTTTTCTTCTTCAAGTCTTTGTTTACATTTCATTTTCCTAATGCTAACTGTCTTCACCATCGTATTTAATGGTGCAACCTCTTCTTACCCTTTACCACCACACTGTTCACTTCCTTTTTCTGTTCTACATTTTGTTTTTTTACCTAGCATAGATCACTTGCTATTCAGTATAATTTACTGATTAATTATGTTTATTTTTTTCCATTTCTCCTAACTTGAATGTAGACTCAATGAAGTCCAGCTTAGTTAGCCAATATATTCCAAGTATCTGGAAGAGTGACTAGAAGGTGGTAATTGCTTAATAAACATTTGCTGCAGAATGAACAATTTCTGAAACTAATCTAAAAGGGTTGCCATCAATCCAAGAAAGCTTCCTCTAGGGCTCTAGGATCTTTGGATGATCTAATTCACTTACATGGCTTTCACCCAAGCCCTACATAGCAACTCCCCAAACTACTTTTTTTCCAAATTCTCTCTCTCTCTCTTTTGGACCTAACTTTAATACACAAGGCCCTAAGGAATAGTTTTATGTGGATGTCCCAAAGACACATGAAAATCAACATGTTGAAACTTTAATTCTTCATCCCTCTATTTCCTCTTTCTTCTGTGTGCATTATTCCAGAAGCTTGTGCCACTCCTCCAATTCAGAAGCCATTGAGATCTGATATTATTAATGAGATTAAGGCCTCATAGTAATTAGACCTAAGCACAGAAACAAGGTGGCACTATTTTTCAGTGTCTGTTTTGGTCAAAAAATATGTAGAGATTTGAATTTAAACGTGACTGTAGACAGATACAAAGGAGCTAAATTTGTATGCTCAGATTTAATTTTAATAATAGACTACTGAATCTTATTTAGATAAAGGAAAAAAGTGATATTAGATGAGTCATATTGGACAGTGAAAAGGGGGTGAAATAACAAGATTGGAGGATGGCAGAATTGATTAATATTAAAATAGAAATTTCAAAAGGAGTGTAAACTGTAAATACAGAAAAAAGTGAAATTTTGATTTTGAAAGTGGTCCAGCTATTGGTAATAAGATGTAGTTATAAGTATATGAATGAATGGGAGAGGAGGCAAGAAAGACAAGAAAACTGGAGGTGAGAAAGTAACATATAGAGGACCAAGGCACTGAAAGTAGCAAACAGAGGACCAAGGCATTTAATATACTCTCTGTGTGGTTACTGATGTCATCAGGGAGGAGGGCATGCATATTGGTGGAGAATAGTATGGTAAGCTGGATGCCACTTTTCAATGGATATGAAAGAATGACTGGAATTTAGTGGACGGCTTTGGACTTCCATAAACCAAAAAATTATCCTGAACACTCTAAATCTAAGTCACTTCCCAAGACCTATTGAATTCTGTCCAAAATAGCTCTAGAGTCCATTCACTTCTTTCCATCTCCTTTACCACTGCCTTAATTCATAGCCATGTAATTTCCAATGCAGGTTATTGCAATGGCTTCTTAATTGGTCTTCTAAGTCTCTAGGAGTCCTACACAGACTTTTTAAAAAATGTGACTCATATCAATATAATAGTAAGTGAAAAAATGACATTTGTTTCAGGGTCAGACGATGATAATATAATACAGAAAACATTATCGGTTGGCTAGCCAACATCCATTGACAATTTCTTTCCTTTTAACAGGAAAACCCTTTTTAATTTTGTTCAGATATACACCCTTCCTCTCTGCAGGTAAATGCCTAAGGGAAAACTAAAAGCATTCTCTGGTCCAAAGAATACCTGATTAATTAAGGGGAGTGTTTCTCAAAAAGAGTCCCTTGACATTTTAGGTGGTGCCATTCTTTTTTTGGGCAGTGCTCTTTATATGTCTGTAGACATTTGGCAGTCTTATTTCCTGCTAAATATTCAGAGTCATCCAGTCATTGTGGCAACCAAAAATGTATCATATTATTATTCTCCAATTTGTGAACCACTAGCCTAAGGGTCCAGAGAAGGCACAGGATTCAATTCTGAATATTAAGAAATAAAATCATATTGAGGAACACCTAGGGAAAGTGTCTTCACATTATTAAGAATACCACAGGAAGACATACTCTTTACCTCTGGATTATGTCAAAGATACATCGTTCACCTTGAACTGCTACCTTGCTACCATCTTGAAAATGAAACTATTCTAGCCTTGGTAGACTGGAGGAACGACAGGACCCCGGGCCCTTGACTTTCTAAATCAAATAACTCTGAGGGCCATACTATCTTGGGGTTTCTTTTTATATGAAAGAACCAAATTTTTCACAGTTGAACCAGCTTGGGGTGGAGTTTCTTTAACTTGTTGCTGAAAGCAACCTAAATAATCTATATACTTGCTCCTTAAACCGACCTGGAAGGAAGAACTGTTCAATCAGCTGGTTCATTGTTTTTGAGACTTAAAACTAAACCTGTATTGTATTATGAAATCCATGAAAATATGAAATATTATATATTATGAAATCCAGGGCAGGCACCTTATAATATGCCGCTTTGATATAGTAATTATTTTGAATTAAAGTTAGGTTAGTAATAGCCAGTACAAGAAGGACATTCTGAACTCCCTCTATTCGCCTGAAAGCAAGAAGTAAATTACCCATATGAGGGGTATCCTCCTTGCACCTGGAGAGCAGAAGTCATCCTTATTTTGAGAGATAGGAAATTCAGGGCCAAGTAGGTTATATAAACCAATCTTATTATTTAATTAATTTGCTACCTCAGGCCAAACCTCTGTCTGATTCACTATTCACAAATTGATTATTTCTTTGTCTAAAAATAATAGAAGCTGCCTGCTTTTGTCACTTCTTTGACACTTATATTTCTAAGAGCTCTTGGATGTACAAACCAAAACTTGTTTTGCTTTGTTTTGTTTTCTCCTGTCAATCTGTCTTATGTCAATTCAATAATTAGGCCACCCAAAGAACCTAGGAAGGAAGAAAGGAAAAGTTTTCCTCTCCAATTCAAGGCTTCTTTCTTTCTTTCTCCTCCTAATCCATTCAGAGAATTGATTTAAAAGCAGAGAAAAATCATTTGGAAAAAATATCATGCAGCTTTGTTGGCTCAACCAAATATATATCGATTTCTTTGCTAGAGGAAAGGAGAAATAAGCCTCTATCTCCTACAGCTTACTGGTAGGATCAGTCCTTTGCTATTTCTAGATTAACTCATTATTTCCATTATTTCTCCCTTCCTTTTTTTCTTTTAGTGGGAGGTGACTGATTTTTTGGGAAGCTGGACTAAAGAGCCAGCCTCAACACTTTAGGGGACATACTCAATGGAATAAGTCAAAAGGAACTTTTGGTTATCACAGGAAGGGAAATTTCTATCCAGAGAAAGAGCTCTCTGCATCAATAAGAAGAAGAAAGGAAGCACTAACTATTCTTTATGACCGATTTCACAGTTTAGGTTTGACTTTGAATCACTCACCACAGATAGGAACAATCTGTACAGCAGAGACCAGAGAGAGAGAAGGACAGCAACGGCTGAAATGGAAGAACTTTTGCAAGGTCAGGTCTTTTGTGTAATTCAAGGTGTAACTTACTTGAAAGCCCTGATTATAAAGCTGACTCGTTGTTTCAGAACTTATGCAGAAATAGGAAATACATCCTTTGATGTATTCCTTCTGGATAAGCCTTCATCTAGTAGATCACAGTGGATGGCAGTTTCAGTTCTGCAGGTCTTGATTCTGTCCTCTGAAGAGGATAGGAAATTGGGCTGTAAACTTCTTCTTGGAACATGTAGATGAAAGAAAAATCTCCATTCCTTTGAAGACTGTTTGGATATTCATCACGCGTGCTTGAAATGCAGTCACTCTGTTTTAACAGCACCTGGACAACTGCAATTGCCCAACAGTGAGAGGAGGAGGCAGAGGGAAAGCATAACGTTGGCTGAAATGGTGGGAATGAGGGCTACAGGGGGATGCTGGAGCATCTGGAATCGTCTTGCATGAGTCTTGCCCACCATCCCTCTCCCTCCAGCTTCACTCACGATGAGTGAGCCCACTCTCCATTTAAGTGGTGACATCTCCCCATCTCTAGCAGGCTCATGTATGTAGGGAAAAGGCCACCCAGTATTCCAATGCGGTGCCCTCTTAGCTCCTCTCAGCTGTCTTCAATGTTAATCAGTGTAGGAATGAGTTCCTTAATGCGGATTCTTGCAAAAACTATTATCTCCTTCTGTTTCTCAAGGACTAATATTGACTATTATCTCTGGTAAAACAAAAAAACAAAACCCTATAGTGGACATTTGTCTTTTTCTTTTCCCCCACTGTAGAAACATAAGATTGGAGACCCTAGTCACAAATTTTAGGAAGGGCTCAGCCATGTGACGTGCATTTGACAATCAGATGAACTTGCAGCTGACTTCAAATCCAAAGGTAGTTACAGAGGAGGATGGTGGGGGAGAATCCTTTCAGTCGGTCCAACAGTATCCTTTCCCTTGTGCACTGCCAGCCACAGCATACCAGGGGGCCTGTTCCAGCAAGGGAGTGGGGAGCGTGCTGCATCAGCGGGGGCACCCAGTATGTGAGGGTGGTCACGACCATACCCACAGTACTGGTCCTGTAGCATGTCCCAGCCAATGAGCCCTGCTTCCTGACTTACCCTATCCCTGCCTGTTTTGTGACTCAGGCTGCTGTGTTAAGGTATTTATTTAACATAATTTTCTACATCTTTTATTATGTACCTTATGGTCCATCAAAGTTGATTTCCTTACTCTCCTCTGAATTCATGTTCAAAGTCAGCTCATTCTTAGCTTTCTATCATGTGAAGAATTTTAAAATCAATGGCTCTAGACTGGGGACACTTTTATTCCCCGGGGCATACTTGGGAATGTCTCAAGATATTTTTGGTTGTCACAGTGGCGGGGGTGCCGCTGGCATCTAATAGGGGAGCAAGACAGCCCACCACAATGAAGAATTATACACTCCTAAATTTCAATTGTGCGGGGGTTGAGAAACCCTGCTTTAAAGGCGGACATCCCTGGGCTTCTGTTCCGGCCCATTTGTTTACCAGCTGCATGACCTTGTTCAAGACAGTTAAGCTCTGTGAACCTCAGTTTCCACATTTATAAAATAGGACTGATGACTGTTGTTGGAGTCCAATGAAAATATATAGGAAGTCTGGGCCATGTGCTGTGAGCGTTGGCTCTCTTCTCCTTGCCTGTCTCTCCTTCTTGATCTCCTTCTATGTTATGGAGAGGAGTTTGAAAGTTATTTTAAACTCTCTTGTCCCCAGGATCCTTCTTCCTATTTTAATCTTACCATCCTTTGTAGCTTGGTTTCACTTTCTCAAATATCCACAGGAAAGATCTTTTTCTATGAGTTCCCTATGAGCCATCCAACAGTACCACATAGTACATAGCTTTGGTTTTTAATTCCACTATTGATTTGTGTTTGCACATGTCAGACTTAAAGCCAAATTTCCATGAGACTGGGGCTCGTATCTTGTGATACCATAGAGCTTAACAATGCAATAGCACATGGTGAGTGTTGATAAATGTTTGCTGATAAATCTATTGAATAAAAGAGTATATTAGCAGTCCTCAGTGCTGGTGCAGCTGTTCAACTATGCAATTTTTCTGGCAAAGGGCACTTCTTTTGGAGGGATTTGTCCCACTTTATACTCCCTTTTGGCAAATGCTTTCCTTTCTCAGGTACCATTCCATCAGACCCTGTTTTGGTAATTAACCTAAAAAGCAAGATAAATTGCTGTATTGGGATGGAATTGCCATTCCTTGCTTCCCTCTTTGCAAGGCCAGCACACTGTCTCTCCAGGTGTAATACACTCAATTTTAACAATAGCCTATTTTATCCAAAATGCCGATTCTAATGGAGATGGTTTTAGGTCACAAGAAGGAGAGTAGGTGGTAGTGTGGTCAATTTATACTGTGGATGCCTATTGGGAACCCTCTTAGGTGAGCTCCATGTGACCTATAACCACAGTTGAATTTACCTGATTCTTCCTACTACCACCTGCCCTCCTCAGTTCCAATCTGTAACCCAAGTTGTTCTGACTTGTCCCATAAGTATCTAACTTTTAAATCTATATTTAAAATTATTTAATTTTAATTTTAATTAAATTAATATTTAATTTAAAATTATTCTCTATATCTATCTGTCTGTCCATCGGTTCATTCATCCTTAGAATCCTTCCATGTAGCTTTGTAGTTTTCAGGGGCTGTGGAAAATGAAGTTAGATTTCTTAGGAGGCCTTCCGAAACTGATCCTGGATATCTCTCCAACCTAATTTATAGCAATCCCCATCTCAGACTTTCCCCTCCAGAAATACTGTACTTTTTATATTATGCCTCCCACACATGCAACACAGATACCCCCTCCCCCTCATGCTGCTGCACAATCAGTGCTTTACTCATGCTATCTCCTCTCTCTTGATTATTTTTCTAATTCTTCTGTGCTCTGCTCTTCCCAGCTCATGTATATGATACACACTCTCTAACCTTTCCCCACTGCAGACTAAACTAAGCACCCCACTTTACAGCTTCTGGTACTAAAGACAATTTCTTCCATGATGTTATAATGAATTATTTTAGAATCTGTCTTCTTCTCTAGACTGTAATGCCACCGAAGACAGTGACCACATTCTATTCAGCTCTAAATTCCCCAGTGAATAGCAAGAAATTCAGTTTGTTGAGTGAAGCTGACTGCGCAATGAAAACTAGGGTCCTGTTAGTTGCATGTTTGCTTTGCAATGGGCACTTTGGTCTAACTGTGGGAGGGCACATAGTAACTGTATCAACGACTGGCTGGGATATGGTGCAGAGAAAATCTAATGCCACAATTGATTAGTGATGTCTGCATTGGACAGAACTGTAAGTGGCACATTTGTCAATGCACTTTCCAAATCAAATTCTTTGATTCTAGCTGCTTTGAAAGATTTATACCCTTTCGCCAGATCTCCAACAATTCTTTCTCTTCTTTCATGTTGTTTTCTCACCCATCACTGTTATGATAGAGGTATAGAAGTTACACTAATGGACGCTTTCTTTTTGTAGTCAAAAGCATCATGTTTTGTTCCTTCTGGTCTGAAATCCTGTTAGGTATCAAAGAACAGATAGATGTTCAACGCTCATTTTCAGAAGCTCATGGGGGAAAACGTCAGAAAGTTACATTTGTGTTTCAAGATTAGGCATTCTGAACAACAGGATGGTCCTTAAATCTCTACCATAGTCTAGTGGAGAAACACTAGTCGGTCCATGATGGATCTGCCCCTGTCATTTTTGTCCTCAACCTGCACAGTCTTCAATGGACTGGGCTCTAGCTCCATTTTCTTCCCACTATTCCAGGCTGGTTGAGTAGGTTAATTAATCAGATAAGCAGACAGATAAATAGAGCCCCCAGCTTTTCCCTACTTACTATGGCAAGGGAGATCTTTATAAATGTTCCATGAAAATTGGTATAAACTAGGATGCTGTGTTCCAAAGTCCTAACTCCCAAGGACAGAAAAAAGAGACATAATTAGTCAGGCTACTACTGCTGTGCTCAAAAATAATATTCAAATGACTGTAAGGAATGCAGCTTCAATTTAAAAGGATCAAATATTGACCAACAAATCTGTGTTTCACATCTAAAGAAATGTTATATTCAAATGACTCTTCAGCAGTTGGAAAGATTCACCCACCAGTTGTGTGCATGAACTCTGCTAGGTGGGGGATGTAAAGAGGAATGATGCTATCTATGAATTCATTGCACTAACATTTTAATCAGGAGGTTAGGGCATGTTTATGATTAACTGTAAGGTAGACTAGAGTGTATTGTACTCACAGTGCAAGTAAAATGCACAGCAAATAGAAACTTTGGATTAGCCTTCAGAAGGAGGTGTCTTCAATATTATCTTCAATAGTCTTTGGAGAATGGATGAGAGAAATGGAATTTTGGATGGACTAAACAGAGTAGGGGTATATAGGAATTTAGGTCAGTTCTTAGACTACTTCCCATTTACTAAATACTGTGCTAGATCCTAGGGACAGAGACATGAGTAAAGTGGTATCTGGAATTTTTAATCTAATGGTGGGGAAGTCCATAGCATATTAACGAAAAAATATTTAGACCAGATTGGGTTAAATTATGGTATAAAAGAATAATAGAAGATAAAGATTGACCAAATAACAAAAAGCCTTGATTAAATAACCAAGTAGTTGGGTATTATAGAAGTAATTGAAGGTTTGGGGGAGTGGAAATGATTTTTTGTTTGTTTGTTTTAATTGCATGGTATCTCAAAGTTTACCTGAAATCTTTTGATGAGAACTACTCAATCATTTAAAAGTATACCAAGGTGTCATTGATTTGGGTCTTATTATTCTTTTCATGATTCCAACATGGACTGGACTAAAACTTACTTTTGCATTATCTATGAGGAAAGGATTTGATTTTCTAAATAAACAAGTAACATGATTGAGATTCTTGAAGTAATATTTTATTTCAAACTGGTTTTAAGCATTTAAAACAGTTGTTTGCTTGCCCATTATATATAGGGCTCCATTAATGCCAAGTTAGCTATAGATTATTATAATTAATACATTCTAGCAACTACATTCTTAATTATTTAAGACAGGCCCTTAATTATTTAAGGCATTATGATTCTAGCAGAAAATCAATCTGATTGAGAACATTTTTATTTTTATAATATCCTTTGAGATAAGACCATTTTGAGAATTTGGGTCCAGTTTAGAACTAGGATTCTGAAGAAAAGTTCCCATTGTTTCATGGGAAAGCTTTTCCAGGGCAGGGGGGAGCAGATGAATTTTACCTCAATACTTTTCGATATCCCAACCATCTATAATGTTTTTCCACTATCTTTGACAGTCATGGTCAGCACTTTGTTTTGGGGGTTCAGTGCAATCAATATCACATCCTGGAAATAAAACACTTTACTTAAAAAGGGATCGAGTATCCTGCTATTCCACACTAAAATCCTAAAGATTAAGCATACAAGTGTCACATATATAATTAATATCCTCCACTGATCCAGTGAAATCGTTTATTCTCATAATAAAGTATACCTAACATGAGGACAGGAAGTATGTCTCACTCATCTTTATAATCTCACAGTCAGAATGCCATTTGGAAAGAGATAGATGCTAAAGAGCAATTATTTGAACTGAATTCATGAGGTGACCAGAATGTCTAATGAGCCCATTGAGCACCATCCATCAACCAAGACATAAATAGTCAAAACCAATTCTCTAGTGAACTCCTAACTTGGATTCCCAGAAGAACAATGATATTAATTTCATTATTTTACATGTGCAAACTACTACAGTAGATGCAATTTTGGAAAATATTTACAGGAGGTTTCTTGCTTTTAATTTGAATGTGAATTTCTAAAGAACTTTCCCAAGATAAGAAATTCGTTTTCTCAATTTTGCCCCTTAGGCCGACATTTTAGTGGTTGGAAAGATGCTAAGAAATGCCAATCTGTGTAAAATTATGGCTCTCAATGGATTGCCATTGTAAGAAGTGACAATAAATGGTAATAATTGGTGCTGTTAATCTGCTAATAACTAGTAGCGGTGAGTACACTAGACCAAATGCCCCCTCCAAGGTTTGGATTATGGCAGTTAGACCCAATCATGGTCACTCTCCAAAGAAATGTGCAGAGTTCTTATATGGTAAAATACTGGACAAGTGAATATTATAGGAAATTCAATCACTAATCGAAGATATCAACAGACATATACACTTATTATTAGAGGCTCACAAGAAGGATTCATAAATAGTCTCAAGGTAAGCAGCCTAATAAAAGGAACAAAGAAACATGGTGCCTCTCTCAGCTTGCCCATTTGTTCTGCATTCTTTTCATTTTTATCCCATAAGATAGAATTTTTATTCTGGCTTGTAGTTGGAAGGCCCTCTGATAAATGGTTCTGATGACATTCTCCATTTCCTTTATAGTTTTCTTTTCTGGTTTTGATCATTTTAAATAGAGTAGAAACTGTTGGTTGTCTCCATATTTGCCGTGAAGGACCTATGTAATTTTAATGCATGGATCTGCTCTATGGGAGGATATGAATTATTAAGTGCCATGCCTGCCATCAAGCCATAGGGGCACTGCAATGCAGACTGAGGCTCTCAGGACTGGCTTCCTGGGGCTGCATGAATGGTATTTCAAGGATGCAGGAGAAGAAGATTGGGGTCCCTATATCTGAACACCCCAAGTATAATCCCTATTGTTTCTCATCATTCCCATTATTCAATGAAGACTAATAATAAACATTCAAGTTTTGGAAACTTAACACAAAAACAGAATTGAACAAAGTAGGTAGGCAAATGGGAAAACAGGACTTAACATCTCTAATTAACTGCCAGCCATTTGATGTTTCCTTCAAACAGAATAGACTACATATTTAGAATTCAAAATTAAGACTTTGTTTCTTTCTTTCCTTTATTCCTGTGCATCTACCTCGATCACTTTAAAGATTAACCTTGTTAATTCCTCATATTCTTTTTTACATATAGTCTTTTAGAGTACCTGATCAGAACATATAGCGGTCCCTTGGTAGATAAAAGTGAGGTGTATTGGAATCATCAGAAAGAATTACTAACCTTGGTTCTAACAAGTACAAGATGGTCAGAAACTACTAAAGGTGCATCCTATTTGTCATACAAGATATATGGTTTTGGAATACTGACATCAGATGCTCCCTCCTTCCTCAACCTACCCTCAGCTTTTGCCACCACACAGGTGCTATACCAGTGGGAGGAAAAGTCTCTGTGATCTGTATAAACTGGGTGCAAATGTATTCCTCTGAGATGAATGTTATATTGATCTTTGTCCTAATGAGTCCCTTGGCTTCACAGGGGTAACATTTCTCTCTTGATACTCTACTCTGGCATTTTGACAATGATGATAAGAAGTCCCTGATCTGGGAAGACGGTGAAAGCTTCTTAAGATGCTATCACCCTTTATCACCCTGGGTGACAGAGGAGCGCTCTTCATTATTAACTACTTTTCACAGTAGGGGGAGCTGCGAAAGTGATTGGTAAACTTGGTGCATTTGACCCAGTGGTCCCAGCAGGGCTGGAGAGAGGAAACCCTCATTTAACTCTATAAACCTAACTGTAATCCTCCAGCAGTGGATTCTCTAGCCCATCCACAAGCCATGGGCAGGGGGGCTGCTCATTGTGTCTTTACTCAGTCCTTAAGAAACTGGTGTCGTTCTAGTATTTATCACCCCATTGGCAGGATCAGGGAAGGGAGGAGTTGTGACTGGTAAAAGTAATAAATTAAAACTGTGATGGCAAAGTAGAGAAGGTTTGTTCCATTTGGAGTTTTAAATCCTTATTTCCTTGAAGCTTCATGGCAACAATACCTTGTCAACTTTCGTCATGCCAGCAGGCATTCTGAGTTCTATAAAATTTCCTACAATTCAGGAAGCCAGACTAATTTCTGTCTCCACAATGCTACCCCATAACCACTGGGTTGGTTCTATTTCTGGTAACACAGACACTCAAAGATGGAAACATGAATAGAATAAGGCTCATATTCTGGATACGTTTGCAGTCTATTAGGGGAAAGGAGACAAAAACATGTAAAATGAGTAGAATACAAGACAGAATTCATTAGTTGTCAGATGAGTAGTAAAGAAAAAAAAATATTGAAAGAGCTCAGAGCGATAGGTGGCTTTTTGTGGACTGGGGAGTGGGTGGGGGGACTGATTCACAGAGGAGGGGCAGTAATTAATAGAATCTGAAATGGCACTTCACACTGTGGGTGGGAGTGTAAATTGGTACAGCCTTTTAGGAGAGTAATTTGGCAAAATCTATTAAATTATATATGGGCACAATTTTCCATCCAGCAAGAGTTCTTCTTAGACGCTACCTTGAAAAACACTCAGACACACAAGAGGAGGAAAGTCTGAGGATATTAGTTCCACCCATTAATTTCACAGTGCAAACTAGAACAACCATAGGGAATGAGCTGACATGTAGCCACACTACAGAATCTTGTGTGGGCATGAAAAATTATCACGTCACTTTGGAAACATAGAAAAACACCCACAACCAAATGTTAAATCAACAAAGTCATGTGCAATATGATATCAGTTATGTTTATGCATATACCTGAAAATACATACAAAAAATAGAAGACACCCAGTTGTTGGCAGTGGATCCTTTCAGGTAGACACTTAGGATTGGACATATGTTTGAATGGGATACCAGCCTTAGCTATCTATGTACTTATATTACTCATGTAATGAAATGTTTATAAAATGATATTTTAATGAAGAATTCAAATAAGCAGAAGGAGAAGCTGAGATGAGCTCCTCAGAGCAGGAAGCATCAAGACACCTGAGAAAATATGCAAATTTGTACCCAACCCCCAAACTGGTCCTTAACTCCTTGTTGCCCACCCTTCCTTCTGGTCAAGTTTTGCTGTTTAAAATGCCAATGTGATTGTCTGACTCTCTGCTTAAAAGGATTAAATTTGAACTCCTTAATATGCCATCCAAGGGCTTCCAGAATCTGACCTCTTCATGTTTCTCTCCAATCTCTTTCCTGCATCTTCAGTTTCAGTCTTGTGCTCACAGTACACTATCTCCCCCTCTCTCGCTTTGACCACACCACTGGAAAGGTCCTTTCTGCCCTGTCCACCTAGAAATCCTCAGAACTGTCCCTTCCTGTGTAATTTCCCGAGAGCGCCACCTCTCTGTGTGTGAATTTCCATCTCCTTCTTTTTGTCTGTATCACAGGCTGCACTTCCTTGGACTTAATTTTCTATGCCTAAATGTTAATAAAATTTGATAGTTTAAATTCTTTGTGGGGGGGGACTACATATGGCAGAAGTGTCCCCACCATGTCTCACTGTTCCTTCTCTGGTGGTTAGTTGGTTCTTGATGATTCAGGTATATAAGGAGATCAGGATTTGCAAGGAATTAATTTTGACATAGACTGAATGGACCTATTGGTAACTGTAAAAGGCCACTAATACATGTATCTTTTTTTATAGGTAGGCAAAACCTGAAGTCAGCAAGCTCACTTGGTAAGACTTTTTTAGGTATCTGATGCCTCCAGAATTTTTCTTACCTAAGGAGTATTTTTTTTTTAATTTGCTGGTTTATTCACTTGGCCTTGCTGTAAGAGCCAGTCAGTTATTAATCTGGCTTTTAAATGCCTCAAGATTTTGACAAGATGAGAGAAATCCAGATCCCCGATTGACTTCATAGAACAAATTTCTCCCCACTCTCCACTCCTGACGTAACCAAAAGGTCAACCATCCAGTCTTACATTTCCTTTCTTTGCACTTGTACCTGAGTGTGGGACAGTAGTCGAGGCTGTATATAAAGAAGTTCACGTTTAGTTAAGACTAAACAATCCTTAAATGAATCTTTCAGTTCTTTACTAAGTGTTGATAATCAGTGAGAAAGGAAATGCTTTGTTCTGTAGGTGAACTCCTTTCGAACAGCCCTGTCTCAGACATGATCCATCAAGGCTTGTCTTAAAGAACTTCTCCTCTAGGAAACATTTTCCATTCCTCCTTCTGACCAAGTGTGATGTTTCCTCCTCCTCATTTCCATACCCAATCCCTCCACTGAATTGTCAAAGCCCTTCGACTGTGTTGGAGTTAGGAGGTCAACTCTGGAGGCAGAGGGATCTGTGTTCAAATCTCTGGGTCTGCTACAGCGGTACCGTGTGACCTGGGAAAACTCTTCATCTCTCTGACTTTCATTTTTGTCCTCAAATCCGGTATACTATCTAGCTCATAGGGACTATTTTGAAGACAAAATTAAAAAAAAAATAGATGTTAAAGGCACGTAGTTGAGCATATAGCAATTTATTGATGGTTGGTTTTGATGATTATTATTTATGTATTCATTGTTAATAATATTTATTAGTGCTCTCTTTCATAGCATTTACCCAAATCTATAATATTCTTGTTTATTTGTTTTCTCCCCCAGGAAAACATAAGAAGCTTCTTCCTTGTGTGCATTTTTTATCATCCTATTCCAAGTGTCCAACACAGAGTAGGGCTAATATCGGTAGAATACATTCTTGCTACTGCTGTGTTCCTATTGTTCTGCCTTATCTTATTGTTATTCTGGACCATGAGGCCAACATTATTCATATATGCATGCTGAGAACCTAGCACAGTGTTTGGAAGAGTGCAGAAACTCCACATCTATTATTAAATGAATGAACAAAGAAACTAAAGCTGCATTTGTCCCAATTATCCTTCTAAATAGAAACTTTCTTGATGACGGAGACAGTGGCTTATTTTTGTATCCATGGAACCTAATAGGTGTCCAGTAAACATTTGCCGAATTTATTCTGTTAAAGTTGAGAGGAGGGATTTGTGACTTAATTACAGAATTGCAATGAGCTGAGTTCATTTCTGCTAGTCCTTCTATTTTCTGTCTGACTTGGTTTATTTCTAGTCTCTATTGTGGAACCTGGTACGAGAATCTATCAACAGGAAGACAAGAGGGATTAACTCAATAAATACTGAATTATTGTTCCCAATCAGACCCAGCAACAGTCCTTCCTAATTCCTACTCAGCCCCCACAAGTGTATCATGACAGGTGAAGAAGTAAATCGTATTCTGTCCCTGCTCTCTCACCCATCCTGAGTTTGTTTATGCCAGTGAAAATGAGCATCAGGGACAGACTGGGAGGGGAAAATCACTACATAGGCATAATAGGCAGCCTTAGAGAGTTCCTGGAAGGAGGGATTGGCTTTGATTGGGAGTGGTAGTGCTGGAGTGGGCTGATTATGTAAACACATGAGTCATGGGCCCTTTTAAACACCAGTGAGTATAGCTGCCCTCTTTTCCTCCCAAAAGACTTCTTTCTGATTGGCCATGCAGGGTGGAAAAAAAGGGAGAAGTCTGACATTGAAGGGAGTTGACTGCTCCTTTCAGTGTCTAGGATAATTCCTCAGGTTACTTTATCCTTGAAATGGCTCTTCCTCCACCACCGATGATGAGGACCTGGCCAAGGCTCTCTTGCCAGGACAGCCCCCAGGAGTAACCAACTGCATCCACCAGAGTGATCACACAGTCTTTGCAAAATTGAGCTGGCTGGATTCCTCAATTAGTGTCTCACCTATAATAACTGGTTGATTCTCACCCTCACTCCCATGCCCTTGGCCAGACACCCTAGTACAGGGCAATTTGAACAACATAAAACTAGACCGTGATCCCAGCTCCACTAGGCTCTGGGATCACAACAAAGGTCACTTACCAACTCTGTGACTTTGAAAAAGTCTCTAAACCTTTCTGGGTCTTAATCGTAAATATCACATCATACCTGCCTGCAGGTGCCTGGTTTGGCTTGGCCTTGCGATGTCTCCTGTGGCTCTCAGACTGTCATATCATAAAAATGCTCCAGATAGTCCCAGGCTTGAATCATTTTGGGGGGTTAAATGGGGACATATTGGTGATATTCTTACAGTTGACCCCACTCTCTTTTCGAATCCCTCCACCAACCTTGGTTATATATAGGTACAAATAAACATTATGTCAGAGCCACCACATGTGGGTTGATAGAAATTGGAAATACAGGACCATCAAACAAGCCATTTTATCAGTGTCCCTCTCAGGTGGATAACAGAGAACCTGAAAGGTGCTAAAATGGCAAGTACAGACACATTTGTAGCAGTGCAGTCTTTACTGTGCTAAAAACAAGCCCAAGGTCCATCAATGTAAGGATGGACAGAAAAGTTGTGGTATATTCATACACTGTGGTAGTGAAAAGACATGGGCTCCTATATATGCAACAGTATGAATTAATCTAATAGACATTAGACTAATTGTGAAAGAAACCAGACATTTAGTGTGTGATATCATTTATGTGACTGTAAAGAACAGGAAAAATTAATTGATAATGATTGAAGTTAGACTAATGACAACCTGGGTTGGGTGTGGGGAGTTGCAGACATGGACCTGGATGATGACTTGGGCCTCGGGTTATGGAAATGCTCTATAGTCTGGTTTGGTGGTGAGCACTTGAGTGTTCACATGTGTAAAAGATCATCAAGCTGAATGTTTAAGATTAGTGCACAAAATGTATGTTGTATCCCAATAAAAGTGTGTGCATGTATTTATACATACTCATATAATTATTCAGTGATATGGACCATATATATATATATATATATATATATATATATATATATACATACACATATATACACAGACATATATACATATACATATTTATATATTTTTCTTTTCCCCATAAAGGAAAATTTGAAGGGGAATAAAAAGGTCTCTTCATCGAGCAAATAGCTGCAAAAAATGAGCTGCCTTGTTGTGCTGGTAGTGTTCCCACCAATAAGAAATGCATTTGGATTTGGATGCCTAGAGGCTAGCTTATATTTATGGTTATTAGGAAATTATTTCTGAGGAAAGCCAACCCCTAATAAACTACTGATCAGTCTCTGACTGGTGACCCTGAAGGGAGAAAATGAGTCAAATGAAATTTAATTTGACAGGATCAAATTGTATTGACATCTCAGAAACGGTCTCTGTGCCTCATTAGTTAGCACAGGAAAGATTACAGTAAATAAGCAATCACTGATGTTCATTCAGAAACATCTTAAAATGTGGAATCCTTATGCTACAAAGCACAATGAAGTTTATTAGTTAAAAGGCAGTGGATGCCTCTCTATCTTTTTTAAACTGTATGATTTATCTTTTGACTCACAAATTAAGGCCAAAGATAAAATTGTTATTCTCAAAAATAGAATATTATTATTATTCAAAGATAAAATCATTATTTTTTAAGATAAAATAATTTTTCTCAAATTTTAAATGTATATAAATTTAGAACTTTCCCATCCTCTTCTACTTTCTAAAGAAGCACAGACAGAAAGAGAAAGAGAACGCTTTTTTCAGGAGGAACACTGTAGAAATGCTGAGAAAGCGATGTGGTTTTCCCATTAAAGAGCTTTCTGCCATTGGTCAGAAGAGGGTTAAATTCATTGCACGTCCAGAAAAAATGGAAACACAATGCATAAGGTTATGTTGTAAGGAAAGAAACTGGTTTTAAGATAGTTCTATACTATTCTTTGATAAGAAAAAAAAAAAGCAAAAAAAAAAAAAAACAAACCTTCAATTCAGAAAGAATTAAATCTCACCCTTATTTTGTAAATGGAAAAGCCAAACCTGGGTAGGTAGTTACTTGCCCAAAGTCATGCTATTTCAGTGTTGCTGGAAGCATCCTTTCAGGACCAGCAGAGTCAGCATCCCCAGGGAACTTGTTAGGAATGCAAATTCCCAATCCCCTCCCCAGACCTGCTGAGTCAGGAGCTCTAGGGATGGGCCCCAGCAATCTGTGCTTAAACAAACCCTCCGGGTGATTCTGACACAGCCAAAATTGGAGAAACACTCCCAGAATTAGAGGGAAAAATAAAAGTTTAACATCTAGAACCAACTTCTCCTTGCTGGAAGTCCTATTTTCCATAATATCGAGTGATAAGCTACGAACAGAGCCGAAACACCTTCTTTTTTTAAAAATTTCTTAAAAATTTTTTTATTTTTTACAAACATATATTTTTATCACCATGGGTACAGGTCTGTGAATCACCAGATTTACACACTTCACAGCACTCACCATAGCACATACCCTCCCCAATGTCCATAACCCCACCCCCCCTTCTCCCAAACACCCTCCCCCAAGCAACCCTAAGTTTTTTGTGAGATTAAGAGTCACTTATGGTTTGTCTCCCTCCCAATCCCATCTTGTTTCATTTATTCTTTCCTTACCCCCTTAACACCCCATGTTGCATCTCCACTTCCTCATATCAGAGAGATCATATGATAGTTGTCTTTCTCCGATTGACTTACTTCGCTAAGCACGATACCCTCTAGTTCCATCCACATCATCGCAAATGGCAAGATTTCATTTCTTTTGATGGCTGTATAGTATTCCATTGTGTATATATACCACATCTTCTTTATCCATTCATCTGTTGATGGACATCTAGGTTCTTTCCATAGTTTGGCTATTGTAGACATTGCTGCTATTAACATTCGGGTGCACGTGCCCCTTCGGATCACTACGTTTGTATCTTTAGGGTAAATACCCAGTAGTGCAATTGCTGGGTCATAGCGTAGCTCTATTTTCAACATTTTGAGGAACCTCCATGCTGTTTTCCAGAGTGGTTGCACCAGCTTGCATTCCCACCAACAGTGTAGGAGGGTTCCCCCTTCTCCGCATCCTCGCCAGCATCTGTCATTTCCTGACTTGTTAATTTTAGCCATTCCAACTGGTGTGAGGTGATATCTCATTGTGGTTTTGATTTGTATTTACCTGATGCCGAATGATATGGAGCACTTTTTCATGTGTCCGTTGGCCATCTGGATGTCTTCTTTGCAGAAATGTCTGTTCATGTCTTCTGCCCATTTTTTTAAAAAGATTTTATTTATTTATTAGACAGAGAGAAATCATAAGTAGGCAGAGAGGCAGGCAGAGAGAGAGGAGGAAGCAGGCTCCCCACTAAGGAGAGAGCCTGATGTGGGTCTCGATCCCAGGACCCTGGGATCATGATCTGAGCCGAAGGCAGAGGCTTTAACCCTCTGAGCCACCCAGGCGCCCCCATTCTGCCCATTTCTTGATTGGATTATTTGTTCTTTCGGTGTTGAGTTTGCTAAGTTCTTTATAGATTTTGGACACTAGCCCTTTATCTGATATGTCATTTGCAAATATCTTCTCCCATTCTGTCAGTTGTCTTTTGGTTTTGTTAACTGTTTCCTTTGCTGTGCAAAAGCTTTTGATCTTGATAAAGGTTGGTTCTACATCCACAAACCAATCAACGTGATACAACACATTAATAAAAGAAAGAACAAGAACCATATGATACTCTCAATAGATGCTGAAAAAGCATTTGACAAAGTATACTATC